>NC_092376.1:121446826-121756717 GCF_030028105.1 Mobula birostris
GATACTCAAGCCAGGGTGGTAGAATATGGAGGGCAAGCTGTTGCCATGTAACAGGCTTCCTCTTTCCACGCAGCTGGTGAATCCAAAGGAACATCAGCGACCAACACAGTTTGGCACCAGCAGCATTGCAGGAGTTGCCAGTCAGCGTTGAACTCAACATAGGGCTCCCTTAGGGATCCCAGCTCTGGAAATTTTCCTCTGACTTTAGTGCCAAAGTCTGCCCATGAGTGGGTATAACGGCAAGTTAGTGGAGGTTTGAGTTCAGAGTTTTCCTTATCATAGATACAGTAAGCTGCCAATCATGGCTGTCAAGCCCTACCTGCCCAAAGTGCCTAGTTTTAAGACACCAGTAACCTGCCTTTGCCCTTTCTCCTGTCAGTGGAAACAGTTCCGCTGGCCTTATTAGCTAAGCCACACATGAAGGCCAGGAACTGGGCTTAGTTGTTAGAGGCTATTTGAGACACACACCGTTGGGAACAGTTAATAGCTTATCCCCAATAACCCTGCCCCACAGTTATAACAAACTTAAGGAACAAATTGTTGCTTGTTTGTTTATTTATTTATTTGCACCGTTTGTTGTCTTTTCACATTGGTTATTTGTCTGCCCTGTTGGGTGAGGTCTTTTATTAATTCTATTGTGTTTTGGGATTTTTTCTGTGTATGTCTGCAAGGAAATGAATCTCTGAATTGCATATGGTGATATATATGTACTCTGATAATAAATTTACTTCGTATCTTTAAGTTAACCTTCAGAGCATCCTGCACAAGAACACCCAAGTCCCTTTGCACCTCTGATTTTTGAATTTTCTCCCCATTTAGAAAATAGCCTACACCTTTATTCCTTCTGCCCAAGTGCATGACCACACACTTTCCTATACTATATTTAATCTACCACTTCTTTGCCAATTCTCTCAATCTGTCCAAGTCCTTCTGCAGACTCCCTGTATCCCCAACACTACCTGTCCCTTCACCTATATTTGTTTCACCTGCAAACTTGGCCACAAAACTATCAATTCTGTCATCCAAATCGTTGACATATAGCACAAAAAGAAGCCATCCCAGTACAACCCCTGAGGAATACCACTAGTCACCAGCATGCAACCAGAACAGGCCCCTTTACTGTGACTACTTGACTCCTGCCAATCAGTCAATCTTCTATCCATGCTCATATCTTTCCTGTAATACTATGGGCTCTTATCTTGTTAAGCAGCCTCATGTGTGGCATATTGTCAAAGGCCTTCTGAAAATCCAAGTACCCCAAAACCTCATCCTTAATAATGGGCTCCAACATCTTCCCAACCACTTATGCTGGGTTAACTGGCCTATAATTTCCTATCACCTGGCTCTCTCCCTCCTTAAAGACTGGAGTGACATTTGCAATTTTCCAGTCCTCTGAAATCATTCCAGTATCTCGTGATTATTGGAAGATCATTACTCATGCCTCCACAATCTCTTCAGCTGTTAAAGTCGAATCTGAATAAAACTCCGGACACCAGCTTCATATAGTTACACAAGTTTATTGCACACTCTCCTGCAGGAGTTTGAAACCCGGTTGTCAAAGGGAAGGCATGCAAGTACTGCCACCATCCGACAAGTGGGCCCACTTAATCAGGTTACAGCCATATATTTATATATCGTAAGCCCCATATATTACTGTTGCAAGATGTTTTTTGAACTGGTACGCCCACCAAGTCTGTTGGTGCAAAACTTACTTAGATAAGAGAGTCCACTAAATCAAGGTTTAATTACAGATGGATGTACTGTCCAGTCCTTATCAGTTATTCCCTTTGCTAGGTCCTGACTTAATTACAGATGGATGTTCATTCCTGTCCTTATTGGTGAGTCCTCCTCCCCCTACTCAAATGAAGGTACAATGTACAATGTTATCAAACCCTCCATGTCTCTCTCAAAAACCCTGGGAGAACTAGTATAAGCCAGTTTTTAGCTAACTGCTGAAGACAGAGTTTACTTCAGTTCAAAAATTCCTATTCAGTCACAATTATTCTTTTAGCCAGAGGTTACATAGTTTCAAAATGATTTTTCTATATCCTCAATTCCTCACAGCTACCTCTTTCAGATACTTGGGGTGTAGTCCATCTGCTCCAGGAGACTTATCTACCTTCAGACTTTTCAGCTTCCCAGGCATCTTCTCCTTAGTAATAGCAACTGCACTCACTTTTGCCCCTTGATATTCTCAAATTTCTGGCATACTGCTAGTGTCTTCCATGGTGAAGACAGACACAAAATACTTACTAAGTTCATCTGCCATTTCTTTGTCCCCCATTACTGCCTCTCCAGCATCATTTTCCATTGGTCCAATATCCATTCTCGCCTCTTACTGTTTATATATCTGGAAAAAAATGTGATACCCACTTTGATATTTCTTCCTAGCTTACCTTCATATTTCATCTTTTCTCTCCTCGTGCTTTTTTTTAGCTGCCTTCCATTGGTTTTCAAAAGCTTCCCAATCCTCTATCTTCCAACAATTTTTTACTATATTATATCCCCTCTCTTTTGTTTTTATGCTGTCTTGGATCTGCCTTGTCGGCCACAATTGTCTCACCCTCCCTTTAGAATACTTCTTCATCTTTGGAATGTATCTATTCTGGCCTTCCAAATTACCTCTAGAAACTGCAGCCATTCCTGTTTTGTCGTCATCCCTGCTAGTGTTTCCTTCCAATTAACTTTGGCCAGCTTCTCTCTCATGACTCTATAATCCTGTTACTCCACTGTAATACTGCTGCATCTGGCTTTATCTTCTCCATCTCAAACTGCAGGGTGAATTCTATCATATTATGATCACTGCCTCCCAAGGGTTCCTTTACTTTAAGTTCCCTAATCAAATCTGGTTCACTACAAAACACCCAATCCAGAATTGCCTCTCCCTCTAGAGGGCTCAAACACGAGTTGTTCTAAAAATCCATCTCATAGGCATTCTACCAATACCCTCTCTTGAGATTCAGCACCAACCTGATTTTCCCAATCTACCTGCATACTGAAATCGCTCATGACTATTGTAACATTGCCCCTATTACATGCATTTTCTATTTCCCAGTGAAATATATATCTTACTACCTGGCAACTGTTTGGGGGCCTGTATATACCTCCCATTGGGTTCCTTTTACCCTTGCGGTTTCTTAAATTACTGACTGGAATACTACATCTTTTGATCCCATGTTCCCTTTTGCTAAGGATTTCATTTTTTTACCAAGATAGCCACCCCACCCCCTCTGCTTACCTGCCTGTCCTTTCAATACAAGGCGTAATCATCCACTTATGAACTTCTTTCTGCCACTACGTCATACCTGCCAATCTCTGACTGTGCTACCAGATCATCTACCTTACTCAGTGACGCAAGCAACATAAATTGTGGGACCACTTTGTTGAGCAGCTCTGTTCCATTCACCAAAAGTAGAATTTTACAGTGGCCAAATATTTTAATTTCTATCCCCATTCCATTCCAACATGTCAGTCAATAGCCTCCTCTTCTGCCATGATCAGTCCATCTCAGGGTGGAGGTGCAACATCTCATATTCGTCTAGGTATTCAACCTGTTGGCATGAACATTAAATTCTCCTTCTTTTCCCCTCCCCCCTCCTATTCTCCACGCTCTGGCCTCTTACCTCTTCTCCTCACCTGCTGATCACCTCTCCCTGGTGCCCCTCTTTCATCTTTCTCCCATGCTACACTCTCCTCTCCTATAAGATTCTACCTTTTCCAGCCCCTTACATTTCCTGCCCACCTGGTTTCTCCTATGAACTTTTTAGCTTGTCCTCCTTCCCTTCCCCCCTCCTTTCCAGTCCTGATGAAGGCTTTTGGTCTGAAATGTCAACTGTATATTCATTTTCATATACAGTATTCTGCCTGACATGCTGAGCTTCTCCAACATTTTGTGTGTGTTGTTCTGGATTTCCAGCATCTGCAGAATTTCATGTTTATATTGCAAATTGCTTTGAATAAACTCAACTCCATTTTTTTTGAACCATATGGATGACATCCTTTGGTAATGCCCTATGAACATGGTCCCTTTTTAAGAAGTGCCTACTGAGAAATGAAAGTGATCCACAGTCTATTTGTGGACTTTGTTCAAAGTACATTTATTATCAAAACATGTATATGTTATCATATACACATGTAGTATGAGTAGGTTGGTGAAGCAACTTTTGTGGATGTTTAATATCCAGTCTATTCTTTCATAATTTTAATTAGCAAGTTGACAGTGTCCTGGAGAGAGTACATGTGCTCAATTGTCATCTTGCTACTGTAGCTCAGTGACAAAGTTTGGAATCACTTTGATTCAGCTTTGGTGCCAAAGGAGATTGAACAGAATCCTATTTTCTTGCAGCTCAGCTACACTGCAGTGGGAAACTTGTATGTAAGGATATTACAGAAAAAAAGAGTTGGCAGGACAACACTGCCTTGCTTGACCCCATTCTGCTCAAGATTGGGACTGTGGTAGAATCAAAGTTCACTTATTGGAGTGAAAGCAAATCTCTCCCCACCAATTGGCACAGTCCACCAGATCCAATAGCCTTGCAGCACACTGCCAAAGCTTTCGGAGAGGGCCTCGGGGGAATCTGGTACCAGTTGCAGACTTTGGGAGATGGGACTTTGAATTAGGGAGAACTTCTTCAGCCAAAATCAGGCAACATAATTAGCCTCTCCGGAGGTTTCTGCCAACCTCAGGCAGCGCCTCGTGGTCCAGTTTCTTCTCTGGGTGAAGGATAGTGCTGGAGAAGAGGCAGTTAGTCAAAGGAAAAGAGGTAGAGGATCCTGAAGAAGGGATACATGAGGGAGGGGGCTGTGAATAGAAGAATAGTGAGAATGATGAAGGGCCTACCTCTCAATGGTATGTACTGTACGTGCCCTGTTAAAACATTCATGGTAATTTCATTCTTAACGAACACGAAGTGCCCCATGATCTTTGTAAATTAAGCTACACTCTGCAAGATAACCAAACACAATTAAAATTGCTGAAAACAAAACTGCATGAGCATCTGAAACAAATGGAAATCCAGCAAACCTACATGCAACTACAAGACGCAAACACGAGGAATTCTGTAGCTGCTGGAAATTCAAGCAACACACATCAAAGTTGCTGGTGAACGCAGCAGGCCAGGCAGCATCTCTGAGAAGAGGTACAGTCGACGTTTCAAGCCTATCACGTTTTGATAATAAATGTACTTTGAACAAAGTCCACAAACAAGACTGTACCTATTCCTAGAGATGCTGCCTGGCCTGCTGCTTTCACCAACAACTTTGATCCGTGTTGCAACTACAAGACTCGCTCGGACTTGGTATAGCTGGACAAGACGGAACTACACTTCCCAGCATGCCACGGGGAAAGTTTCCCGTTGGTTGGGTCAGCGGAAGTGAATGTGCGTTTCCGTCGAGCGAATTGTGCGCACTAGTGGGGTGGGTTCAGCAGAAGCGCAGGTGAGTAGTGGGCGCTGTCGTCGGCCACCGCGGGCCTTACCCTCGGGTATGACTGGGAGGTGAAAGGGCTGGCGGTCCTCCTGCATGATTCAAACAGGCCGTTATAAAGAGGTCGTTGCCTCCCTTTAAATGCATTGGTGATGGACGGTGCCGCGGTCTGTCCGAAATAGAGTTGGAGAGCTGGCAAGCACTGGTGGGCTATCGTCCTAGAGCATTAACTCAGTTTCACCGTGAACAGATGACGCCTAATCTTCAGATTTACACCATCTTTTGCCTTTATGCCAGCCTCCTAGCTGGATAGTGTCGCCCCCTCTCCCAAGGGTAGTAGGCCCCTTTTCACTTAAAGCTGGTAGCAGCAGGAGCTAGACTTCAAACACAAGGAAATCTGCAGATGCTGGAATTTGAAGCTAGGCTTCATCTGGATACATGAGTAAAATAACAGTCTCTGTGATTTGGATTAGGCTGGGAATCAAATTCCACTTTACCGGCTCAGGCATGAAGTGCGGTAAATTAAGCAGCTGCCCTTATGCAACCAGAGTCCAATGACAGCCTAGAGAGGGTGTGATCTATTTTTGTTTACATGTTGGCATATTGTTCTTTGGAGCTATTAGTTTCTGATGTCAGGGTTTAATACCCAGCAAAAGTAACATGTATCGATGCTGGGAATCTAAAATACAAATAGGAAGTAAAGCTACTAGGTATGCGATGCAGTGCGAATCTGAGGAGTATTGGCATAATACATCACAAAGAAGAAACATATTTGGGCTCTTCTGAAATAAATACTTCAAAACAATGATTTTCTATCTCTTGTAGGCAGTAGTAAATTGCTTTACAGTTAATGAAATGCTTTTAAAGTACAGCCAGGGTTTCAGTGCACTTAACATACCCTATGTCTAGTGAACTTGTTGGTCTTGTCTGATGTTTTTCATAATTTCTTTTAAGATGTTGGTTTAAGTTGAGCTCAAAGAAATATTTTACTCTTTAAAATAATACCATTACGAACTGGGAGAGCGTTGGGATCTCTGTTTAATATACACTGCTGAAACATCACTCTTATTATAGCTCTTGCATAAAAGCTGATGTTTACATGCAATTTTTACAAGGCATTCACTGCTTTTTAAAGGTGTTTATTGCAACGAATTGTAGAAAGATGTAGAAGCAGAAAGCAAGAATTCTATGGTGGTGAAAATTCCTTTTCATTACATTTTGAAAAAAATCGGTACTGTAAACAGTTTCAAGAATGTTTCTATGAGCTGTGTGTGTGATTGCATTTTGAATTATTTTGCCTTTCTGATTTAAGAGATTTGGCTTTCAAATGGATAAAGAATCAGAAGAGAGAGAGATTCTTAAAAAATTGGGAACTGCTTTAAATGTTTCTGATGGTGATACAGAGAAGCAGAATGCATCTTCTGGCCAATTACCTTGTGACTCAGCTTCGTGCAGGCTACCCACAGTGGGTGGTGATGTTTTAGGAGCGAGTGGCAATGCTGGCAGGCCACAGTTAGATATTAATTCTGACGATCAAGAGTCAGCAGAAGAAGGATTCTTTGAATGCACGGAAACACCTGAGACTGAGGGGTTTGCAGATGTGGAAGAAGATGTAACAAAGTTGGAACAGGAGAATGATTCTGAAATAAAAGAAACCAAAACTCTTGAGTTTGATGAAGAATATTTACGAGAATTGGAAAAAAATTTGCCTGAAGAAGAGAAAAAGGTAAGGAGTGTAACTTTGCTTCATTACATGCTGATATTTGTTTTTAATTTGAATTTTCTGTTTAATTTTGAATATCCTGATATTAATGTTCTTTTCATGTTGGTGCCCTTCACATTGAATTTAAATGTAACTGATTGCTAGGCTGTTTCTGGGTACCAAATATGAATAGTCTTGCTGGCATTTTTCTTCCTTCAATATTTAACTTCAGAGGTGTGCAATTGACTTAATTAAAATCAAATGTTAATTACTATAAGGTTCCTTCCAGCTCAGTTTGCATGCCGTTACTTACTTCACAAAAAATGGTTTCCAAGGATACCACAATGTTTGCATTGTAAAATCACTGGTGCTGTGATGTTGGGAGAAAACCAGGTGGCCAAAGATATACGAGGAGGGGCAGATCGTGCCTCGTGAGCCTGATTGAATTCTTTGAGGAAGTAACAAACAAATTGAAGGTAGAGCAGTGGATGTGGTATATCTGGTTTTTAGTAAGGTGTTTAACAAAGTTTCCCATGGTTAGGCTCATTCAGAAAATCAGGAGGCATGGGATACAGGGAAACTTGGATGCGTGGATTCAGAATTTGCTTGCCCACAGAAGGCAGGGTGGTAGTAGATGGAGTATATTCTGCCTGGAGGCCGGTGACAAGGGATCTGTTCTGGGACCTCTGCTTTTTGATTTTTATGAAAGATTGGATAAAGAAGTGGAAGGGTGAGTTAGTAAGGGTGTGGATGACTCAAATGTGGGTGGGTTTGTGGATATTGTAGAAGGTTGCAGTCGGTTGGAATGGGACATTGATAGGATGCAGAGCTGGGCTGAGAAGTGGCAGATGGAGTTCAATTTACAATAGTGTGAAGTGATACACATTGGAAGGTTGAACTTGTAGGCAAAGTACAAGGTTAATGATTGGATTCATAGCAGTGTGGAGGAACGGAGGGATCCTGGGGCGTATGCCCATAGATCCTCAAAGTTGCCATGCAAGTTGTTAGAGTGGTTAAGAAGGTAGATGGTGTCTTGGTGTTCATCGGTAGGGGATTGAATTTGAGAGCTACAAGGTAACGTTGTAGCTCCAGGAAACAGTTTAGGTCATGCTTCGAGTGTTGTGTTCATTTCTGGTTGCCTCATTATGGGACGGATGTAGAAGCTTTAGAGAGTGTGCAGAGGAAATTTACCACAATGCTGCCTGGATTGAAGAGCATGTGTTATGAGGAAAGGTAGGTTGAGTGAGCTCAGACGTTTCGTTTTGGATAGGAGAAGGATGAGAGGTGACTTGATTGAGCTGTATAAGAGGGATTGATAGAGTGCCTTTTCTTATGTCAGAAATGGCTAATACTGGAGAGACGAATTGTAAGACGATTGGAGGAATGGGAGGGATGCCAAAGGTAGTGTTTTTTTACAGAGTTGCGGGTGCATGGGATGAACTGCTGGGGTGATGGTAAAGGTTGATACATTAGGGGTATTTAAGAGACTCTTAGATTGGTACGTGGGTGAAAGGAAAAGAGGGCTATGCAGGAAGGAAGAATTAGGTTGATGTTGGAGCAGGTTAAGAGGTCAGCACGACATTGTGAGCCTGTACTGTTTTATGTAACCTTTCACATGGGCATATTTTGCTGTTCCTAGCCTCAGCAGCAGCCTTGAGTCACTCATGAATAATCTCTTGGCTCTGATTGCAGTATTGCCACCAGGCAAGCTTTTATTCTGTTATTTTGCACGACTTATATTAACTTAACTATTTAATAGACATAAGTGTACTTATGTAACAGCATTTTTCTCTATATGTACAGTATATATCATGTATTTCATTGTACTGCTGCCATAAAGCTAACAAATTTCACAACAATTGACAGTGATATTAAACCTGACTCTGATTGAACCACATTGGAGAATGCACTACCAAGACATAGCAAGCCCTTATTTTCAGCTGTTTTTTAAACACTTTACAGAGTGGCAAAGAACTGGGTTTACACTTAAGATAAAGACTGAAATATAGGTAAAACAAATAATTGTTATCATTAATAAAAAAGTGTTTGTAGTACTATATTATGTTTTATCTAGGTAAATAAGCTTGTTGAGCATTAGTGTACCGTTAAAATCTGAGTAATAACTCACTCGACAAAGTGTGAGAGTTTCACTGTTTTTAATTTCATGAGAGTTTACATACTTACTTTGATTTTACTAGAGATGGGCTTAATTGAGAATTGTGAAACTTTAAGTCGTATAGCAATAGGGTTGAAAGTTTGCATCTACATACTCCAAACTCATCAGATTTTCTCCTCTATAATAGTCTGACCGTTATTTTCATCTTAGATTTCCAACTGGTTGTATTTCTTCCACTGCCCCCTTCCCAAAATTATAGACAATGAGCTTATCACATGCCTATAGCTACATGTCTTTTGTGAATTGTCTGCCCTGTGGTAATGAGTATTTGTTTTTTCTCTGCATTTTGGGAAACAGTATTTTTCAGTCTTCTGTTGGGTGTTTCAACTCAGTTGAATTTCATTTTATTGCGAATATAAACAAGCCTTGGCTGAAAACCAATTCTCCATAGATATGAAAAATTGTGTGAGTTTTGCTGGTTTCAGTTCAAAATATTAAACAATATTTTAAAACTATAATAGTTTTAACAACATTACTTGGTTCTTAGATTGTACTCCTGATAAATTTGGAAGTGATTTTGTTCATTCTTTCATAAATCCATTGCAGTGTGCCTAGGTGCTTGGAATGGTAGTATGGACGTGTTTTAGCCGATGTTTGCCATTGCCCATTAGGGAAGCTTTATGTGTCACTAAGCAGAGCATCCCACAAACAATTAGGATTTGCGTGGTTTACATGTGCCCCTATGAAACCCATATGTGGCACCCATAAGACAACATAAAGTGTAATCCAATTACAAACAAGTGAAAATCTGCAAATGCTGGAAATCCAAGCAACACACACAAAATACTGGAGGAACTCAGAAGGCCAGGCAGCATCTATGGAAAAGAGTAAACAATCAACGTTTCAGGCCGTCTTCAGAGTCCTGCTGAAGGGTCTCAGCCCGAAACATCAACTGTTTACTCTTTTCCATAGATGCTGCCTGGCCTTCTGAGTTCCTTCAGCATTTTGTGTACATTACTTAAATAAAATGTATGTTCTGCCAAGTTAATATTTATTTTATTGGAGGAAATCAACACCCAATACTTCCAAGTAGGCCTTTGGTGATGTACTATTCTTTTTAAAACTACAATTTGCATCCTACTCAAGCTAAATATTAATTTGGTGTTACTCTTGTAAGCTTGCAAGATTAAGAGACCCTGAAGGATAGCTGACTTTACCATACCATGTGATTGTCAGTTTGAGGAAAATTCTGGAAAGCAGAAATCAGAGCACTGAAACACTTTTCCTCCTCATCCTATATGTATGATAGTTCTTTCATAGGCATAAACTGTTCATGTTTATTCTCAAAATACAGGTTAAAGTGAAATTAAAACCTTTATTTCTTGTAGGGAAACTGAAAAGGTAGGAACATCACATTTTTTGCATAGTTTATATCTGATTACATTTAGTAGTGTGAATAATTAGGGATTAATTTAAAATTGAAGATACAGAATGAACTGTACCCATGGTACTGTAGTTTTAAAAAAGTTGAGCAAATAACTACCAGGGAAAGATGATAATTGGGTGATCACTCAAATGTTTTTAAATAAATATGAATTCGGGCCACTACATAGTGTTAAGGTAGAAGATATAAGAATAACAGATAAAATACTATTTTTTGTTAAAACTCTGGATCAAGAAGCCCTGTATTAAATAGGCATTAGGAATTCTTCGCATAATGGCATAATTCTATCTTTACTCAACCTGGGAAAGCAGTAGTTTTGCTTTTAAAAGGTTGTAAACCATAAGTTGTAAATTTCTTTCACAGATATACAATAATTTTGCATGCATTTATAGTAAGTTAATTTCCCAGTAACCAAGTAGAAGAGAATTCTTAAGAGTCAAAAGATTAGACCAAAAATTTAACTATTTTTGGGAACATGAGAGGCTAGAGGTATCATAAATTAAAGACACTAAATTACAGTAGAGAAATTGGTTTAGACATTCCAAAGACTTTGGACAAGATTCTTGATCTTTCATGAATTGATAGGTTCTGGCATTGTACAGGATGACTAGAAAAATTGCAAATTTTACTCTGCTATTTAAGAAGGGTGGGAGACAGCAGAAAGGAAACTATAAACCTGTTAGCCTGACATCAGAGGTTGGAAAGTTGTTGGAATCGATGAGTTAGGGATGAGATTACAGAGTACCTGGAGGCACATGACAAGATAGGCCAAAGGAAAATCCTGCCTGACTAACCTGCAATTTTTTGAGGAAATTACAAGCAGAGTAGACAAGGGAGATGCAGTGGATGTAGTGTACTTGGATTTTCAGAAGGCCTTTGACAAGGTGCTGCACAGGAGACTGCTTAGGAAGATAAGAGCCCATGGACTTACAGGGAAGTTACTGGCATGGGTGGAGCATGGTTGATAGGCAGAAAACAGAAAGTGGGAATAAAGGGATCCTATTCTGGCTGGCTCCCAGTGGAATCAGTGGAATTCCACAGGGTTTGGTGTTGGGACCGCTGCTTTTTACAAGGTACGTTGATGATTTGGACTATGGGTTTAATGGATTTGTGACTAAATTTGCCGATGATACAAAGATAGGTGGAGGAGCAGGTAGTGTTGAGGAAACAGAGCCTGCAGAGAGACTTAGATAGTTTAGGGGAATGGGCAAAGAAGTGGCAAAAGAAATACAATGTTGGAAAGTGTATGGTCATGCACTCTGGTGCAAGAAATAAACGGGCAGACTGTTATTTAGATGGGGTGAGAATTCAAAATGCAGAGATGCAAGAGAACTTGGAAGTCCTTGTGCAGGATACCCTAAGGGTTAACCTCCAGGTTGAGCCAGTGGTGAAGAAGGTGAATGCAATGTTATTTCTAGAGGTATAGAATATAAGAGCAGGGATGTGATATTGAGGCTCTATAAGGGACTCGTGAGACCACACTTGGAGTATTGTGTGCAGTTTTGGGCTCCTTATTTTAGAAAGGATATACTGACGTTGGAGAGGGTTCAGAGAAGATTCACGAGAATGATTGCAGGAATGAAAGGGTTACTGTATGAGGAACGTCTGACTGCTCTTGGGCTGTATTCCCTGGAGTTCAGGAGATTGGGGTGGGGATCTCATAGAAGCATTCCGAATGTTAAAAGACCCGAGCAAATTACATATGGCAAAGTTATTTCCCTTGGTAGGAGAGTATAGGACAAGAGGGCACAACTTCAGGATTAAAGGACGTCCATTTAGAACAGAGATCTGGAAAAATTACTTTAGTCAGAGGGTGGTAAATCTGTGGAATTTGTTGCCACGAGCGGCTGCGGAGGCCAAGTCATGGGGTGTATTTAAGGCAGAGATAGATAGGTTCTTGATTAGCCAGGGCATCAAAGAGTATGGGAAGAAGGCAGGGGACTTGGGATGATTGGAAGAATTGGATCAGCCAAGATTGAATGGCAGAGCAGACTCGATGGGCCGAATGGCCTACTTCTATATGTTATGGTCTTATAAATTGTCCAAATACATATTTCCCTATCACCACTAGGTCATTGCATAGTACTTGATATTTTCCTGAATGGGATGAATACATGCTTAATTATATCCAATGCTTGCACTTCCAAGTTACACAAAATTTAATTAGTATTATCAGATATCAGCTGCCAGTCTTGAGTTTTGTTGACACTTACAATTTGTGAATTGCTTTTTTTTAATAATTTGATAACCATTCTATTTTACAGCGAAGACAAAGTGAGAGTTTAACACTGAAAGAGGTTGGCAATGAGCAGTTTAAAAAAGGAGGTAGGTGTTTCAGAATGATTTAATCTAGATCTAGTGGCATTAGACAAATATTGCAGAATTGTTAAATAATCACAGACAGTGTAGTTTGAAATGGTCATCTAATCTTTGACCAATCCTGCCTAATCACTGCACATTTATTTTCTCATTTCATGATTTTCCATGGCATTTTGCAGGTTGTAACAGTTGGGCCTGAGCCAATGAGGGGTGGACACAGGATGGCTCGATGAGTCAGAGTCAATGGAAGTAAGAATGGTGCAGAACTGATAGGGGAAAAGCGTAATGAAGTGTTATTCTTGTCTACATGTGGACAAGAAAATGTAGGACCAGTAGCAAATGTGGATAATAAAACAATGTTAATGTTTCAGGTGGATGATCTCGAGTCCAGATTAGGAAATGAATGAGCCAAGCATGTGTTGCTCCTTACCTTGGCCAACTAACTTGGGTTAACTGAATGACCACACTATTCACAACTTTATTGTATCAGCTTATTACATAAAATACAAATTCATTTGTAATACTTACAGAATTCTTGAGTTTTTTCGTCGACATGTAGACAAGAATGACAACATTTCATTATTCTGTTCCCTTATCAGTTCTGCACCATCCTTACTTCACGCCTTAGACGTTCGATTTGTATACACGTCCACTGTCCTTGTTCCAGCTAGCTGTTCCACAGGCTTTTCATTTCTTCAGGTCAACACATGTTTTGAGGTGCAGAGAAGGATGGTGGGATCTAAGAGTTGTCTGTGAGGGTGCTGACTGGCAGAATCCAGGTGGCATGGATGCTGTTGATGCTATTTGAGAGAGGGTGGTGAAGGTTGATTATTAATAGCTGATATGTCTGGAAGACGTAGATATTTCCAGTTTGTAATTCAGCCAGTTTGTTCACATAAAGGGCTTCATTAAATTTCATGAAATTATTGAAAAGCAAATTGTCCCTGAAGCAAATATTTATCAAGGAACAAAGAGCACCTAGTTTATTCATGACACATGGTCCAAGATTGCAATGATGATATAAAGAGAATGGGGTGTGGAGATGAAAACTATTTGGATTTTCAGGTGTTTGACAAGACGCCACAGAAGATTCAGGCACACAAGAAAACAGCTCATGATATTGGGAGAACTAGAGTCAGAATAAACAGATCTGTTTCAGGGTGGAAGGGTGTGACTAGTGGACTGCCCCACCCAGGATTCATTCTTAGCCCTCAAATATACTGTATATATGATACATTTTATGTGCTAAATGATAATATCAGTCTGGTCCGCAAGTTTCCTTGAATGTGAAAAAATGAAAAATAAATTAAAAATAAATAGGTAAAAGAATGCAACTTGTAAGATACCCAAATTCATTGTAGACATGTCGCAATGAGAACATTTGGACTCTGCAACAGAATGTGGATAGCTTGAGTGGGCGAAACTTGGCAAATTGCCTTACATGTGTGAAAGTGTGATAACATTTACTTATGGTAATAGGATTTAAAGGCAAACTGTTAGGTATATATGTGGAGGGTGGTTACAAATGAAGGACCTAGGTGTTCTTGTACATGAATCACAAATTAGCAGGGAGATGCAACAAGTAGTTGATGTTGGGGATTACTGAGGAGTAATGGAATTATGTGAATATTACAGATATTAATGGAAACAAGAACCAGTCTTCAGTTCTTAATGTTAGAAGTTAAAAGGACACCTTTGCAAATAAACAGTAATGTCTGTGGAGCACACTGACTTGCAGTAGGGGCTGGCTGCTAAGTGATAGGGTTTGCAAAGTGAAGTGTCTTGAGACATTCAGATGTTGGACAGTGGATTTATATTAATTGGCCTGCATCAAACCAGGCAACAATGGCTTAAGTATTGCGCATCATTGTAAACAACTTAAAGGAAGCTTGCAGACCAGAGTAATATTATCGCTTAGTGCTACAGATAACTGATCTATCAATAGTTGGAAGATTTGTGTGCTCAGAGAAGCAGCCCTCACAACACTAATCTTGGATGCCTGGTTCTCTGTCCTCAGAAGGACTTTTTAGACTATCTGTGTGAATCAGTTTGTCCCAGCAAAGGGATTTGAACCTTCATAGGTGTCTTATCAGTTACAATGTGCTTCCACTGTAAATACTGTAGGAACCATTTGTCAGACTCAAATATTGAAATAGACAATGTCATTGTAACTATGGAAATTGTATTGATTCACCTACTGTACCTTTGATCTTAAGGGAATAAGAATATTATCACAAGAACTTTGAGCTTGAGAGACTACCAAGAGGATGTCTCTTTGTTGTGATGAATAAAAGACTTTCATATCCACCAACTGATCCAGTTTCTGCACTGAGTTAGTCACAGTCACAATAGTTGCAAAGGCAAATAAAATTGGAGTTTAGAACTGGGGAAATATTACAGTTGTTTAGGGTGCTGGTAAGACCACACTTAATCTGCATGGTTTTGGTCTCCTTGTTTAAGGAAGAATACTGCTTTGGAGGCAGTCTAAAGGCGATTCAGTAGGCTAATTATCGAGATTAGTGACTAAAGAGGTTACAACCATTGTCTTTGGAACTCAGATGAGTGAGGGGTGCTCTAGTATAAGATCCTGAGAAGGTGTGACAGGCTGAATGCTGAGATGATTACATTAGTGGCAGAGTCTCAAATGAGGGAGCTTGATTACAAGATAACGGTGTCGTCACTTAAAACCGAGGCGCATAGGAATTCTTACTGAACACGGTAAATCTTTGGAACACTCTCTCCTAGAAGATTAAGGGGCCAGATCACTGAAAGTATTTGGAGAGGAGGTAAATAAATGTTTGAAAGATCAAGGAATTGAGGGCTTTAGGGAACTTGCAGTGAAGTTTTAAGACTGAATGCAGGGGAGGCAGTGTAGCTGCCTCTTTGCTGTTCTTGTTTTTCCTTTGTAGAAGAAATCTCGTGTTGAACACTAAATGCGTCAGGCTACATTGGTAAAATTGAACATGAATTGCTGCTTGAACTATTGGGAGATATTAAAGGGCAGGTGTTTAGATCCCCAGCAGCTGCTTGAGAAGGGGGGTGATTGTTGTGGAACCACAAAATCATGAAGGGAACAAGTCCTTTCAGAGTGGGGGGAATGAGCATGGCAGTACCATCTTATTTAAGGCCGCAGAATTAATGGTGGATGATCCATCCCACCAGTTCATGGAAGTTGAAAACCAGGAGAACTGTGTTCATGCTGTGGGTGGGAAGAAGTTGGATGAGAACAGAAGTGTGGAAAATGGAACATGTGTTGAGACCCCTGTCAGAACCCTGTGGTTGGGTAGAGGAATAGGCATTGTGAAGAAAGGGGAATTCAACTCAAAAATTTGTTTTCAGAATGGACACAACAAAGTCAAAGGAAGTCAGAAAATAATCAACATAATTTTATCCAAGTCTGCAAAACATTAATAACATTCTTTATAAATGCCCAGACAGGGCACCTGGCTAAGAACTAAAGACCTGTGCTGATCAACTGACTGGTGTGTTCACTATGATCGTTAATCTCTTGCTTGGCAGTCTGAGGTACCCACCTGCTTCAAGCAGGTCTTAATTATACCGGTCCCTAAGACGAACATGGTAGCCTGCCTCAGTGACCATTATCCAGTAGTACTTACATCCACAGTGATGAAATGTTTTGAGGAGTTGGTGTTGAGAGATATTAACTCCTGCCTGAGAAGCAACTTGGATCTTTTCCAATTTGCCAACAGATCCATGGCAGGTGCTATCTCATTGGCTCTTCACTCAACCCTGAAATATCTGGACAGCAAAGGTGCATACATCAGGATGCTTTTTATCAACTACAGCTTGGTATTCAATACAATCATCCCCTCAAAAAGCTTCAAGACCTTGGCCTCGATACATTCCTGTGCACTTCATCCTTTGATTCCTCACTTGCAGACCCCAGTCAGAATACGCCCTAACAGGCTAAGCACAATTCCAATGCCATGTTCAAGTTTGCTGACAACAACACTGTCGTAGGCCATTTTAAAGGTGATGATGAATGAGCATATAGGAGGGAGATTGAAAATCTGGCTGGTGCCACAACAACATCCTTTCACTCAATATCAGCAATACCAAGAAGCTGATTATTGACTTCTGGAGGAGAAAATCAGGCATCCATGAGCCAGTCCTCATTTGAGGATCAGAGGTGGAGAGGGACAGCAACTTCAAGCTCCTTGGTGTTATCATTTCAGAGGAGTTGTCCTCTGCCTAGCATGTAAACGTAATTCCGAAGATAGCAAGGCAGCATTTCTACTTTCTTCTGAGTTGCGAAGATTCAGCATGGCTTCTAAAACTTTGACAAACTTCTGTAGATATATGGTGGAGAGTATATTGACTGGCGTGTCACAGCCTGGTACAGGAACACCAATGCCCTTGAATAGAAAATCCCAGAAAAAGTAGTGGATATGGCTCAGTCCATCAAGGATAAGGTCTCCCCACCATTGAGTATATCTACATGAAACGTCGTTGCAGGAAAGTAGCATTCATCATCAGAGGCCCCCACCAGTTCGGTCATGCTCTCTTCCTACTGCCAACAAGAAGAAGGTACAGGAGCCTCAGGGATCTCACCACCAGGTCCAAGAACAGTCATTATCCCTTTTGAACCAGTGGGTAATTTCACTCAACTTTATTTGCACCATCACTGAAATGTTCCCACCACCTATGGACTCATTTTCAAGGGCTCTTCACCTCATGATCTTGATATTTATTGCTTATTTATTTTATTATTGTTATCATTACTTATTTTTGTGTTTACACAGTTTGCTGTCTTTTGCACACTGGTTGAATGCCCAAGTTGGTGCGGTCTTCCATTAATTCTATTATGGTTAATATTCTATTATGGATTTATTGTGTATGTCCGGAGGGAAATGATTCTCAGGGTTGTATATGATGAAATGTATACCTTGATAATAAATTTACTTTGAACTTTGTACATTGCTATTAAATGGAAAGAAGTCATGACTAATATTATTCCTATTACTTGCAGAGTATCCTGAAGCTGAGAACTCATATACAGAAGCCCTTGGTATTTGCCCAGCCTGCCACCAGAAAGATAGATCTATTCTTTATTCCAATAGAGCAGCTGCTAGAATGAAACTGGTAAGTGTTTCTCACTTGTGTCTATATGTGATCTGCAAGATTGTTTTTTAGACATGTTTACATGTGTGCTGGACCATGGGTTTGTAGATATGGGTGAGGATAGATTCCATATGAAAAATTGAACAGTTATGTTGGTAGCAGGTTTATTACTTGAATAAGTTACTTATATAGCTGAAATCAGTGGTGCCGTTCAATTATGTGTGATTTTTGCCAGTTGAATTGGGAGTTGGGAAAGGCTAGACATTATTCATCAGAATTGGAAAAAGGACCCTTTTGACATGGTTACATACCTTTTTGAAGTTCTGCTTCAAGTTACTTGCTTACTTGAAACTAGTAATGGACCTTTTATCATGCACTTTTCACCCAGTAAAATAAAAAACAGTAAAATGATAATAGCAGCTGCCATGTAATGACTTTATCCTGAAGAAAATCTGAGAATAGAAGATCTACCTGTTGGAGATTTCTTTGTGTCCAGCCAAGAATGAAACTATCTAATCAGAAGTGCTTTACCACAGAGTGTACCTTTAACCCTCTACCTGTGTAAGCACGAGCTCCACTGTGCATCAATAGTGCAGACTTGGGGAATAATGAAAATGAGTTGCATAATTTCACTGATGTAAAGCCGAAGTCCTCCCATAGAAAAGAACAAACTTTGTAGGCCAGAGCTTCACACACACATTGCTGGAGAAACTCAGCAGGTCAGGCAGTGCCAATGGAAATGTATAACAGTTGAAGTTTCAGGATGAGATAGGAAGGGAGAAGAAGCCAGAATGAAAGGGTGGGGGGAAAGGAGGGAGTACAAGCTAGAAGGTGATAGGTGAAGCTAGGTGGGTGGGGTGGGGTGATGAAGTGAGAAGCTGCTAGTTTATTTTCTGTTTGTGAAGGTCCACCGCTACAGAAAATGTGCAGGCAGAAACAGGACCTTGCTGTTAAGCTACTCCAAAGCTGCTCACTTAAGTACTGTCACTGCAAATGGAAAAGATTGATACTGAAGGGTTTGGAAAAGTATTTGTATAATCAGATGGGCCTCCCTGACTCTTAATTTTAATAATGACTTGGCAGTAATTTTTCAGTGATTTAAGTATTCTCCTGACATATAAATCGAGATTGAGATAAACTGGTTTCACTTGGTCACACAGAGCAAATCATAGTGTTTCCCATGCTACATCAACCCCTAAACTTGATTTCACAAAAGTGCTGCAGGAATAAATGATAATTATTATAATATAAGACTATAAGATATAGGAGCAGAAGTAGGCCATTCGGCCCATCAATTCTGCTCTGCCATTCAATCATGGGCTGATCCAATTCTTCTAGTCATCCCCATTCCCCTGCTTTTACCCCATTCCTTTTGATGTCTTGGTTAATAAGAACCTATCTATCTGTCTTAAATACACCCAATGACTTGGCCTCTATAGCCACTCGTGGCAACAAATTCCACAGATTTACCACCCTCTGACTAAAGTAATTTCTCCGCATCTCAGTTCTAAAAGGATGTCCTTCAATGCTGAAGTCGTGCCTCTTGTTCTAGAATCCTCTACCATGGGAAATTTAACATTCCTTTTAACATTCAGAATGTATCTATGAGATCCCTTCTCATTTTCCTGAACTCCAGGGTACACAGTCCAAGAGCTGCCAGACATTCCTCATACAGTAACCCTTTCATTCCTTTAGTCATTCTCGTGAATTTTCTCTGAACCCGCTCCAATGTCAGTGTATCCTATCTAAATTAAGGAGCCCAAAATTGCACACAATACTCCAAGTGTGGTCTCACGAATGCCTTATAGAGCCTCAACATCACATCCCTGCTCTTATATTCTATACCTCTAGAAATGAATGCCAACATTGCATTCGCTGCCTTCACAACTGACTCAACCTGGAGGTTAGCCTTTAGCGTATCTTGCACAAGGACTCCCAAGTCCCTTTGCATCTCTGCATTTTGAATTCTCTCCCCATCTAAATAATAGTCTTATCCGTTTATTTCTTCCACCAAAGTGCATGACCATACACTTTCCAAAATTGTATTTCATTTGCCACTTCTTTGCCCATTCCCCTAAACTATCCAAGTCTCTTTGCAGGCTCTCTATTTCCTCAACACTATCCACTCCTCCACCTATCTTTGTATCATCAGCAGATTTAGCCACAAATCCATGAATTCCATAGTCCAGATCATTGACATACATCGTAAAAAGCAGCATTCCCAACATCGACCCCTGTGGAACTCCACTGGTAATGGGCAGCCGGCCAGAATAGGATCTCTTTATTCCCACTCTCTGTTTTCTGCCGACCAGCCAAAGCTCCACCCATGCTAGTAACTTCCTTGTAATTCCATGGGGTCTTATCTTGCTAAGCAGCCTCATTTGCAGCACCTTGTCAAAGGCCTTCTGAAAATCCAAGTACACCACGTCTACTGCATCTCCTTTGTCTACTCTGCTTGTAATTTCCTCAAAGAATTGCAGTAGGTTTGTCAAGCAGAATTTTCCTTTCAGGAAACCATGCTGGCTTTGGCCTATCTTGTCGTGCGCCTCCAGGTAGTCCATAATCTCATCCCTAACAATTGATTCCAACCACTGTCCAACCACTGATATCAAGCTAACAGGTCTATAGTTTCCTTTCTGCTGCCTCCCACCCTTCTTACATAGCAGAATAATGTTTACATTTTTCCAGTCATCCAGTACAATGCCAGAGTCTATCGATTCTTGAAAGATCATTGTTAATGCCTGCACAATCTCTCCAGCTACTTCCTTCAGAATCTGAGGATGCATTCCATCAGGTTCAGAAGATTTATCCACTCTCAGACCATAAGCTTCCTGAGCACCTTCTCAGTTGTAATTTTCACTGCACAAACTTCACTTCCCTGATGTTCTTGAATGTCCAGTATACTGCAGACATCCTCCATTGTGAATATGTTTACTTTTTGAATGTATTGTTCTCATTGTTTCAGCTTTATGATAATTAACCTAGCCAAATCCTTATTGGTTCCTTGTTCTGTTGGTTTATGCAATTGGCTTCTAGGATTGATCTTAATGACTTGACAAAAAAAAAGACATCACTGTCGATCTCAGATTATGAGAACACTCAGTCCTCTTTTATTGTCATTTAGAAATGCATACATACATTAAGAAATGATACAATGTTTCTCCAGAATGATATCACAGAAAAACAGGACAAACCAAAGACTAACACTGACAGAACCACATAATTATAGCATATAGTTACAGCAGTGCAAAACAACACCATAATTTGATGAAGAACAAACCATGGGCACGGTAAAAAAAAAGTCTCAAAAGTCCCCGAGTCGATCGACTCCTGAGTTCCCGATAGCAGGCGGCAAAAGGGAGAAACTCCCTGCCATAAACCTTCAGGCACCGTCAACTTGCCGATGCCTTGGAAGCAGCAGACCACAGCCGACACTGAGTCCGTCCGTCCGGAAACTTCGAGCCTCCGACCGGCCCCTCCGATACAGCCTCCTGAGTGCCATCCTCTGCGGAATGCCTTCGACCTCACCCCAGCCGCAGAAACAAGCAAAGCCGAGGATTTCAGGGCCTTCTGCTCCGGAGATTCTGGTTACCACACAGTAGCAGCGGCAGCGAAGCGGGCATTTCAGAAGTTTTCCAGATGTTCCTCTGTACTCTCACGTCTGTCTCCATCAAATCAGAATTGTGCATGGTCCCCTACTTAACAGATAACAGATATTCATCACCGGAGAGGCCGTGCGCACTGCTGTCGCGCCGCCATCTTCTCCTCCTTTCAGTCTTATGCAATTGCTAAGATGTCTTATTTGCTGTCTCTTATTTGGATTCATTTTCCATAGCATACCATTGAGAATGCATTGGTTTGTCTGTGCAATAAACATATTGCTGTTACAAAGGTTGTATCTGCTAGATTGAAGCAAGCCTGATAATGTATCATATCAACACACATAAAAGTTGCTGGTGAACGCAGCAGGCCAGGCAGCATCTCTAGGAAGAGGTGCAGTCGACGTTTCAGGCCGAGACCCTTCGTCAGGACTAGCTGAAGGAAGGGTGAGTATGGGATTTGAAAGTTGGAGGGGGAGGGGGAGATCCAAAAGAGCTGGACAGGTGATAGGCAAAAGGGATACGAGAGGATCATGGGACAGGAGGTCTGGGAAGAAAGACGGGGGGGGGGGACCCAGAGGATGGGCAAGGGGTATATTCAGAACTACAGAGGGAGAAAAAGGAGAGTGAGAGAAAGAATGTGTGTATAAAAGTAAGTAACAGATGGGGGTACGAGGGGGAGGTGGGGCAGTAGCAGAAGTTAGAGAAGTTGATGTTCATGCCATCAGGTTGGAGGCTACCCAGACGGAATATAAGGTGTTGTTCCTCCAACCTGAGTGTGGCTTCATCTTTACATTAGAGGAGTCCGTGGATAGACATGTCAGAATGGGAATGGGATGTGGAATTAAAATGTGTGGCCACTGGGAGATCCTGCTTTCTCTGGCGGACAGAGCGTAGGTGTTCAGCAAAGCGGTCTCCCAGTCTGCATTGGGTCTCGCCAATATATAAGAGGCCACATCGGGAGCACCGGACGCAGTATATCACCCCAGCCGACTCACAGGTGAAGTGTTGCCTCACCTGGAAGGTCTGTTTGGGGCCCTGAATGGTGGTGAGGGAGGAAGTATAAGGGCATGTGTAGCACTTGTTCTGCTTACACAGATAAGTACCAGGAGGGAGATCAGTGGGGAGGGATGGGGGGGACGAATGGACAAGGGAGTCGCGTAGGGAGCGATCTCTGCGGAATACAGAGAGAGGAGGGAAGGGAAAGATGTGCTTAGTGGTGGGATCCTGTTGGAGGTGGCGGAAGTTACGGAGAATAATATGTTAATAATATGTAAACAGCACCTTATATTCCGTCTGGGTAACAACACCTTATATTCCGTCTGGGTAAACAACACCTTATATTCCGTCTGGGTAAACAACACCTTATATTCCGTCTGGGTAAACAACACCTTATATTCCGTCTGGGTAGCCTCCAACCTGATGGCATGAACATTGTCTTCTCTAACTTCCGCTAATGCCCCACCTCCCCCTCGTACCCCATCTGTTACTTATTTTTATGCACACATTCTTTCTCTCACTCTCCTTTTTCTCCCTCTGTAGTTCTGAATATACCCCTTGCCCATCCTCTGGGTCCCCCCCCCCTTGTCTTTCTTCCCAGACCTCCTGTCCCATGATCCTCTTGTATCCCTTTAGCCCATCACCTGTCCAGCTCTTGGCTCCATCCCTCCCCCTTCTGTCTTCTCCTATCGTTTTGGATCTCCCCCTCACCCTCTAACTTTCAAATCCCTTACTCACTCTTCCTTCAGTTAGCCCTGATGAAGGGTCTCAGCCTGAAACGTCGACTGCACCTCTTCCTAGAGATGCTGCCTGGCCTGCTGCGTTCACCAGCAACTTTGATGTGTGTTGCTTGAATTTCCAACATCTGCAGAATTCCCGTTGTTTGCGTTTTTAAATGTATCATATCATTCTTTTTTCTCTCTTTGGATTTGACAAGTATTAGCTATGAAGATTTTTTCAAAGTTACTAAGTTTTATTTCAAGCAGGCAATATAGAAAGTAATGAAAGTCTAGTGAGCTCTGATTGCAATTTGAGGGTTCCTGCAGGAGCAAGTAGAGGAGTTATTTTTTTGTTAAACTGCCACACCGGGTGATGTAATCTTATTTTTAAAGTTTTGAGTTTGTATAGTATTACTTCGAATTTTGTTAACTTCTTTGTGCCAGATCTATTTGAAACTTATAAAATAATTTCAACAAGTTATAATGATCTTGGGCTGGAGAATAATTATGTTGTAAAAGCTGATTAAAATATTAATAATGTTATTTTGATTTTTTTTTACCTCTTAGGGTAATAAGGAAGATGCCATATCTGATTGTACCAAAGGTAAATTTTAATTTTAGTTCATGACAAAGTATTATCGAAATTGACATTGAATTGTAAAATGCTTATCCTATTTTAATTGCATTACTGGACAGCCTCTTATTGCAATTTTAGGTTCTATGAAATTGAATATTTTGAATTTTTTTTGCTCAATCACAAATTGTTTTTCCCCTCCAATTTGTAGCTATTGAATTAAATCCCAATTACATTCGTGCTTTCCTGAGGAGAGCAGAGCTGTATGAGAAAACTGAAAAACTTGATGAAGCTCTGCAGGATTATAAAACCATTGTAGAAAAAGATCCGTCAGTAGTCCAAGCCAGAGAAGCCTGCATGGTAAGTATGAAATAGTTCATTGTAGCAGCAAATAAAAGGGTCAATTGTTGTCACTGGATGTGATTTGCATGATATATGAGCATAACCCACCAAATGTGGACAGATTTCTTCACTCCAATGTTCTTTCCACCTTCAGCTTCACAGCATTTGGTGTTTAAAGTTTATATCAAGATTTTAGAATTTATGTCTTCATGTGTTAAGTTGAGTCATCAGGAGATGAGGAATTTCTTCTCTTGTGGGGGTAGGGGGCGTGGAAGGTCATGAATCTTTGGAATTTTGTATCTCAGAGAGCTGAGAATGCTTGATGACTGAATTTATTCAGCCCAAGATAGATTTTTGACCTACTGGGGAGTTGTACAGATAAGGCAGGCTCTAGGGGTCTTTTGCCCTATCCCTGATCTTATGTTGTATGTTTTCTTCCAAGAAGAAGGGCCAAAAAATTTGCCTTTTTACTTGCCCTGGTCATGGGAAATGTATGTGGGTTAGGGAAACTCTGCCAGCTCTTGACAGTAAGTTTCCAAATTTGGATAAGTTGTGTGGATTGCCTCTATGAATCTGTATCTTCCCTCATTATTTCACCAATATCTAATGACATGGAAAAAAGAAATGTTGGAAGTGCTCAGCAGGTCAAAGTTGAGTTTATTGACATATGCACAAGTACACATGTTCACAAGGCGGCTTAAAATTTATTTATCGCAGCATCTCAGGCACTTCAAGTTCAAGATTGTCATTCAACCTTATATAAATCTTCATGAATGAAAGAGCATTACTCCGGGGCCAAGGTGCAAGTCATAATACGGGCAGTCATACATAGCACGAGCCACGTATAAGATAACAGTAAAATACAGTCACACAAAAAATATCGACCAAGTCCCTGAGTCCATAAATGTTGCAGCAGTTTGCAGTAGCACACAATATATCTTGTCATCTGCTGAGCCAGCACCAACTCCAGTGTGGACGCTGCGTCACACTGATTCCGGCACCCTGGTGGATCGCCTGACTCCATTGCTTTCCCCGTGCGGCTGCAAGCAAGTGGCACCACGGCTTGAGGCCTCGTCCACAATGTGACCGAGACCACACAGCTATCCCACTGTCCACTCCCGCTGTTTGCCAATAAACCAATGGATTGGACTTACAGCATTCCACACCACCAATGTCCAGCGGGGTCTTGCTATCACAAGAAAGGTGACTTGCTCTTAGACCTCACATCTCACATGGCACCATTTTACAGCATTCACAAGAAAAAACATAAACTATACAGAATTTTTTACGAGGAACACAAAACAAAAAAAGTTTAGTACATTTAAGTTCAAAGTCATCAAAATGGTCATAGTGTTGCTAACATCTATGGTTCACGAGCCAAATGGTTGAAGGGAAGTAGCTGCTCTTTGACCTGGTGGTGTGGGGTCAGGCAGTGTCTGTGAAAAGCAAAACAAAGTTAGCACTTCAAATCAAATACCCTTTGTCAGATGTGAAGAGTTTAATTCTATTTCTCATTCCATGATTGGTTCCTGACCTATATAGTATGATCCAGCCTTTACTGTTCATAATTCTGATACTCAGCATCTACAGATTTTTTCTAGTGCCATTCTAGATGAAACATTTCTGATGTAAGTAAACAAATTATTGGTTAGATAATTACTTTCAAACACATTGGTACTTCAGTCTAAGCAGTTAAATCTTGAGAGATGTCAGTTCAGGTTTCTGCAAAAATGACCACCTTGTATTAGGTACATGTTTCTTTTGCCATTATGTGTTTATCCTTACTCAGCAGACAGTTTCAGGTCCAGAGCTGACCATCTTGCAGACTTTCCCAATTTAAGAGGAAATAAAGGAAGATGCTCCCTATCCATTGTGGGAAAGGAACATTTGAGAGTAATGTTAGGAAGGGAAAAATTGACAATTGGGAAAGAGATGTTACAGAGTAACAGGCAGAACTTTGGAAAGAAGAGGCCCTTGTTGAGCAGAAGTACAGCAGGCTTCCATGACAGTTGATGAAAATCAGTTCTCCTCTGTCCCACAAGGAATTTTAAAAAGATTTTTGAAATCTAACTGTCGCAATCAATACGGAAACTTTGTATGTCACAAGAGCAATAAATATCTAATATTGTCTTGAGCCAGATGCAAATCATGTTGAAGTTCTTAAATAATGAAACTGAATGGACTTTCATTGTCATTGTTGACGAGGTGAGCATTTATTATCCAATTACCACATTTTCATTGCAATAATTTTCAGCCCTTTATAGTAATGCTTCTCAATGAATTTGTAATGGCACAGCACTGTGGAAGCTGTAGTTACAGCCACTGGTCACTGAGTGGCACTATACATGCTTCAAAAATGTTTTGTATACTTTGAATCACAAATTTTATACAGTATTTGATCATTGAAATCCTTACTATCTAAAATAAAGATTTTCCCAACACTTTGGTTCAAATTTACCTATTACATTGATTTAATTTGAAAGCAGTAGCCTCTTCTAAAAGACTTGTTCTAAATCAACCGAGAGGAAACTGAATTTGTATTTTGTATTCTAGATATATCTGTAGGTACTCAATTTTCTTGGATTTGCCAGGATCTGAGACCACAAAATGCTTCCATCCTAAAACTGTATAAGGTAACTTTTCACACAGTTGTCTGTTTATCCCCTGATCTTTTGCTCATCATGTTAGTGCAGGGCTGGGGTGTGGCATTTAATGCTGAGGCCTTTGCAGCTTATTAAGAATTGTAGAGCAACAAAAATTTTATATTTATCTCCTCGCATTTTTCTGTTTGGCTCTACAAAATAATTTGAAGAAAAATTGGTCCTCAGATTTTTTGCTGGGATAGTTGTGCTGCAGCTCGATCTAGATGTCTCAAGTGAGAAGAAAATAAGCACGATTTACTCACCAGCTGTAATGCTTGTATTCTCCACCCAGTTTGTTAATGTAGTGGGCTGGATCATATTAAATGCAGTTATTGTTGCACTAATTCCCATTCTTTTGGCCGTACCTTTTTTTTTTGTTTCATAGTTCTTTTGGATTAGTTGAAATGGGTGTATGCTGTTAGTGGCAATTGGGCAAAGTTTGGGATGCATGTGGTGTTTGGGTCTTGTACAAAATCACAAGGGTTCACCGGGAACACTGTGTCTACCTGTGAACAGGTTAATGCTACTTCAGCAACCTTGCTCTTCTGGACAGTTTCCCCTGTGAAGATCCATGGTAAAATCCAGGGTTGTTTTGTATATCTCAGTATCCACTCATAAGCAAGGGTAGGCAACCATGATGAAATCCACTTTCACATCCCTTGATGCATTTTCTGTCTCCTGCTCCAGTAGCTAAGTGGCTTTACGTACAATAGTTGCACTAAACAAAGCTTCACTATTCTGCTCTCGGTTTACACCATCATTCTCAAAAACTAAAAATGAGTGAGCAAAACTCGGGAAAATGTGGTTCACTTTCCTGATCTCAAAGGCCAATGAAAGCTGTGAAAATAAAGCTGTTGAAAGATGCCATTGGCTCCAACGCATCTCTGCATCTTCAGTCTTTGGCTGTCTGAGGAAAAGTGCTCAAAGATTGTAACTGAGCACCAATGATCTCTAGCTTACAGCTTGCGTTGTTTTGCGGACAGCTTGCATTAAGCATTTCCGTGTACTACCTGTGTAAAATCCTCCATATCCACTTTCAGGATAATCAAACCAATGTCTACATCCTCTTTAAGGTCACCGTCCCCAACACCGAAGATCAGATCATATTCAGCTGGTGTTGATAGGCAGGCCATGTGATTGTCAAGAAGACAGAGAAAACCATTCAAGGATGCCCTCAAAATCTCTTTCAGCTGGTGATAAACCATAGTCCAAGTTTGCTTAAACCTGCTAAGTAGGACTTTGGATGACTCCCAAGGGAACGTGTGTAACCCCAGATGAGTGGAATGAGCAAACAGTAACACAATGAACCTACCCATCTGCCCTGTACAATACTACCTTATTTAAATGGCATAGATCTCCTCGGTCATATGATAGACAATTAAAATAGTTTAAATAATTTTAAATATTTTTTAGAATGCAAATGGCTAGAAATAAATTAGAATCAAAGATTAAAGGAATAAATAAATATACCATTCTCACCATTTTAATTATAGAGTCAGTGATTTCATTCATATAAAGCTGAGTGGCTGGAAGGGAAGTGCATTGGCTTCTTGGCCCACGCATCTGTGTCCCACAGCGGAGCAGGAGATCAAAAGCATGAGCAGAAAAGTTAGAGTTAGACAGGTTAACACTCAGGGTTTTTAAAAGAAAAATTGAATCTTTGAACCCAGTTATCTCAGTTATTTTGTTAACAGTTTGAAGAGAGAAATGCTAATTTTGTTGAGGCATAACTGGCTTTATCTTGTTTAAAAAAAATGGGTTTTGAAAGTTAATTTCATCTGTTTTGCTGTTGAGCTATCAATAATATCAAATTATCACTAAAATATATAAGCATAATTTTAGTCGTCTTGAGTAAATTGGACAAATGAGATGTGGGGAGAGGTGGCAAACAGAGAAGTGTGGTGAATAGGCCTCTGGCAAGTTCCCATTTGTTCTGAAAGTGCACAATTGAAAACTTTTAGCCATTCTGTGATTTAGGTGATGGGAGAGTAGGGAGAAGAATAAATGGCCGTGGGAGTGAAAAGACAATATATGTGAACATTTTGGCATGTGCCTGGAGAGAGTCAGTGGATGGGAAAAATATGTAATTGGGCATAGATAGAAAAAGGGACACTAAAGGCCACAATTGCATTCATAGCCCACCTTAATGAAGCTTAAAAGATAAAAATCACAAAGCACTTTGCATTCAGTGAGGTACACTTGAAGTGTAGCTATGAAATATAAGGAAACCTGACAGTCATTTTGCAAGTTTTCGAGTGCAGCTATGTAATATTAGCCAAGTATTCTATTTTCAATGATTAATTGAGTGCTCAATATTAGCCAGAATTCCAGAGAGCATTTGCATTCCCTTTGAAGTATACTGTTGAAGGTATTTGTCCATCTTATGAGCAAATGAGACCTTAGTTTAATTTCTCATCCAGCTCATGACACCTCTGATAGTGTAACTGTCCCTCAATACTCCTTTAAAACACTCAGCTTGATATTTTCTGTTCAAGCATGAGACTTGAATCATGACTTTCTGAGACAAGAAATGAATCTAATTGAGTCACAGCTGACTGCTTCAGCCACCAACAGCTGTAGTTTGGAATTATTGATGGCTGCTATTCTCTTTGTAAAGCAAATGTGATGAAGTCAAAGGGAAAGAGGAAAGCAAAGGGCAACGGCAATGCCAAAGCACAAAATTGGACGGGGAAGTATTTACCCCATGTTAAAGGAATCAGCTTTTATTAAACGTTTCATTTCCTGTCCAAATTTTTCATGTCACCTTTAATCTTTTTGCTCCATCTTTTTGCATTTAAAATTGTTATGGATTATCCTACTACCACTGGAGTACCTAACTTGTGCCACCCAGCTCATGAAAATGCACTGCAGACCCACTCCAGTGCTCCGGCTGCTTCTATCTATTTCTGAAATTGTTTTGTTATTTAACCACGAGAAGTATCTATTTATTATAATTGTAGAAGCATAATGTATGGTTTTTAAAATAGAAACTAAATTATCTTGAGAAAGACGATAGCAGGATGTGGGTGGAATGGAGTAGAGTGATGAGGGACCTCTGGCACCTTCCCATTTGCTCTGGGAGGAACAGATGGCTGTACTTCTCTGTACCCTGCTCCAGTTATTCTTTGTCCTGTAACCTATTTCACAAAAAGATCTGACTGTACTTCCTTATTCTTACCAGTGCCACAGGAGACCACCTTGTTTTTTTTATGGAATTGTGTGCAGAACATGTTGTATTTGATAAGCACTTCTAAATAATTCAGGCCATGAAATCTAATTGCTTATTAAACTCTGCCCTCCAAACCTCCATTTATTGGGAAAAATATATTAAAGAGTTTGTTGTTCCTTTCCACGCCTTGTGGTGCATTGGGCAGCAATCATGCAGTTCCATTAGCGTTTTTTGTCTATTTTTAATGAGGCTGTGTTGCTAGCTCGACACTCAATCCAGCAAGGATGGAAAGTGTGCAAGAAGCCGGCCGGGTTCCAACCCGGGACAAATCGCCTCAAAGTTCGATGAGGATGCCACTACGCGACAAGCTGGCATTTTAAAAGTTTAAATTGGATGAAATTTATAAAACCTTAACTTTACTTTTAGCATTTTTTTGCATTATCTGCAGCCAAGTATAATCTTCCTATAAATTCCTTTTCAATTTTATTGTTGAGTTGTCTTTTCCTTGTACCTGCAGAGGTTTTCTTGCTAAGTATCAAAATACATCTGATGTCAAGTAGTTCAGGAGTGGATGAGGTCATTAACCATGTGAAATCGCATCTACCTGATGCACTGGTTACGCAGGCTTACATTGTAGAGCCAACCAGTGATGATCTGGTATTCTTGATGCATCAGTGTGTGTTGGTATGTTGCTTAATATGGGAAAGGATAGAAACTCATAGCTGGCCAGAGTTGTATCCTCCATCAGCATCCACTGCACTTGACAGCAATTGGGAATGGAACCATTGGTGTATTTTTCTTTGTGTGTAGAACCATTTATGGCTCAGATAAGTTGGTTCAGTTTGGACCAAGGAATCTAATCTGGCACCTTCTATTCCATGTTGTGTGCTACTTAAATCAACAGTCAGGGATGAAAATATTTAACCACCAAGGGCTGCCATTCTATCAAGGGCACCATAGCTGAACTGCTTGCAGAGCAAGTGAGAAGGGAAAGAAAGAATCAAAGTATGTTTGTTTCAGAGAATCCCAATCAGTTTTCCTTTTGCTGCTTGTAATTTGGTTGAATATTGCTGGTTGACCATTGGCAATTAATATTTATCAAATGGAATGTGAGAATTAGGAGCATTTGGCCTTCAATCCTGCTGTGCCATTATCAAGATCATGGCTTTTGTTCTACCTTCTGCATTACCTTATTAAGCTTTCCGTGATCTCCCCCCCCCCCCAATATCCAGAAATGTATTGTTTTAAATGAACTCAGTCTCCACAGCCCACCAGATCTGGAGGGGGATGACCATCACTGGGTTCCGACAAACTAGCAACAGAGGAGCGGAAGGCAGTGTGGACAGAGCCAATGAACTTCTTTAACAGATTTGACATTGTGGCCCCTGCCCATCCCCCACGTGAGCCATCTGTTATCGGCCCCCAACCAACACATATTCCATTCTCCCCTCCTACCCCTCCTCACAGTCCCCCACCGTGCTCTCATGACTATACCCCTTCCCCACACGAAACCACCACGGGCTCACAGCTGAACAGGTGAGAAGTCAGCTGAAACGTCTCAACCCAAGCAAGGCTGCAGGACCGGATGGTGTCAGTACCAGAGTGCTCAAAGCCTGTGCCCCTCAGCTATGTGGAGTACTTCGCCATGTATTCAACCTGAGCCTGAGGCTCCAGAGGGTTCCTGTAATGTGGAAGATGTCCTGCCTCGTCCCTGTGCTGAAGACGCCGCGCCCCAGCGGCCTCAATGACTACAGATCGGTGGCATTGACCACCCACATCATGAAGACCCTGGAGAGGCTTGTTCTGGAGTTGCTCCAGCCTATGGTCAGGCCACACTTAGATCCCCTCCAGTTTGCCTACCAGCCCCGACTAGGAGTTGAGGATGCCATCGGCTACCTGCTGAACCGTGTCTACGCCCACCTGGACAAGCCAGCGAGCACTGTGAGGGTCATGTTTTTTGACTTCTCCAGTGCGTTCAAAACCATCCGCCCTGGTCTGCTGGGGGAGAAGCTGACAGTGATGCAGGTGGATGCTTCCCTAGTATCATGGATTCTTGATTACCTGACTGGCAGACCACAGTACGTGTGCTTGCAACACTGTGTGTCCAACAGAGTGATCAGCAGCACTGGGGCTCCACAGGGGACTGTCTTGTCTCCCTTTCTCTTCACCATTTACACCTCGGACTTCAACTACTGCACAGAGTCTTGTCATCTTCTGAAGTTTTCGGATGACTCTGCCATAGTTGGATGCATCAGCAAGGGAGATGAAGCTGAGTACAGGGCTACGGTAGGAAACTTTGTCACATGGTTTGAGCAGAATTATCTGCAGCTTAATGTGAAAAAGACTAAGGAGCTGGTGGTAGACCTGAGGAGAGCTAAGGTACCGGTGACCCCTGTTTCCATCCAGGGGGTCAGTGTGGACATGGTGGAGGATTACAAATACCTGAGGATACGAATTGACAATAAACTGGACTGGTCAAAGAACACCGAGGCTGTCTACAAGAAGGGTCAGAGCCGTCTCTATTTCCTGAGCAGACTGAGGTCCTTTAACATCTGCCGGACGATGCTGAGGATGTTCTACGAGTCTGTGGTGGCCAGTGCTATCATGTTTGCTGTTGTGTGCTGGGGCAACAGGCTGAGGGTAACAGACACCAACAGAATCAACAAACTCATTCGTAAGGCCAGTGATGATGTAGGGATGGAACTGGACTCTCTGACGGCGGTGTCTGAAAAGAGGATGCTGTCTAAGTTGCATGCCATCTTGGTCAATGTTTCCCATCCAGTACATAATGTACTGGGTGGGCACAGGAGTACATTCAGCCAGAGACTCATACCACCGAGATGCAGCACAGAGCGTCATAGGAAGTCATTCCTGCCTGTGGCCATCAAACTTTACACCTCCTCCCTTGGAGGGTCAGATACCCTGAGCCAATAGGCTGGTCCTGGACTTATTTCATAATTTACTGGTATAATTTACATATTACTATTTAACTATTTATGGTTCTATTACTGTTTATTATTTATGGTGCAACTGTAATGAAAACCAATTTCCCCTGGGATCAATAAAGTATGTCTATGACTATGACTATCTGTGAAGTCCAAAGAATGACCACATCCTTAGTGAAGAGATTTTTCAGATCTAATGGCCCACCATTTACCCCGAAGATTGTGACCTCTAGTTCTACACTCTTCACTGGAGGGAAAATAAACTGCCCTGTGTCCATCTAGTTGAGCCTTGTAAGAATTTAAAGTTTTAATTAGATTATTTTTGTCAGCTGAAGCATACAAACTACACAATCATCTTTCAATTGGAAATGTACTTTTATGAGTTTCACAATGAAATTGTGTTCAGAATGATAATTGGATATGCAATTTCTTGATTATTTCCATTGTGAATGTTTTTTGTGTTTAGCACTTGCAGTGCTTTTATGTGATGCTTGAAGCAGTCTTGATTTGCAAAAAAAAGTTACATTTTAGAAACATTGTTGCAACAGGGATAAAATGTATGTTACTGTAAATCAACATTTTCCAAAGGAGAGAAAACCTGTGACTCCTATCAGAAAGAGTCAATAGTTTTTTTTTAGCTTTATGTTTACTTGTAGTTGCAGATCTTGCAGTATGTCCCAAAGTTGTTGAGTTTTATTGTACACTTTTTATCATTTGAAGTAAAATAAATTTGATTTAATTTTTTAACCAATCTATTGTTAAGGTAGATTCACAGTAATTAATTAATCATGTTCCCAGTAATGTGTTTGACCATTGTAGTATAAAATTGTGAGTAGTGCCATTGCTACAATACATGTGACTGGTCTTAACATTTTACAAATAAGTAATAAGAAAATGGAGCCCATTTTGGAAAGGAGGAAATGAGGACTAAACTCAATGTTTGATTTAAGATTGAGATGGTAATAAACCCAGAATTGGTGACCCAAAAGTACAAACTGAGACATGTAATGGTCCTGCCAGCAACTATATGAGATATAAATGACAAATACATTTAAAAATGAAGTGAATGTAATATGAGGGGCAGTGTAAGAGAGGGGATATAGTAGAGCATGGTTATGAGCTGACAAGAATTGTAAATGTGATTCCTTCAGAACCCAGGCTGTAGTGTAGGTTTGTGAGAGTGGATGCAATAGGTGATTATGATATTATGCACTAAAAATGTTGGTATCAATTTGGGTGAAATGAAAGTAATGGAGGCTGGGAGAAGGCCTTGGAGAGGATGCTGGAATGATGAGTTTGGAAGTCATTAAGTTTATGGATTTTGCAATTATCACAAATAAAACTAGATAATATGGTGAAGGTTACCAATATTGACAATAAGTAATGTGAAGTTTTAAAATGTCAGTATTTTGCCTTCCAGGATTGTATCTGTGTTGGTTGAGTCTGTGAGTAGGAAAGAGGGGAGAATCAATGGCAAAGAAACATGTTTTACAGTTGATTGTTGCATTCAAGCAATTTGTTCAGATTGAATTGAAAAATGTTGCAATTTAGTCAACCGTGCAGCCAGGCAGCTTGATTGCACCAAAGTGGTCAAAGGGCTGAAAGCAGTAATGGATATTATTAATTTATGTGAAAGTAAGATCATACTTGTCAATGGTATTATTTAGAAAGGTAGCGAGACTAAGAAATCATCTGGCAATCATGGTGTATGACTTTGGGAGCTGATGCTGGTGCGTGTGTTAAAAATAGGGAAGTTGTTATTGGAAATGTGCTAGCTGCATATACATGTAATTGTAAGGAGAAGGATGGTGTGATTACCCATAAATTAAAGAGGAATAATTCAGCTAAATCTTGTAGGAGGCCATTCATAACTCATTGTCTCAATCTAATTTTAAGATTACCAATTTAAATCAATAATTGAAATTAAACTGGAAGGCAATAGCATTATCAAGGACATCAGTGAAAATTAATATGGAACTTTGTTTTGAGAGAAGTATAGGCTAAAAGGTGATTTTTGTTTTTCTTGATGGCTTCATTCCCAAATTACTTAATAACAGAGAATGATGGCTAATATATTGTGCAGATTTTAGATTGTAACAACTTTTGGAGGCAAATTCATTCAATCACTGAGACATTGATAAGTTGAGAAAAGTAAGCTGCAGAAGATTGGATAACATGTAAATCATGCTCTTAGTCTTAAATTGGCTATCAGATTTTTTTTCCCTCTAATTGGATTTACAAAGCAAGTTTTTCTTCAATGGCTATACAATAAAAGCCTACATAGGAATTCCCAAGGAGGAAAATGGAGTCCAACATTTAGGCAATACATTACTAATCTAGACTGACAGCATTTTTTTAGATCTTGGTTCCTGTTGTCATCTATAGCTCTATTGGAAACCAGCACATTTGCAGGAAGTGTCAGCAAAGAAGGTCACAACAGTTGTTCCTGGTTTCCCATGAAATAACTGTGCATCATGACTTCCAGCTTTTTTCATCCACATGCTGTTACTCAGCAAATATTTCAAAAATGATGCACACTTCCCATTTACTCTGACAACATTCAACTAGCCTCACTAACTCTGCTTTCAGATCTTTGTCTGTCTCTAAATTGTCAGGTATTTTGTTCCCTCTCTGGAAATGCATGGCAAGAGTTTACTCCAGCTAAATGTTTAGAAGATCGACGCCGTTAATTTTCAGTCCCTATGCCAAATTCTAGTTTTTAATCTGGAAACTATCAGAAGTTGAGATGGTGTTTGCAATATTTGATGCATATTTCACAACATATTTTCAACCAGGATACAGATTTAAGATGGCGCTACTGAAGGCGAGCAACAGCTTACTAATTGTCAAAAGGCAAGAAATTTGACAAAAACATTATTAATAACACCTTTTCTGAAGTAAATTGTGGTAAACTATCACTGGAAACAATGAAGAGGCAAGCAAAGGTAAAGCTGATTGTAGGAATGAGCCATGCTGCTGCATTTCAAAGTCAAAATATAAAGTGTTCGAGACACGGTCGCAGATGGAGTTGGAGTGAGTGATTCGTCAAGCCAGAGGAGTTTTGATGCCCGTCCCAGTATCCTGGGTGCGAGGTTGGATTGCTCTGAATGCTGAGCTGATTCAGAGAGATCAAGAAAAGCTTCAGTTTGGATGGTGAGGTCTAAGCCCAGAGCACATCACTGCAGTGGGGCTGGCTCCTAATACAAAGCACGATCTGCTGTTTGGACAATATAAACAGTGGCCTAGCAGATAGACTGGAAAGGCAAGTTGTTGGAACGGGGAGTGAAGTTTGGGCCGATTTCACTTGCTCTCCCTTGATGTTTGCTCCTCTCTTCACAGGATTAAGGCTGCCCAGGCCGCTGTGCTTCATTTCTGCAAGCTTCATGCTGATTTGCTTCGCTAATACGTAGAACTGAGACTGAGGATTTGGGCCTACTCCCATCTCCTCCGGAGATAGCGATTTAAGGGCTCAATTCAGTTTGGAATGCTGTTGCTTGCTTCTATTGTTTAATGATTTGGGTATTTTTCTGTTTCTCTGTGCATTGGATGATGATCTTCATTTTTTAAATTGGGTTCTTTTGGTTTCTTGCTTTGTGGATGTCTGTAAGGAGACAAATCTCAAGGTTAGATAATTTATACATACTTTGAATATTTGACCACAACACTGGCATGAAAGTGTTTTGCTGTCCTTTTCCAAGATTGCCTGTTTATATCTTCGTTGTACCTTTTGTTGAAACCTTTATCCATGCCTTTTATTACCTCAAAACTTAACTATTCTAGTGTGCTCCTTGTGCAGTCCTTTCTAAAATGGTTTATGAAAACTAGCTAACTGGTTGCATCAAGGCCTGATGTGGTAACATCATTGCCAAGAATGGGAAAAGCTCACAAAAATGGTGGATGTAGCCCAGTCCATCCCAAGAAAAGCCTTCCCACCATTAAGCACATCTACAAGGAACACTGCCACAAGAAAGTTGTGTCTATCATTAAGGATTCCCACCATCCAGGCCATGTTGTATTCTTGCTACCGTTCAACCATTCAGGCTCCTGAACCAGCTTAGATAACTTCACTCACCTCAACACTAAACTGAACACAACGTATAGACTGTCTTTCAAGGACCCTGTAACTGGTTCTTGATATTAATTATTTATTGATGCTTGTGCAGTTTGTCTACTTTTGCACATTGGTTGCTTGTCAGTCTTGTGTGTAGTTTTTCATTGATTTTATTGTATTTCCTTGTCTGCTGTGAATATCTGCAAGAAAGTGAATCTCAGGGTAGTATACGGTGACATATACATACTTAATAATAAATTGACTTTGAAATTTGTGGTCATTTAAGCTGATATCCTAAAATACTACCATTCCTGTGTGCCAGTCACCAGCTTGTTGATCTGTATTAAATCTTATGTAAGTAACAAATTGATTTTGAAATGCTCACAAAAGTTCTCAGATCCTTCCAGGCTGTGATTCTCTTTGTCTGTGATCTCTTTTCACTTTATGACCCCTTATGTAATCTTTAAACCTTCATTTCTGGCAAACTGATTATCCCTCAATATATTATATTATTATGAATATATTATATACATGTATCATTCTTCCATTATTGGCCATGTTTCCCACTGTAAGGACCTTGGCTTTGGAATCTCCTTGCTAAATCTTTCCAACTGGCTGTTTAATAATTCTCCTGTGAAGTACCAAAGAGCAATTTGCTATTATATGTATGTATAAATGCAGGTTGTTTCATACATTGTATGTTCATAAATCAAAGCGCACAAAAACATAGACTCTTCAAATGTGTAAAAGAATTGTGGGTGTGTGGGTCAGCTTAGAATATCAGTGGGCTTTTTTTCTGTTAAAACATATTCTGCAAACTACCTGTGCTGCTTTATCCAGGAAAATGTTGGGACTAAGATCTGTACAAACTCTGTACCGGCGACGGTGGTAGGGTCCTTTAAGAGACTCCTGGACAGGTACATGGAGCTTAAAAAAATAGAGGGCTATGGGTAACTCTAGGTAATTTCTAAAGTAGTGCTTGTTCAGCACAGCATTGTGGGCCGAAGGGCCTGTATTGTGCTGTAGGTTTTCTGTGTTTCTAAAATGGAATTCAAAATATAGTTTTCAATCCCAGAAAAGAACATTTGAAAAGAATGGGTTTTTTTTGCTAGAATTGGTTCAGTTTTTCTTAAGCACGTCATCACAGGAAGGTACAAATGCTCATTTATCTACTTGCAAGTAATGTCAGTTCAGACACAATGTTCCTAAGAAGCAGTTGGCAACACCTTGCAATTTAGGTGTTATTCTATTCAATTTGCTCAGTTGGATAACTTGGCTCCAGATATACAAGCTGAGAAAATGTGCCATTCTTCACAATTGCCAGTTGCATCTTCCAGATAATTGATAAAAAAGTGTTTGACTGTTGTAACTCTAGCATGAAGGAGAGGGTCATTTCTTTATATTTAAGTAAATTTTCCAGTAGATTTTGGTTGTTTACCCACAGACTCAGTAATGATTGTGCAAAGTTATGTGTAGCATTTTGCAGAAAGGAGTAACTGGATCATTCTGTTGTGTGTTGCTTTTGGTCTTTTAAGGATGTGTTATATCGCTGTTTATCAAATAAATGAGTGCACATGTTTTAATTATCTCAAAGGCTAAAGAAGGCCATGGTTGACTGTTCCATGCAATCTGCTATTCATTTATCTTCAATAAAAATACCAGTGTAATATAATACAGAAGGTCATACTGTTCATTCAGGCAAGATTCACAGTCCTTTCATGGGAATGGTTCTAATGATATTTACTCTGAATTCTACTGACCAACCAATTTTCATCATTTTTTTTCTAATCTGCTAGATCTCCATTCTACACATAGTAATGCAGCATGGGGAAAGACCCTTCAGGCCAGCTCAAGCTGACCAAGATGAACTAGTCCCATTTGCTTGCATTTTGCCCATGTCCTTTGATATCTATGTATATCTTTGATATCCAAATATCTTTTATACATGGGAATTGAACCTATTTCTTCCACCTTCCAGCTTATTCCATATACCCACTAGTCGCTGTGTGCTGGAATATGTTGTCCCTCAAGTGTCTTCTTAAATTTTTCACCTTAAATCTATATCCTCTAGTTTTAGGCTAACCTTACCATGGGGGAAAGACTGCGACCATCCACCTTATCTATGTTGCTTGTGGTGGGGGTGGGGGGGAATCTCAGCCTCTCCAGATCTTCCTTGTAACTTAAGCTTTTCAGTCCCAGTAACATCCTTGTGAATCTTTTCTGCACCCTTTCCAGCTTGGTAACATCCTTCCTATGAGCTGGGTGATCAGAACTGAGCATAATGCTCTGATTGTGGTTTTACAAATGACTTATACAGTATCCTAACTCTTGTACGTGATGCCTTGGCCAGTGAAGACATAAGTGCCAGATGCCACCTTCACCACCTCATCTACTTGTGTTGCCACTTTCACAGGAGTATATATCTATACTCGTAGGTCTTGTTCTACAGCACTCTCCAGGGCCTAGCATTTAATATAAGTATTGCCCTTGTTTCATCGTCAAAATGTAACACCTTGCACTTAAATTTGAGTTAAATTCATCTGTTGTTCCTTGACCTATTTCCTCAGTTCATCTAGATCAATGGCTCCCAAACTTCTTTGGATTACTACACCCTTGGCACCCAGACTAATTTCCCAGCACAGCCTCACCTGTTCCAGCCATTATAAAAACACTATAAAGAATTTTGATTTACAATGCATGGTGAAAGAAAATAGGTACTGTAAATCCAAAGCAGTGACAAATAATTGCAAACGTATTAAGATCTATTTAAAGCTACAAATAAAATTTTCTTCATTTAATTACAGTTTTTAAAAAATTCATCAACAATTTTATAGCATACATCATTAGTTCAACTGCTCACTACTTCATTGCTTTTTCATCTTTCCATGAGACGGATGGGCTTGGTGCACTGATTCAGCTTCTCAACATCAGGCTGAATGTCACTCAGAAAGTCTCAGATCCCCACGTTCAGTAATGTACAGCCTTTTTCAGAATCAGTTTTCAGTTCACTAGCATGTGTCGTGAAATTTGTTGTTTTGTGGCAGCAGTACATTGCAATACGTAGTAAAAACACTATACGATAAGTAGTTCAAAAAGAGAGCAAAAATAATCAAGGTAGTGTACATGGGTCATTGCCCATTTAGCAATCTGATGGTAGAGGGGAAGAAGCTGTTCCTGAAACACTGTGTGTTTGCATCTTCAGGCTCTTGCAACACCTCCTTGATGGTAGCAATGAGAAAAGGGCATGTTCTGGGTAATGGTGATCTTTAATGATGGATGATTATCACATCACCTTTTGAAGATTTCCTCGATGGTGGACAATCTAGTGCCTGTGATGGAGCTGACTGAATTTGCAACTATCAGAATCCTTTATTATCGTCAAGTATGTGGACACATGCAGGGAATTTGATGCTGGTTTCCCTGAGCTCTCGCTGTACAGAGTCAAAAAGCAAACAAAGCAATAGTGCAAATAATCATGAACTATATACAATGAGGTATACCTGTGTATGTACAGGTGCACTTGGTTTATAATAGACTAAAATTCAAGTGTTCATAAGACTGATGGCATACGGAAAGAAACTGTTCTTGTACCTATTTGTCCTGGCATACAGTAATCTAAAGCGCCTACCAGAAGGAAGGAGCTTTTTTCAATCCTGTGCAGTTGCCCCTCCATTCCAGACGGTGATGCAACCAGTTAAAATGCTCTGAAAGATAAATCTGTAGAAAATTGTGTCTTTAGTGTCATACTAAGACGACTCAAGCTCCTATTGAAATATAGCCACTGCTGTACCTTCTTTGTAATTGCATTGATATGTTGGTGCCAGAATCTTCAGAGCAGTTGACAGCCATGAACTTGAACCTGCTCACCCTTTCCACTGCTGATCTCACGACGAGGACAGATGTGTGTGCCCTTGACTTCCCCTTCCTAAAGTCTACAATCAATTCCTTGGTCTTACTGAAGTTGAGTGCAAGATTGTTGTTACACCACTCAACCAGCTGATGTATCTCACTCCTGTACACCTCATCACCATCTGAAATTCACCCAACAATAGTTAACCAATAGCACAACCAATTGGATCCATCAAAGTTGCTTCGCCTTCACTCTCCTCTTCATTGTTTGCGGTAATAGTTTACCGTAGTTTACTTCAGAAAAGGTGTTACTAATAATATTTTTGTTGAAGTTCTTTCTTTTCGAACTGCCAGTAAGCTGTTGCTCGCCTTCAATAGCGTCATCATAAACCATGAGTGCTTCTAACAAATGAAACATTACCCACCCTCCAGACTTACAGCACCTCATTTGTTGTTAAAGATGATACAAATATCTCTTTCAGGGCCCCAACCATTTCCTCCTTACCTTTCTGCAATCAGGCCACTGGAATTAATCCATCTTAATATGCTTTGAGACTGCCAGCAATGTGGATATGTTTCAATATATCATAATTCATCATCAAATTTAATTCAGGCTATTAGGGAGCTGTTTCGATAATTGTCAATCAAAGAGGACATGAAGCAATAGGAAAGTGTAGTAAAGTATTTGCTTCCTTGGTTGTCATAGCTGGCTTGGGTTTGCAGTTTTCTACAGTGGATTTCTACAAACCTGCACTTCTATTGGCTTTTTGTAGCTTTGTCAACAAAACATATTGTTTTGTTGTGTTGTTTGTGTTTGTACTTCTAAATCCCTCAGCACTTCCAACCCTCTGCTCCAATTATACATTAATAATGCTGTTTTTTAAATCTAAAGTGCATCTTCTCAACCTACTGCATTAGGGATTGCTTGCAATTTTTTAGAGCGTTTTCCTCATTTATTCACTAGATGGATTCTCATATTTGATGTTGGGATTAACTTGGTTCTATTTTTAGGTTATCATACAGATTCTAACATGGCTTTGTTTGCTTGTATGTGAATATGTAGGAACTATTTCAGTTTAGATTGTTTAGGTGTTTGCAACGTCTTGCCTAGAAGGGTGGCAAAAACCCCTGTGGCACTTAGAAAGTAATTGATTATGTATTTAAAAGAGCCATGATCTGCAGGCTCATAGGCCCAATATCACAAGGTGAGATTGAACAGGGTAACACTTTTTCAACTGGCCCAACTGGGCTTCCTCCCAGATTATAAATTTTCTATGATTTTTATGATCTCACTTATATGTGCTGTAAACAAATGCAGAAAAAGTCCATGGAACCCAGTTCCAACCATTTTTTTAAAAAATTGTGTTGACTCCTGTTTACTTCTTAAATTCTGTTTAAAATCTTAACTTAGATGAAAACAAAATTTAGGTCTATTTTCCTAATCATTAGTAGTCTCAAATGCACTGGAAACTTTCTTGAAGTTCAAAGCAAGTTTTTTTTTCCAATTTTTATTTTTATTGAAGGAATGACACAATACAGAATATATAATGGATTACATTTTCCTCCATTTTGCTTTAGTATCGTACCCCCAAAACAAACCTCCCCCCCACCCGCCCTCCCCGAACATATCATGGCAGCTAATATATCTACAACACAACAATTCACAAATACAAGTACGGACATTTCACAACCGTACCCCCACACTACTTCAATACGACAGCTCATACACATCTGCAACATGTCAGATGATCCAAAATACACTCATATTTACAATTCATCAACCACCCTGTGAGGTAAATTATAAGTGTGTTAAATGGGAGGCAACTTCCTAAGTACAATCAAATGCCCTCAACTAGTAGGTAATTCCTTAAGACTCCCAAAATATGATAAGAAAGGTCCCCATTTCGAATAGAACTTTTTCACAGACCCCCTCAAAGTGAATTTAATCTTTTCTAATTTCAGAAAAAACATTACATCTTCTAACCAAGCAGCAGCAGTTGGGGGAGCGGCAGATTTCCAAACCAGCAAAATTCTCCTACAGGCCAATAGCGATGTAAATGCAATGATATCCCACTGGCTTGCATTTAAACCCAAATCATCATCTGCCACACCAAATACAGCTATAAGCGGGCAAGGTCTCAGTGTCACCCCCAAAACCTCACTGATAATTTTAAAAACCAGTGCCCAATAGTCATCAAGCCGAGGGCATGACCAAAATGCATGTACTAAACCAGCCGGAGAGAAGGAACACCTGTCACAGCCAGCGTCTGTCCCAGGGTATATGTCTGCCAGTCTGGCTTTACTTAAATGTACCCTGTGTAAAACTTTGAATTGTATGAGCCCCAGTCTAGCACATGATGATGAGAAATGAACCCTATTCAATACTTTTGCCCAATATTCTTCCGCAAGGTCCATACCGAGGTCGTCCTCCCACCTACTCTTAGTTTTGTTTAGATCTTGAACTCCCAAAGACATCAGCTGAGAGTATATTTCAGAAATCAGCCTCTTATTGTTAAAGCTAAGAGTGAATTTTTCCCATAACATAGCAGGTGGAAGAACAGGAAAAGAGGGAAATTTTTCCTTGACGAAGTGGCGAATCTGCAGGTATTTAAAAAAAAAATGATTATGCGGAAGGCCATACTTACCGCGCAGGTTATCAAAACTATCAAATATGTTATAAGTATACAAATCCTTAAAGTGCATAAGACCGTTCAAACCCCATTGTCTAAAAGCTGAATCGAATGTGGAGGGAGGAAATAAATGGTTTTTATGAATGGGGCCCAAAACTGAAGCTGATATGAACTTATAGTGGCAGCGAAATTGATTAAAAATTTTGAGGGTGGAGAGCACGACCGGGTTAGATGTGAATTGAGAGGATTTCAATGGTAAGGAAGAACACACCAAAGCTGGGAGAGACGAGGAGTGGCAAGACCGTGACTCAAGCAGGCACCAGATTATATCTGGCCGGTGGAGCCAAAATAATACTTTTTGAATGTTCGATGCCCAGTAATAATGAATAAAGCTGGGTAGACCCATTCCACCTATGTCACGACCTCTTTGAAGAATGCGCTTATTAACCCTTGGGACCTTATTTTCCCAAATAAAGGAGGTTATAGCTTGATCAACTGATTTAAAAAATAACTTAGATAAGAAAACTGGCAAACACTGAAACAAATAGAGAAATCTAGGAAGTATAGTCATTTTCACTGACTGAATTCTCCCAGCTATACTAAGGGGTAAACTGCGCCATCTCTCGAAATCAGCCTTCATTTGGCTAACCTGAGGCCTGTAGTTAGCTTCAAACAAAGATGTAAAAGAGCGAGTAATATGTATTCCTAGGTATACAAAGCCATCTTGAGATAAAGGAAAGGGCAGGGATTCCTGTCGGATCTGTAGGGCCAAGTTATTAATGGGAAAGCATTTGCTTTTTTGAAAGTTCAGTTTATAGCCAGAGAAGGCTCCAAATTGACCTAATAATGACACAATAGCAGGACTACTACCTATAGGGTCACTAACATAAAGTAAGAGGTCATCAGCATATAGGGAAACACGGTGTTCCATGTCCCCTCTTCTAACACCTTGAAATAATGTAGTTGATTTAAGTGCAATAGAAAGAGGCTCAATTGCAATTGCAAAACAAAAGAGGGGACAGTGGGTAGCCTTGGCGAGTGCCACGTGTTAATGGGAAATAACCAGATCGAAAATAATTTGTCTGTATACACGCTAAAGGCGAGTGGTATAATAGCTTAACTCAAGCTATAAATATTCTGCCAAATCCAAATTTCTCCAAAACACTAAATAAGTATACCCATTCCACTCTATCAAATGCCTTCTCCGTGACCAAGGCGATAACAGCCTCTGGACTTGGAGGATCACTCAGTGAATAAACCATATCAGCCAGTCGACAGATATTAAAAAAAGAATAGCGATTTTTAATAAAACCTGTTTGATCATCTGAAATTATCTTGGGAAGGGGATGTTCTAAATGACATGCAAGCACTTTAGCCAAAATTTTCACATCTACATTCAAAAGTGAAATGGGGCGATATGATCCACATTGAGTCGGGTCCTTGTCCTTTTTAAGAAGTAGTGAAATAGCTGCCTGTGAAAGAGAAGGGGTTAAGGAGCCATTCTCCAAAGATTTCTGAAACACTTCTAGAAGGACCGGTGTGAGCTTATCCTTAAATTTCTTATAAAACTCTATTGGATAACCATCAGGACCTGGGGACTTACTACTCTGCATAGCCATAATGGCATTATTAATCTCTTCCTGCCCAAGAGCCCGATCTAGGTTCTCCACTTCCTCTGGTTCAAGAGTTGGTATTTCCAAATTATCTAAAAAACGTTCCATATTTGTTTTATCTGAGGGGAACTCTGAGGCATACAGAGAGGAATAAAAAGTTGCAAAGATGTTATTAATCTCTTTTGGATTGCTTGTCAAGTTCTGGTGCATGTCTCTTACCTGAGGAATAAGTTGTGATGCAGCTTGACGTTTCAACTGATGAGCCATAAGCCGGCTCGCCTTGTCACCATATTCATAATAGAGGCCACGTGTCTTAAGAATTAATTGTTCTGCTAGGTTTGTAGATAGAAGATTAAACTTCGCTTGCAAATCAACCCGGCTTTTATATAATTCCGCAGTGGGTGCCTCAGAGTATTTTCTATCCAGGTCCCAAATAGATTTCAATAACACTTGCATTTCCTTCCTACGCTCTTTATTGGCATGTGAAGTATAAGATATTATTTGACCCCTCAAATAAGCTTTTAAAGTTTCCCAAAGTAAAGAGTACGATACCAACTCAGTTTTGTTAATCTCGAAGAATGTGTCAGTGTTAGCCGATATATAACTACAAAATTTCTCATTAGAAAGCAAAAGGGGGTTAAGTCTCCACAGAGGCCGTTCTGTAACGTTTAAAGGAAAACATAGGTCCAGTTTCACGGGCGAGTGATCAGATATAACTATAGCAGTGTATTCAATTTGTCTAATCATAGGTATCAAGGAATTATCTATAAAGAAATAGTCTAGCCTGGAATAGGAGTGGTGAACATGAGAGAAGGAAGAGAATCGCCTAACTGATGGATTCAAAAATCTCCAAGGATCCATATAACCATTTTGTTACATAAACATCGAGAAGGCCTTTGCCATACCAGAAAATGTTCCCCTAGGGCAAGACCTATCAAGCAGTGGGTCAATAGCACAGTTCAAATCTCTGGAAAAGATTAGCTTATGTGTATTCAGGTTAGGTATTAATGACAAAACTCTATTTGCAAATTGGACATCGTCCCAATTAGGAGCATAAACATTTACCAAAATAACAGGTATCTGAAGGAGAGAGCCAGAGACTATAATAAAGCGACCATTAGGGTCACTGATTACATCAGATGGTGTGAACTGCATTCTTTTGGTGATTAATATTGCCACCCCCCTGGACCTACTATTAAATCTGGAATGAAAAATCTGACTAATCCATGCTTTACGAAGTCTATTATGGTCCTCCACTCTTAAGTGTGTCTCTTGTAGAAATAGTATATCTGCTTTTAATTGTTTCAGATGAGAGAAAACTTTAGCTCTTTTAACCGGACCATTGAGCCCCTTTACATTCCAAGAAATAAACCTCACAGGGTGGCCTCCATCAGCAGCACTCACGTTAACCATATCAAAAGGCACACAGGGCCTACAATCCAAAACAGTGCAAGGGTATAAGTTGCACACAATAACGCACAATGAAAAGAAAGTCTGATCAATCCGTAACACACAAAAGAATAAACTGCCATGGTAATCCCCCAAAACACTCCCCCCACCACTTTACACAAACAAAAAAACCCAATTAACCCCTGAAGCCTAGATCTACTTCCCCAAATGAGGATGATCGCAGGCAGTACCCAACAAAAAACTTCCAAGGCGTTCCCCATACAGCCCAACTTTCAATCTAATCTAGGGTGACTCCCCTCCTTAAAATTTATCCTATCACTTGTACTACCTTTAATATAACATATAGGCTAAAGATAACACAGGTCAAGCTAAGCATTAAAAACAAAAAAAACACTGGGCAACTTAAACGCCCGAAATACTAATCCCAAATATTTACATTTTGCTGGTTGAAAGTTTTTGTTAATCAGTTTCGGCAGCATAGCTGTTCGACCCGATCGCGTTCCACAAATTAAACTGGAAAAAATGAACAAAGAAGTGGATTGTGAAAATTAACAGTTTGCTTTGGCATGAGGCCCCTTCAATGCTGCACGAATAACCTAAAAAAAAAGTCATTGCTCTTCTCGTTCTTCTTCTCCCCAGCGCGAATGGTAAAACTCTTTGGTCGCCTCTGGTGTATGGAAATAATGCTTTTTACCTTCATGCATGACCCGGAGCTGGGCAGGATACAAGAGGCCAAACCTGACCCCTTTCCCGTAAAGCAGGGATTTCACCTCCTTGAAAGCTGCTCGTTTTTTACCCAGCTCCGCACTAAAATCTTCATAAAAAAACACGCGGTGTCCGCGGAAATACACCTCCTGCTTCCGTCTGTTGATGATGCGTTGCTTATCTTGAAAGGAGTGAAAGCAAACCAGGAATGTTCTTGGTCTCGTTTGCTTGGCTCCAGAGACACCGGATGGTTTACGTCCGACTCGGTGAGCATGCGAAAGTACGAGAGGACTTGGGAAAAAATCTGCCCCCAGCACTTCGTCAAAAAACTCGGTCATAAATTTAACAGGGTCCGAACCTTCCAAATTTTCAGGAATGCTGACCACTCTCAAATTGGATCTCGGCGACCGATTTTCGAGGTCATCAAGCTTTCCCTTCAGAACTGCGTTTTTGCTCTGCAACGCTGCGATGGCGGCTTCGGCGCTCACCAGTCGGTCACTGTAATCATTCAGGCCGTCTTCAACCCCACGAATGCGTTCGTCGTGTGTCTCATAAGCAGACATAATTTGTTCCATGGTAGCAGTCACTGGTGATAAAGCATCTTCAAGTTCTCTTTTTAGGGCAGAATGCACCGCTTGCGTCATGTCAGTAATAAGTACTAAACGAAGCCTCTCCAAGTCATCGGGTAGGGCAGGTCCGGGACCAGCTCCAGCAGCGTGCAACGGCGCCATTACTGTAACATCCGCCTTCTTGCTCGAGGCTTTGCTATCTTTTTCCCCAGTTTTACTTCGAAGGTACATTCTACTTGCCATTTCAATGTCCAGCTATGTCCCGCGTTGTTCACAATGGTAAGTATCCAGTTATCTCGAGCATACGGCAAAGATAAACAGGTAGATTTTCAATAAAAATCGGGAGCCACACTCACACGCACCAACTCACTCCATACTTGACCCGGAAGTCCCCAAAGCAAGTATTTAAGGGTCGGCCAATAGACAAGGATTTGTGAATGAATTTGGAAAAGTATATCCTTATTAATTTTGTTTAGATAATGCAGGAATGGTTTTATTATTCTTTTATAAGCATGGAAGAATAAATTTAAGGTGTAGATTTTTCTTGACCAGTCACTTGATCAATACAAATTAGAACTACAAAAGAATTACTGCATGTTTTCATGTGCTCTAATTTTCTGGAAAAATGAGATGTATTTAACATTCACGGTGAATGTCAGATTTGGGTACTAACATGTTTTTACACTACATTTGGCTTCCATCTATTTTAATTCCAGATGAGAGGGAGAGTGCGTGAAGCCACATTCATGTGTTGGTTATTGATGAGAAGGGAAATTTGAATTAATGTTATGAAATAAATATTTCAGTTGTCCTTGGACAACTATTGCGTGTTTTATTAATGTTGATCAGAAAATTAAAATTGCAGATTATCCTGTAAAATTTTAATGTGTATTGGTAGTTTGCATACAATGTATAACCTTAAAACATGTATGACGCTATAATAGCAATGTTTATTGCTGTTTATCAATATCTCATCTCCCAGGAGTTATGACCACCCCCAAGTAACTAACTTGCTGCCTCATAATTTGATTCTTTTTAGGGTTTACCTTCAGACTCACCTGTAACAGTTGAAGTAGTTCTTTAAGTAACTCACAATGCTCTTCTTGGGTCTCAACCTGTAACAATAGATCAACTACATAGTGATTTAAACACTAAGGAGCAGAAAAGGCTTTCAGCCTACTTGCCAACCGTTTGATGGAAAATGGAGGGTGAATTATGAAACCGTTGTGGCAAAACTGCATACGGCTGTCTCTTCCAGCTGAACACAAATTTATATTATCACTCTTTTCAATGGAACAGACCAAAATCCATTACTATATCCAGTATTATGAACCACTTTGCCATAGTATTCTGCTTAATCATAGTCACGGGGCTCATGGCTGCAGTGGAAGCAGTTACAGAGGTAACTTTATTCAATTCCTTGTAATCTATGCTAAATCTCCAAGTTCCATCAGAATTTTGAACTGGCCATGTGGGTGAATTATTTTAAATGCTATTTCTTGCAAAACTCCATGTGTTAATAAACTCTAAGTAATTTTCTCTACATTTGCCTCTACTTGTTTCAGCAAACTGTATTGCTTCTGAGGTTTTGGATCAGGGCCTTTTTTACACACCTCTCCTTGCATCCTACCAAGTCGTGCTTATGTTTAGCAAATACTGCCTGGCAATCTAAAATAGTTTGCCAGACCCGAGAGTCCTCTGTCATATATTCTACCTTCACCCACATCTCCCCAACTGTACATATCCTGTCCTCATATTGTTCCACTGGAATGTCAGGAGAGACCTGCTCTCTATCAACTTTAAACCACCAAATCATACAATGAATCAGATCAAAACTCAAACCCACATTCCTTATAAAATCACTTCCCAGTATATGTTCTTAAGCAGTTGGTAAATTGATGAACACAGCTCAGTAGGGCACACTCAGTTGTCCCAACTGTGTATTCAGTGGTGTAGTTAACCCCACTACTTAAGAATCTCTGATAAATCCAGTTAAAATACTAGTATATTGTATTTTCCAACTTGGTACATTGAATGCAAATGTTTTTAGGGTGATTTGAGAGCCTTCTGTATCCCAAAGAAATTTTATTCAGTGGCCTCCTACCCTAGCTCATAGAAAGAGTCTACCCACACCATCCTACCTAGTGATGCACACCAATGTAACCAAGGCCTGACACCATCACTGTGTACCAGAAGTGCCCGTAGGTAACTCCGGTTACTGTCATGGCTTCTCCTCTGCACCCTGGACATTACATTGTGGATAACATGGAGGACCTTCCAGGGGCAGTGGGGCTTTTGTTACATCTTGACCATTCCATTTCTCTCTGGTTTATGGTAAATCCCTAGTAAGATGACCTTCATGACCACAACTGAACCATTTCCATTGAGGATCCAACATCCATGACAGGGAATGTAGGCATTTCAACCACGTCCTCAACCACCCTCTCTAATGGGGTGCTGTCGAGCACAACAGTGGCATACCCTGATAGGCATCCCATCTCCTTTAATTCTGCCACTGCATACCCTGTTCTCCTATTTAGAGAGAGGGTTCTAAAAGTGTTCATTTTAGACCCTTCTTCCCCCTTATTCCCCTTGGCACCTTTTTCCATATTCATATCATCCATCTGAGAACGAATGCTTCAGTGTGTGTGGCACCAAACAATTCACACACTATTCTGTTGTCCTCGGTCCTATGTGATACCAGTGTCTTAAGCTAGTTATTACCCTGTTGTTGAGTCAAATTCCATCTATCCAAAGTAGGACCATAAAACACTCGAGAAAACCAACCACAACCTTGTCACAAATGCAGGGGAGTTCCCCCCTTTCTACTGTCTACACTTATGCAGAGCCTCCCCTGGGTCACCTCGATTACTTGCTACAGTGTCTCTGTCTCCTATATACATATAACGTGTACATCTTTTTAATCCCATGTAATCTCTTTCATTTCTTTTTGCTAACTGCTTTCCACAATGCGTCCTCAAGGATTCCTGACCCTCCACTCTCAACCTTTCCTAGCTACTCATAGTTGGGTAATTTTCTTTGTATATAACTATGAACATAATCTCTCCAATCCTCTGAACCCCTTGGGTTGTTCTTATCTTTCTTTCCTTTTCCCATTTTTATATTCTAACCTAGTGAATGGTTCAACTTGGCAGACTTTATATTTCTTTTTGAGCCCACCAAGGGATACCAAAATCTGTTGACTATTATCAACTGATCTAGTTTAGACAATTCACTACACAACTCTTAATTAATCAAAGCTTGCCCTTTATTGTCTCTGTACAAACATCAACGTAACAATGTTGACCGCAGGCCAACAACTTAAAACATGTATTCCAGTTAGGCAGATTTCAGGTGCATCATTGTGTCCAGTTTAAAGTACTTTGATTCAGTTGTTCCTGAGCAAAATCGGCTCACAAAATGGAGGCTACGGAGCAATTTCACAAAATGCCAGCCTCCGTTCTTTCAACCACATGGCAAGAGCAAAGACTTCTTCCTACTGTCTACTTCCACTGTCCTTAATTCATTCGAGTTCAGTGTTTTCTTCCATATGTTAAATCCTTCATGGCCAACACCCTTTGGACCACAAATGTGTAATTGCTTGCAGTACTGTATCCTGTAACTGCTAGTATATGAATGGGACTCTTCAGCTCATCATGTACATTTCTAGGTATATTGCAACAAAAAAAACACGTATGGCAAAAAAATCTGCTGTGTGGCACAATGCAAAGTTGTTTCTGGGATTCAAACCCAGATTCTCGCTTTGAAAAGTAATATGTTGGCTTCAAAATTGGGTAATGATACTTCATATTACATGTCAGTATAAAATAGTGGCTAGTACTATGATGGGATGAGTCTTCCTCTGCAAGCAAATTTATTGGGGAGATAGGAGAAGTTTGCTTGATAGCTTTGCTCTGAACTGGAATGAAGAAACAGTCTATTAAAAGCTTTACAGTTTTAAATAATTAAAAAAGTTTCTGTATAAAACCTAATCTTTCCACAAGCTAGTCTAATTTAGAACAAGTGTACAAAACAAAATTTTAAGGAACCAGATTTTACTTGGAGTCATAGAGGACTGCAGAACAGGCCCTTCAGCCCATCGAGTTCATGCCAGCTTGGTTTTCTACCTAGACCCATCTTACCTGCACCGAGTTATAGCCCTGTATATCTCTCCCATTCATATACTTGTCTAAACTTATCTTAAATGTTAAGTTGAACCCACACCACCTCTGAATGAAAAAGATCCCCCCTCAGATTCCCCTTAGACATTTCACCTTTCACCCTGAACCTATTCTAGTGTCACCCAACCTGAGGGGGAAAAGCCTTAATGCATTCACCCTACTGACACCCCTCATGATTTTGTATACTTATGTAAGATTTCTCCTCATTGTCTGTGCTCCAGGGAATAAAGTCCTCATCTATCTTATGTAAATTTTCTCTTACTCTTTCAAGTTTACTGATTCCTGTAGGTAGGTGACAAGAACTGCATATAATACTCCAAGTTTGGCCTCACCAACATTTTATACAATTTAACATAACATCCCAACACCTGTATTCAATGCCAAATGCTCTCTTTATGACACTGTCTACTTGTGACAAACAAGGGAAAATCTGCAGATGCTGGAGATCCAAGCAACGCACACAAAATGCTGGAGGAACTCAGCAGGCCAGGCAGCATCTATGGAAAAGAATACAGTTGATGTTTCGAGCGGAGACTCTTCAGCAGGTACTTTTTCCATAGATGCTGCCTAGCCTGCTGAGTTCCTCCTGCAATTTGTGTGTGTTGCCTGTCTACCTGTGATGCCACTTTCAAAGAAATTAAGGATCTGTATTCTCAGGTCCCTTTGTTCAACCACACACTTCACCTGCCATTCACTGCACAAGTCTTACCTGGTTTGTCCTCCCAATGTGTGCAACACCTCACATTGCATTAAATCCCACCTACCATTTTTCAGCCCATTTTCCCAACCAGTCCAGATGATTTTGAAAGCTTTAATAGCCTACCTTGTGGCCTATTTTTTTCCATATCTTGGTGTCATCCATAAATTTACTCATAATATTTAAACCATTAATATAGCAGACAAAACAGCACTATGTCCTGCAACTATCCCTATGCCACAACACTAGTTACAGGCTCCCAGTCAGAAAGACGATTATCTAATGCCACTCTCTGGCTTCTGCTAAGTCAGTGTTGAATCCAATTGACAATTTCAATCTGAATGCTAAGCAACTTAGTCTTCTGGACCAGCCTCCCATGTGGGACTTCGTCAAAGGCCTTGTTAAAGACCATGTAGATAATGCCCACTGACTTCCCTTCATCAGCCTCCTTGGTAACCTCTTCAAAAACTCTACAAGATTGGTTAGACATGACCTGCCATAAAAAAGCCATGTTGACTAACCCTAATCAGGCCCTGTCTATCTAAATTATTGTATTGATTACCTTCCAATATTTTACCCATGATTGATTTCAGGCTCATCAGGTTATATTTTCCTGGCTAATTCTTGGAGCCTCTCTTAAACAACAGAACAACATGTGTTTGTTGCATGAAAACAAACCAATCACAATTGGATGAGCAGTGAGAAGTCTAGATGTCTAGACTAGTCCACGTCACTTGTTTTTTTTTTTTGTGGCTTCAGTTAGACATCAGATCCTAATCTGAATAATTTATAAGAATTTAAAAGCAGAACAATTCTTCTGATTTGACATCACAATCCAATTAGCAAAATGAAGGAAGGTGTCATCAACAGTGCTACCAAATAGCAAATAACAGTAATTGTTCACTGATGGTCATTTTCATCGGGTCCGCTCGGCTCCAGACCATATCATTTGTCTTGGCATAGACCAAGACTTGAATTCTAAATATGAGATGAGAGTGACTATCTGAGGGATAATAAACAACCTGCTGATTTGATAATGCTTACCACTCTGAAACATTCATTTCATCTACTACCGATGTATGCAACTAAGAGTACTGAGTTAGTTGCCCAGGCAATTTACTCAGCACCTACCAAACTTGTGATCGCACCCCCTACCCCCACCTTCACCTCCAAGAAGGATACCCTAGTTGCAGGCTGCACTTGAAGTCATCATCACTGTTTCTTCGTTGCTGTTTGTGACTCATAAAACCTGGAAACGCTAACTTTATACCTGCATGAGAATATCAGAACAGCTGTCATTCAAATGGTGGCTTACCACCACCTGTTTCTCAAGGTTAGTTAATGGTACCAAGTGAAAATAAAAGATCGATTATTTCGAGAATCTGGCAATTAAGGTATATTTGTTCATATCACCTACTTTATTATTATTGTGGTAAATATCATTTATATTTGAATGGTTGTTAGGAGTTCATGTTATTTGCTAACTTTAGCTCTTGTTCATTTCCTCCATAGAGATTACCGCAACAAATCGAAGAAAGAAATGAGAAGATGAAAGAAGAGATGCTAGGTATGTATCTTTATCATGTCCCAATACCTCTAATGATAATTTTCAGCTAAAACTAATATTATGTAAAAGTATTTTACATAAATGATTTTTCAAGTCAATAAATTGTTACAGGGAAATGGAAACATAGCACTTTGAATTAAGGTTGTAGCCCATATACAATTTGTGGGTTGTAAATCTTTTATATAATACTTCTGCATGTTTCAAAAAGTGGATGCTCACTCAAGAAAATTAAATACTGACTTTATCTTTGTAAAACAACTTGTCAAGTTTGAGGTCTGAAATTGACTGCATGACGTAGCTCTTACTATCTCTGCTTCTTTATCACTGCTGAACATGCCAGTACAAATAAAATGCAATTTTTGGCTTGTCAAGCCTTCTCTTATGAGTCAGAACTGTCGTCCAGCTGAATGGGACTGCCCTTTCTTAGTTTTGCTCTTAGCTGATCATAGTCAGAATAATTCCTGCATTGCTTTTGTTCCCTCCTCCTACTGTGCTTTCAAATTCATCTGAAAATCTGTGTTTGACTTTTTTTTCACAGTCTCCTTCTCTTTTAAGCAATTCCTTTTGAGATTATTACATAAAAACATCACCACTTCCAACTATATGCCAACAACACCTGTCACCGCTTCTATGATGCCATTCTAGTTCCTTAATATCCTCCCCTGAATTAATTTTGAAAGCCATTGCTTTGCTTCCTTGCCATAAACTTCATTTTCTCATCGTAATTTGTGTCCTATTGCCAATATCTCAGCAAACTCACATCCCATTTAACCTAAACTGAGTTTTCAATCCCATATTTAACACTATAGCAGTTTCACACACAAAATGCTGGAGGAACTCTGCAGGTCAGGCAGCATCTGTGGGAATGAATAACAGTTGATTTTTTTGGGCTGAGACTCTTCTTCAGGACTGGAAAGGAAGGGGTAAGATGCCAGAATGAAAAGGTGGGGGGGTGGGGATGGGGGTTAGCTAGAAGGTGATAGGTGGGTAGGAAAGATAAAGGGCTAGAGAGTAAGGAATCTGATAGGAGAGGAGAGTGGACCATAGGAGAAAGGGAATGAGGAGGGGACCCAGGGGGAGGTGATACGTAGTTGAGAAGAGATAAGAGGCCAGAGTGGGGAATAGAAGAAGCAGGAAGGGGGCGAGGGAAACATTTTTTTAACCTGAAAGAGAAATCTATATACATGGTATCAGGTTGGAGGCTAAGCAGACAGGAAATAAGGTGTTGCTCCTCCCCCTGAGGGTGGCCTCATCGTGGCACAAGAGGAGCCCATGAAATAGCCATCTGTTTTTATTGCCAAGGCGCTTTTAACTTTCACCTTCCATCCTCATCTGATGCAAAAGTGTATATTTCCTGAAATCCAACCTGCATTATTGTCTCTGTCTTCTGAGGCTGGTATTAATTAGGTCTCACATGAAATGCACAGTTTGTGCTGTTAGGTGCATTTAAAGATTGTGCATTTGATCCATGATATCAGATGAGTGAGCAGATCATAGCCAAGCAACACACATCAAAGTTGCTGGTGAACGCAGCAGGCCAGGCAGCATCTCTAGGAAGAGGTATAGTCGACGTTTCAGGCTGAGACCCTTCGTCAGGACTAACTGAAGGAAGAGTTAATAAGAGATTTGAGAGGGGGAAGGGGGAGATCCAAAATGATAGGAGAAGACAGGAGAGGGAGGGATGGAGCCAAGAGCTGGACAGGTGATTGGCACAGGGGATATGAGAGGATCATGGGACAGGAGGTCCAGGGAGAAAGACAAGGGCGGGGGGAACCCAGAGGGTGGGCAAGGGGTATAGTCAGAGGGACAGAGGGAGAAAAAGGAGAGAGAGAAAGAATATGTGTATATAAATAAATAACGGATGGGGTAGGAGGGGGAGGTGGGGAATTAGCGGAATTTAGAGAAGTCAATGTTCATGCCAAGGTAGTTTTTGTGAAACAACATCTGATCAATCTCTTACAGAAAAGAAGTGAGAAATAATAAATCCCAAGGGTTCCAAGTTCTAATCACCATTCCAAACCAGTGGATAGTACTAGTAGTAGAAAATAATGTAAATGTTCATCAGCCTAAGCAGCTTCTATAGAGAGAAATAATTAGAAGATATGTTTTGGAGGTTAATATTCCAGTAGCACATTGCACTAGTGTCCTTCACTTGCCTTATCATGATATTAGATAACAGTCACAGTTCTGTCAACATTTGAGTCCTTGAATTATTAGTAAAGCCCATCTTCCCTATCTGAATTAACATTTAGATAATCAATCTGCTTTAATCATAATTTCCTAGCAGCCATTTGGTAGTGGTATTGGGAAAATATTTGAAGCTTTGAGTCATGCAATTTAAAATTGATGGAATGGAAGAAATTATTTTGCAACAAACTACAAAAAAAAAGGAAAGCTGTGTCTTATTTGATTTAATACCTAACCAACAGGTGCATTTATCTCCAAAATGCACCTGGAATAATATATTTTGTCATTGGTTCCACTCACTAATCAAATAAAATCGTTGATTTCAGAAAAATGTTTCAAAGGTTAGTTTATGGTATGATTTGGCTAAATGGCAACTTTATTTTCGGTAAGTGTCATGGTTTAGAGTTCCCAAAGCATGTTTTCTTTTCAAGGATGGAATTTGTTTTTTTGAAGTTTACATTGGTTCATTTAAATACACAGTGCACATTAAGGTACTTGCATTTGTGATGTTATGGAAGGTGTAATCTCTTTTTAGTTCAGGAAAACAAATAGTTTGTAGTTGTCATGTACGTGCTTTCAAGGATGCCACCATAGTTTTGCATGGTTTTAGTTGCTTTATTTAAATTTGTTTTGATTATTGGAGGAATACCTGTGTGAGAGTTTGTTTCATTAACTAAAATTAGTTCAGTTTTTGTGTACTAATAGTGTTGTATAATGAAAGAGAGAAGAATATTATTTTACCATGTTAACAGACATTTTGTCCTTTTAAAAAAAATGTTTTTTGTGTTTCTGCACATCCAGAGTGGAGGTATTCCACTGTCTGGTATTATTTGGGGAAAAGGTGGGGTCACAGGGCAGAGTAGATCAGAGAGGGGGAAAATGTACATAATGGATCAAAAAACAGATCACTTGTTGGGGCTATAAAGGCAATCAAATAATAGGAAGGATACAGTAGAACAGATTTGCAAGAGCTGTAGATTATTGATAATGAAGAAGTTCAATTACCCGATCATGAATTGGTTGAGGCAAAAGGCTGTCTTCATCAAACTTTATCAAGATACAGGACATTACAAGAGATACAGTAAACAAGAACAGTATTGTGATACTGGGTGACCTAAAATAAAAGTCAATGAGCATTTTGGATTGCTGTAGCAATTGAGAATCACAATATAATTACCCTTGAATGTGGGAGGAAGAATACAAATATTGAAACCAGGTCCACAAAAAAAGGGAAAGTCAATTTAGAAGTACTTCAGAAGAATACCAGGAGTGCTTTGGACAAACAAAGAATAATATTTGAGGGTTGGCATGCTTTAGCTTTTGGGGAATTCACTGTTTTGATGTGAGGCCATGTGCACCAGTGGATATGGGTCTGTACAGTTAAGTTTGTGCATGTGACCATTGAAAAGGTGTTTCATAATGGAGTAAAAATAGAACAGTTATTTTCAAGAATTGAAGGTTATAATCAAAGTGAACACATTTATGGTGATTGACATGAGCTGACATGAGAAAAGTCTTTCATGACTATCAAATCTTAGTACAGTAGCTTTTGAAAAGCCTGTGGGGTATCAGGAATTGTAACAGTGTGGATACAACTTCAGTTTGGGATTTAGAGAAGAACTTACTGCGACTGACTTAGATTTGAGGATGAAAGATGCAATTTTGAAATTTACTAACAGTGCAGAACTTGGAATTGTACTGAAACATGGGGAAGATGGTTAAAGGCATGATGTGCATGGACTGGCGATACAGTAGCTGAGGTGCAACACAGAATTTAATACATTGTAGTGGAAATAAGGAAGAGAGAAAATAAGTTAAATAATGCAGTTTTAAATCGGATATAAGTGAGATGCCAGAAGTGTTTATGTACAAATGTTTGAGGATAGTAGGATTTGAGCAAGCAGATAATGGAGCACAAGGAGTCTTAGGTTTTGTGAGTAAATGCACAGAATGCAGAAGCATGGAATCTATGCTAAATCTATGTAAAATTCTGGTTGTGGCATGAGTAGACGAAAGACTTCTAGCACTACATTCAGAAAGGATTTGGGTGGTTTTTGGGAATGTTCATTAGAGGTTTATTAGGGAAGTATCAGGGATGAGGAAATAGTTATTTTGAGATGCTGACTTTGTAATCCTTTTGACAGTATGTCTAATAAAGGTACTTAATCTCATAGAAGAGTTAGTTTAAAAAAAGTAACCTGTTTCTAATGGTTTAAGAATGAAGAACAAAAGACAGCATGAGGAAATGCAATTCCATACTCAGTAGTTAGAACACAGAATGGATATCGTACTTCAACAAGAGTGGAGGCCTTGGGCTGGCTGATTTAAGTTGTGCTGTATACACTCGAGAGTTTTATGATCAATTTGCAGAGTGGCTCATCTAGGTAGCTAATACTTTAACACTGTTGCTTGTCCATTGATATGCCTTCAACTCATGAAGAAAACAATCATGTTTATACTTAAAGTGCATAAAGTTTACAACCTCTGTTAAACATATTTAACAAAGGAATGCAAGAAGAGATATGAAAGATTTAAAATTAATTTTCTGAAGAAAAGAACGTTTCTGTGGCCTGTCTTCAAGTCTTATTTGCTTTTCACCAGTCCAGTCATTGTGGAAAATTGGCTCATGAATGCTCACAGTACTTTCAGGGCCCTAACCAAATGTGATTTGCCATGTATTCTCCAAGATGTTGCAAACCTGCACCTTCTGCGACCTAGAAGGGGATTTACTATGTACTCACATTTCCTGGCAAGAATGCCTAGGAAAGGACACAAAATTAGTCAGAGGCAGAACCATGGTCGTTTCAACTCAGGTGTCATGAGAAGTTACTTTGACTGAGAAGACTGATTGTTTATTCTCATAATTTTGGAATATATCTGATATCTTTCGGGTTTGTATGAATTCCTTCGGTTATGCTGAGATTGCAAAATATTGAATTGCGAAGGATCAGGATATCAAATGGAGCAGCTTTTAGTTTTCCACATTACGTGGAGTTCTGCATTCATCTGAAAGTTCCTAACAGTTTTGTTGCCAATTCAGCTGCAAATTCCAGAATGATAGCTTCTATGTGCAAACTGTTTCATAGTTTTTAAGCTCTGTTGCTTGCCTGTTTCCACTTACTAGCATGATGTAAATCGATTGCACAAAACCTTAGTAGGTAATCAACCTTTTATGGAACTTTGGTCCAGTGCATTACTTCCTTTTGTACTGCTCAGCATCTTCTCAAGATGATTATGTACTTCTGGACAATTTGTTGCAGAATGACTCTGTAGCAGTGAAACCTTGTTTATTGACAATGGAATGATTTGTTCATGCATTTGTGCAGCTTTCAAAGAAATAAGTTCTTGTTTTAATTGTCTGCAGGCTAAATCCTTTCATGTTAACTTGAAGAATCACGCTACAGATTATTTTCTTTTTATTGTAGGCAAGCTGAAAGATCTTGGCAACATGGTTCTGCGACCTTTTGGCCTGTCCACTGACAACTTCCTGTTACAGAAGGATCCAAACTCCGGCTCGTACTCTATCAACTTTGTGCAAAACCCAAATAACAATAATAGATAATACTTATTACTGGAAATAGTTCGGTTTAAGAGTGTGCTTGACCAAAATGTAGTTGTACAATTATAAAATGCAGCTTTCCCAGCAAACAAATTTGTTCCAATTATTGCTGCATTTTTTGCAGGTATTTCAAGTTTTAAGACACTTGATTTGAGCTGCTTGGAAGTAAAGGCAACAGTTGAAGCTGTAAGCTTTTTATCATTATAATTGGATAAGTATTAATCCAAGTATGATTTTGTTTTGGTGTTTGGAAAGATATTTCTTCATTTTCATTAAATGCAGATAAGAATTGCCATGTAAGGTTTTTGTTTGTTGTCTGCAAACTACTGATGGGATGTTTAGTTATGTACTGTTGATCATGCTGTATATCTTAATAAGTTTACTGCCTTATTTTCTGTGGACTCCCGAAAAAAAAACAAAATAAAGTTAGAATATACATTGGTATGTTTCCTTCTAGTAAAATAGCGATGCACTCAGATGCAACAGCTTCTACGGGGTTAATCAGAGATGTCATTGTCTTTTTTTATGATCACAAGACCCTGCCGGACATTAAAAATTGAAAGTACTGCAAGTCTTCTCCATTAGTGAGTTGTTCATCGGCTGAGAAACTGGAGATCTGGGTGGTGTGGACTGCGATGCTGCCTTTGACAGGCATCAGTACGCAAAGGAGGTGCGCAATCTAACAGCAAGTGATCGTCCTAGTCACCTTTCTTGTGATTGCAAGGCCCTTGGACATTGGTGGTGTGAATTGCTGCGAGTCCAGTTCATTGGTTTATTGGTGAACAGCGTGGGCAGATGGCGGGGAAGCTGTGTGGCCTCAGTTGTAGCAGGGGCTAGCCCTCAGGCCGTGGGTGTTGTCTGCTTGCCGTGGGAGTTGGGTGCTCCACTGAACTACCGGCGACAGTGTGCTGAGATATCCACAATGGAATCAGAGCTGCTGCCCCCACTGTTTGCTCAGCATAAGAAAAGCTTTATTATGTTTGACTGTAGACTGCTGCAGCATTCATTGACTCAGGGACTTGCACGACTTTTTTGTGCGACTGTATTTTACTGCTTTCTTTTATGTGCTTGTGATTGTTTATGTGCTTGCTATCTGGCATGTGCAAAATGTACCTTGCGCTGTGTATGACTGTTGGTACTGTGCTTTGCACCTTGGCCCCAGTGTAACGCTGTTTCGTTCGGCTATAACCATTGGCATTAATGTATGGTTGAAAAACATTTAAATTTGAACTTCAAAGAACTTGCTGGAAATAAAAAAGATTTAATGCGTACTTCATTTTGATAAAACTTGCAGTGCTTCAGTATGCAAGTAGAAGTTACTTATCTGTGCCTAAGGAGGACAGCTAGCTTTCTTATCCAAACAATTTTTTGAAAGAGCATGGATAATGTTATAAAGCAATGCACAATAACCATCCAGCTGGCTCAACAGATCCACACTATTGTGTTTAAGCTATATCTCTACTTCTTTCCAGTCTTGCTCATTTTTATCTGGCGTTGGCCTAATTGCATCTGTTCTGCTCACTTCAGTTATTCTTTTTGATAGAAGTTCCACAAAATTTACCCAAATAAAATCATTGTCTTTACATTTGTGTATCAAATTGACTCACATTCTAACAGACCTCATGAAGGAAATCATTTGGTGCATCAAATCCATACTGGCTCTGTGCATTCCCATCAACTATATTTCCTTGTAAACTACTCACTCTTGTTGAATCATTAATAGCCACCGATTCTCCTGTCAGCCACTTACACCCTGGATGAGTTTCAGTAGCCAATTACTGTGACCACCAGTGGATCTATGGGTGTGGGAGGAAGCCTACATCTTCACAGGGAGAATGTGCAAACCCTACATAGATGGCAGCAGAGTTCAGAATTGAACTCAGATTGCTGGAGCTGTAAGCCAGTTGCAGTACCTACAGTGCTACTCTGCCATCCAGAGAACTATCAGTTCTTACCTTAGCCTTTTTGTTTTTGAACACAGAGCTTTATTTCTCATTCTTTCTTTTACAGTTACGACAACTTTGTTTTGAAATCATTGTAGTGGATCATCTTTACACCTTATCTACCACCTGTCTATCTCCTTAATATACAATGCCTTGTAAAAGTATTCAGCCCCCAACCCTTTGTTCACATAAATGAGTATTACAACCAAGGATTTTGATCAATTTAACTGAGAATTTTTATTTGTGCATTGCACACTTCCTTTGTTTTTCACAGTAGAGCCTTAAAAAAAATTATAAAGCGTGAAAAACTAAAAATTCAAAAACTGACAAGTTTTCATCCCCCTTTTCTCAGTACTTAGTTGAATCACCTCTCACAGCTATTACAGCCAGTAATCTTTTTGGATAACTTCTTTGTTAGCTTTGCACAATGTGATGGAGTGAGATTTGCCCTTTCCTCCTTGCAAAATTGCTCAAATTGTGCCAGGATAGTTGGGGAGCAGCGATGGACAGCAATCTTGAGGTCTTGTCAGAGATATTCAATTGGGTTAACGTCAGGATTCTGACTGGACCATTCAAGGACATCAATTTTCTTCATTTAAAGCCACTCCATAGTTGCTCTGGCAGTGTGCTTTGGGTCGTTGTCCTGCTGAAAAATGAACTTCCTCCCCAGTTTAAGCTTTCTTAATTCCAGGAATATCTCTGTTTTTAGCAGCATTCATCTTCCCATCAATCCTGACTGGATTTCCAGACCCTGCTGCTGAAAATCATCCCTATAGCATGCTAATTTACAGTTGGGATGGTGTTATCTGGCTGTTGCACAGTATGAGATTTACACCACATTGTTGAGGCCAAAAGGTTCCACATTAGTCTCATCTCACCACAAGACCTTCTTCCACATCTTTACAGTATCTTACAAGTGACACTTTGCGAAGTCTTTATGAGCAAGGATTTTTTTTTTCAGCTAAGGCTTCTTCCTTGCCACTCTTCCATGTATACCCTTTTTGGACAATGTGTTAGAGATTGTGGAGCCATGAACTTCATCTATTACAGCAGCTGACTTCTGTAGCTCACTGCTGTCACAGTAGCCTCTCTTACAAGTGTCATTCTTCTCTGGTGACTGTTTTGAGGGGCAGCCTGACCTAAGCAGTGTGGCTGTGGTTTCATATTTTTTACACTTTTTCATGATGGACTGCTCTGACCTCCAAGGTATGCTCAGTGCCTTTGAGATGGTCTTGTACTTTTTCCCAGATCTGTGCTTTGTTGTTATAATTTCCCTGACTTACCTTGAATGCTCTTGTCTTCATTTTGGTTTGGTTGGTTGAAAATCTACCATACTGTTGGGGGGGGGGGGGGTGGTAAGTTGGTAAAGGTAATTCTGTATATTGCACCTGAGGAAGGTTAGGGTAGTAATTACAAAGGGATGAGTACATTTTCAGCTTCAAGTGTTTGGTTTCTAATTGTTAGTAAATTGTTGACAGGGTTTGGAATTTTTCTTTTGCTTTGACATGATGCACAATGTTTTGTAGATTAGCTAGAAAATCCTACTTCAATATAGTTTACATTTAGAAAAGGTGAAAATAGTTGTGGGGACTGAATACTTTTTCAAGGCACAGCACAGTGATCAGAATAATCGATAGTTGTGGTCTAACCAATGTGCTACAAAGATTTTGCACAGCTTCATTGCTGTACGATTCTACTGCTTTTGAAATGAAGTCAAAGGCTTTTATTTATGTCCTATTTTAATGATTTTCCATTTTATAACAACAGATCCTTTCATTCTGTACCTCATTTAGAAACATGGACTGAGTTTATAGCCTTTCCTATTTGAATCATTAAAATGTGAAAACTGACATATACACAAGCTCATTTGCCAATTATGTGCTCATGCTGCAAGGCTGTTGCTGATTTCCTGTGCAGTAGTTTCCTACAGTTCTCTATATTAAACCAAATACACTACTCTTCCCACCCATCAATACTTAAAGTCTATTGTGTAAATTATAATGAACAATAATTCCAGCAGCAATAGCTGTGGAACACCACATCTCACCTCTTTATACCAGTCTGAGTAATCACTTTCAGTCCCTGGAAACTCAATCTATTGCTTTGCTTTACATTCTGCTACATTATACCCTGTTTCTGTGTGCTGATCTTTTTTTTCTCAATTGTACTATGTATTTCAGAAATGCACATTTTAGAAATCTAACTATATTGGCTTCTCTGTCACCCTTGCACTTAACTGATGACTTAAAATAACATTGGGCAACAAAGATTTTGCTTCCTGAATAGTGTATGTTATGAATTTTGGGCTGCTGATCATGAGAATCCCCATGAAATTTCCCTATAATGCACCTTTTTTTTGAAAATGTTTACATTTGTTATTTCTATTCATAATTCAAGTCAATTAAAATATTGCCCACAATGTAATCTGATGTAATTCTATTTTGTCCAGGCACGCTTAGGCAGGATGGATGACGCATAGTGGGACAGGTTTTAGAAAGGTTATAAAAGCATCACACACAGGTATATCAGCTTGCATTCCTGTTGCACATATTCTATGCGCATAGCATATTGTGTGTGCTCATTATAATAAAGTAATTGTATTTTCAGGAGTATTTGTGATAGCAAAATGTTTCACAAATGTAATGGCTGTGATGAGTGTTTGCTTAAATCTCAAAGACGAAGAATGCCTCCTCTTATTAAGAAAGCCCATAAGCTCTACTTTGGGTGTAAAATTGGCGACCAAGACAAAGCCTGGGCTCCTCACATTTGTTGCGCAATATGCACTGTCGATCTTAGCGGGTACTTGGAGGTCAATGCTGTCATTGTCCCAGTGATATGGTGAGAGCAAAAGGATCATATGACAGACTGCTACTTCTGTCTGACCAGTGTGTCTGGTTTCTCTGCTAAAAACAAGAAATCTATTGAATATCCCAATCTCTCTTCAGCTATGAGACCTGTGCCACATGACAATCGTCTTCCAGTATCGAAGCTACAAGTGACATTCAGTCTAGCGGAGGCAGATGAAAATGCCATGATACACAAGCCAGGAACAGAAAACAACACTGATACTGATACAAATTTTGAACCCTTTATGTTAAATGAGTGTCACCTGCTAACTCAATCTGAGTAAAAGCACCTGGTCAGAGATTTGCATTTGTCAAAGGCAAAAGCAGAATTACTGGGTTCAAGACTGCAAGGATGGAATCTGCTGCCACCATTTACACAAATTTCCATGAAGGATTTCGATATTTGAGACAGATGTTTCCCAGAATAACTGATGCCAAGATTAAAGAAGGCATTTTTGTTGGTCCACGAATCAAACAGGTCTTCAATGACAGGCAATTCAAAGAACTTCTAGTGAGCCCGGAGAAAATCACATGGAAGGCATTCAAGGAATTTGTTGAAAATTTTCTTGCCAACTGCACAGCAACAAACTTATATGCATCTGGTTGACAGCATGCTGCAAGTACATAAAATCATGAAGTGCCGCATGTAACTGAAGATTTGTTTTCTGCATTCCCATTTAGACTTCTTCCCTGCAAATCTTGAAGCTATCAGTGACCAGCATGGTGAAAGATTTCACCAGGACATTGCAGTCATGGAGAAACAGTATCAGGGCAAATGGAATCCATCAATGCTGGCTGATTATTGTTGGACACCAAGTACAAACAAAAATCATCAACAATGTTTTTAGCTTATTTGAACTATTGCAAATCAGCAGCACCATTATGCAATTAAATGCATTGTATTCAATAAAAGTTAATTTCCTGTTTCTCCACATTCCTACGTGATACAAGTAGTCCAAAATTATATTTGTGTTCAGCTTCAAGTGCTCTATCATAACCACAAAGAATCTCTGAGGATGCAACACTTTTGGGGGGAAAATTGCTATCCAGTGTTATATAAGTGAAATTTTACAAACTCTATTCACTGGCATCCAACTCCAGCCTTCTCCCTGACCATTGAGTAAAGCTGAGCCTGACTGACTGCAAACTTGTTGTACTAAACATAGACGAGCCAAGTATCAGCTAGATTTCCAAGGCCTCTGTAATATTGTAAGGCTGCAACTAAATAGCAGCTATCAACCTTAAGCCTTTCCTAGTTTGGTTGGCAGTGAGATGATGATGATGATTGTAGAAATTATGACTTTAATTCGGGGGCTAGAAATTGTGTCATGTCAAAGTGTGCTTATAACTAATCATGTACAGCAGCCCAATCAATGATTAGTTCTATTGTGCATGGACCCCAGAGATTGTTCACTGTAAAATGTATTGCCCATCTTGTGTGCAAAAAGACCTTTCTCCAGCTTACTCCATCACTGCGGGGAAATAAGGCAGGTCAGATTTATGAATTTGGTGGGGCAAGAGAGGGATGGGGAAGGTTGATAGATAAGTTGGAAGAATGGAAGTGGGGAGAAGGAAGGGAGGAAGCTATCTGCTTGGGGAATGAAGATTTTAGACTCACCAAGGTTGGAGAAGTTCTGAAAGAGACATTGAGAAAGGGTTAAATTCAGAAATTAAACCTCGCCAGCCTATTGACATATCTAGTGCTGGAATCCATGATCTTGTATTTGGTTAGATAGATTCATTGAAGTACTTGTTTTCATGATGAAAACCTGCCTTTGAATGAAAATCCACATGAAACACCTCACTTATACAACTGAATTTTTGGGAATTGTGTCTTAGTGTGCGTAAGTGTTCAGCATGTGACATTATTTCTAGGATAGTATTTCTTACATCTATGAAGTTCACATCACTCTCCAGTAGTCTGAAGTGTTGACCGTGAATAACAGAGGAAAATTAGTCTTCTGCATTGCGAATGACCATTGTCATTAACTCAGATATTCTCACTGATATCTGGCTTCTCACTAACTACAACAAAACAGAATGAAGATAGTGTTACCAGTATCTGGGAAAGTGACTGTCATCACAAAACAATATTGAATCCTTCACACGAGATTCTGCAGATGCTGGAAATCCAGAGTAGCATACAAATGCTGGAGGAACTCAGCAGGTCACACAGCATCTATGGAAAGGAATAGAGTTGATGTTTCATGAATTAGTTAGTGATTTTTTCTACTTGAAGTTATATAAGACGTTGGTGAGGCCAAATTTGGAGTATTGTGTGCAGTTTTAGTCCTCCCCCCACAAGAAAGATGTAAATAAGATTGAAAGAATACTGAGAAAATTTACAATGATGTTACCAGGTGTGGAGGAACTGAGTTATAAGGAAAGATTGAATAGGTTAGGACCTTATCCCTTGGAACATAAAAGATTGAGAGATTTGATAGAGGTATACAGAATTATGAGGAGTATAGATAGAGTAAATGCAAGCAGGCTTTTCCCACTGTGGTTGGGTAGGACTACAACAAGAAGTCATGGGTTAAGGGTGAAAGGTGAAAAGTAAACAGGAACATGAGGGGAAACTAGTTCACTCAGGGTTAAGAGAGTGTGGAACGAGCTGCCAGCGCAAGTGGTGCATGCAAGCTCAATTTAATCATTTAAGGGTAGTTTGGATAGGTACAGGGATGGTAGGAGTATGGAGGGCTACGATTCCGGGTGCGGGTCGATGGGAGTAGGCAGTTTAGGTAGTTCAGTGTGGACTTGATAGGCCAGTAGGCCTATTTCTGTGCTGTACTTTTCTGTGACTATTCTGTCTTGAGCTATTTCTCCTATCACGCACTGTTGCACAGTAATGAACTGTATGAGACAGGAGGCAGTACTAAAAGCCTGGGACTTGTCATGTACAGTGGTACCTTGCACTGGAAATTGCTTTGGGATGGGGAAGGACTGGAACCCTCCAGCTCAAGTTCTGTCTGCTGCATAGATTTAAGGGATTGTCATAATTTCTCATATTCTTTTCAAAGAGACATGCTTTTTCAAGAAGCCTTTAAAATAAATTTCAGTTACTGAAAGCACTGTAAAACATAGGAGTCACATTGATCCAATTCACTTTATACCTAAGTAAGTTGTTGTTAGCAGTATGTTGCTTAAAATTTCTAAGCGAAGCCATTGCCTTCTATTATTTTAGCTGTTAAAGGCCTGCAGAAGCTACATTGGACATGAAGACATTTAAGTGTGCAGTGAATAAGACCAGTAGTTAATATGAGAACTCGGCTAACTTGTGCATTTGAACATCTGAATGATTAGCCATTGTAGAAGGAAACAACCATGTTTTTTTTTCTGTATCTTTCCATTCTCAAGACAAGTAAGGCAGCACCCATGATTTTTTAATGTTTTGTATTTAACATTTTTATATCGTCAAATATATTTGTCGTATTTGAGAACTACTTAAGTTGCTAAATTACTCTTTTTTTTTAGGTTAGAGCATGTGTTAGTGTCACTGAATGTCCAGAATAAAACAGTTTTATTGATTTCTGCCTTTTTGTTTAATACATTAATGTACTGCAATGCAAGTTCTACAGGATATAAAAGACAAACCATTTTAGAATAGGATGCTCACAACAATAAGTTGGATAGTAAATGGAACATAAATGATAAAATGTGAAGCTGGATGAGATTGCAGAGGCTATTAAAGGATTTGGGAGGTTGGATTTATAATTTAGGTGTTGCTACTCTTGAGCCAGTATATGTAGATGATTAAGCACAAGGCAAATCAATAGACCTTTATGGTATGTTTATCAGAATTTGGATGATCACCAATTTGCACAGTATAAAAGATTAAATGCTTGCCTTCAAGGGTGTTGAAATTGGTCTTTTCTAACAATAGTAAAGGCATGGTTATGGATTTAGCAGAGGATGTAGAAAGTGATTCTTCCTTAAAGTACTGTTTGCAATTTTAAAGCATTATTAAGATGGCTAAAATATTTCAAGAAGTTCTGACAACACTTTTGAACAAAGATTGATGCAAAACTACAGAATGAGGTATTTAGTCAACAGTACAATTTTAGTGTGGGAGGCTTGAACTGGAAAGAGCTGACAAGGACTTGTGGGATTGTGGGAAGGTTACAAACATAGGGAAGGGAGAATCTGCTGAGAAATTTCAGAAGATTGGTGAGAATTTTATAATTTGGATGTTGCTTCTTCAGGTGTTAATATAGGTCAGCAAGTACAGAGACAAATGAATAGACTGTGGTGTGAGTTATGTACGTCAGAATTAGGTTTGTTACTGCTGTATTATATGTTGTCCTTCTGCAGCAGTACAGTGTAAAGATGTAACTATAAAATTACCAACTAAATAAAAACTGCAGAAAAAAGGCATAATAAGGTAGTGTTCATGGACCATTCAGAGATCCAATGGCAGAGGGAAAGAAGCTGTTTCTGGTTAATCACCAAGTGCCAAAATAGTGGAGGCTAAATGGAGCAAAGACTTGTGACAGAAAACATGTGTAGGCAGGGATAACATTGGACAATGTTATGGAGGTGTGAGTAGGCAGTCATGATGGTATCTTTTTCATGTATTGAATACATCACTGAAGACAAGAGCTACATTTTATATTCATTTCTGATTGCCCTTAAGGTGGTGCAAAACTCACCCAGTTTCTGCACATGCCTAGTTATGCATTACGTGCACTTGGACACGAGTGTACATGCCTGGGCACTTTTATCGGTTACTGCATCAGAAACACTTATGCAACCCACAGTCTTGCTTTTCCAATGCAATTCATCATTTTGTTGAAATTGAATTAGGACTGCTTCTTGTAACAGCCTGCCAACATGATGATTGACAGTAGATGAAGTCAGTGCAGAGTGTTGAATTGGCTGGAGCTTGGCATCTGTAATGGAACTGCAGGAGGAAATTGAGATGCATTGTCTGTTTTGTGTGCCTAGCTGAAGGTGATCAAGAATACTTTAAATCTTGCTCCTTTCATATGCTGAACTGTGCTGTTACAAATGTGAATGCTCGTGGAGTCTCTGCTCTTGACAGTTGTTTAATTGTTCCTGACTATTTTCACCTAGATGTGACTGTAATGTCTTGGATTGATTCATCATTGAAATTGTTCATCTCCCTGGGAATATTATGCTGGTTAGCACGCATGTCCTCTGGAAGCTTCAGGAAGTTGAAACTCATTTTTCAGTAGGTCTGTTGCTGTTCCAGAATGCCCAAGTTCTTTAAGTTCACTCTTCTTTAACTAGGGATCAATTCTTTGGCTGATTGATGAGGAAATGTATAATTTCCCAAGCCATTTCATGGGGTTACAGATATTTGTACAGTACAGTTCCTTTGCTGATGATTGATGCATAGTACATCACGTGTATTTTGAATATAGCCACATTCCATGTTGCCCCACCTAAGCTGGAGGGTGTCCGCAGTGAGAAGATAGAAATTTCTGTCCGTGACAATGATGCAGCTGTGCCTCCCACTATAGGGTAGCATGTAAAATGTCCTTTCCTGCTCAGATGCTGTGCCAGTCATTGACAATTTATTACAGCAACTAGATAGATCAGCCTGCATGTCTATAGGACAGAGAGATTAGTCGCTTTGTGATTAACAGTCCTTAGAAGGAACCAACCATTTGTCTTTCAGGGGATAATGACCCCCTTCTATCTCATTTTACAACACTGCAACCAGACTAACCTTGGTTTTAATTACAGGCGATGCTTTCTCGCTTTGTGTTTGTGTCTGTGACTCATCCTCCATCTACTGCTAACTTCCCATAGTCTGTCTTTTGACAGTTCTATTAACCTTTATTAGTTCAACTGTTATTACAAAATTCCATTCTATTATTCAGTTCACAACAGTCAGTATGATCATTGTATGACAGACAATAGGAAAATTCAGTATGTTGGCATAAACTGTCAAAGAAAATTATTGGGATAGATGAAAGGAAATTTTACTAGAGTCTAACCTAAGTATCTCATTTTGACACAAAGTCGGTTTTGCTTGATGTTGTCATGGAAATAAACTATCAGCAATTTTGGCTGATCTGCTAATTGTCACAGCTGCTGTAACCCACATGACATGAAACTCTCTTGGATTCAATTGGAAAAAAATGCACAAAAATTATGCTTTTTTTTCCAGTGTCTACCTTGAGCCAATTTATTTCCCTACTACTTTAGAACATGATGAGCAAGCTTTGTACTACAGGAGCAAGTTCCAGTATTTCAATTTTAATACTTCATTGTCAAGCAGGTTATATTTGAAGACATTAAATGGTATATTTTCTTACTCACAAATTTGAGATTTCTTGTGAACCTCTCCTTGCGTCAAATCCCACTTCGCCCCTCTAATTAGTTCTGTTTTTAGATTCAGCTGTAAATTCTCAAAAGTGGTGAATTTTCTGACTACTGTAATACCACCTTGTTTACAGTCATGAAATTTCATAGGTTCATATGAATATGTCTTCCACAAACTTTGTACTGTATTATTACACAAACTGATTTTAAATACATAGCTGGGCTTTTCTGGGCGGCACAGTCACAATCAAATTGGCGCAGAAGGCCTCACGCAGGTTGGGGAGTGAAAGATTTAAATAAAGGAGCTTTTGTGGGATTTCAGCTCTTATTGGTGGTGCAGTTGGCCTCACACATTAAGCAAGGGCAGATAAAAATAAGACAGGGACAAGTGAAGTCGTTATTGTTGAAGTGGCCATTGTGTGAGAGGACCAATGTTAGAGAGGAGAGGCTTTGGCAAGAAAAGGTTTGGTGAGGTACATATTTGGTAAGTTTTCTTCTTCATTCTTCATCTGCTGTGCATCGTTAGAGCAGTGAGAATGGCTCCGGGAGCTGTGTCGTGTTCTTTGTGTAAAGTGGGGATTCTGGGAGATGGCCAGCCTCCGGGATAACCTCACCTGCACCAGGTGCACCAAGCTGCAGCACCTCAGCGAACATGTTAAGGAACTGGAGCTGCAGCTCAATGACCTTCGGCTCATTCGGGGAAATTGAGGAGATGATAGATAGGAGCTATAGGGAGGTAATCACTCCTAAATTGCAAGAGGCAGGAAAATAGGTGACTGTCGGGAGAGTGAAGGGAAATGGCCAGCCAATACAGAGTACCCCTGTGGCTGTTCCCTCAACAATAAGTATACCATTATTGATACTGTTGAGGGGGACAACCTGCGGGGGAGGGGGGTTGCGGGAGAGCTGCAGCGACTGTGTCTCTGGCACTGTGGCTCAGAAGGGAAGGTGGAAGAGAGGACTGCAGCAGTGATAAGGGATTCCATTGCTAGAGTAGACAGGAAATTCTCTGGACGTGATAGAGACACACAGATGGTAGGCAGCCTCTCAGGTGCCAGGGTCAGGGATGTCTCAGATCGGGTCCATGGTATTCTAAAGGGAGAGGGTGAGCAGTCAGAAATCTTGCTGCATATGGATACTGATGACAAAGGTAGGAAAAGTGAGGAGGTCCTGAAAAGAAGCTTTAGGGAGCTAGGTAGAAAGCTGAAAAGCAGGACCTCCAGGGTAGTAATCTCTGGATTGCTATCTGTGCCACATGCCAGTGAGAGTAAGAATAGAATGATTTGGCAAATGAATGTGTAGCTGAGAAACTGTGTAGGGGGCAGGGTTTCAAATTTCTGAATCATTGGGATCTCTTCTGGGGATGGTATGACCTGTACAAAAGGGACAGATTACACCTGAACCCAAGGGGGACCAATATCGTTGCAGGTAGGTTTGCTAGAGCTGTAGGAGAGGGTTTAAACTAACTTGGCAGGGGAATGGGAACCAGAGTGACAGGACTGTTGGTTTACAAGCTGGGACAGGTTGTGATCGTCAGGAAGGACAGGCAGAATATAGGACAAAATTGCAATCAATGGAATGAGTTGCAGTGTAAAAGAGGGACAGAACTGAAAAGTTTGATGGATATGGGACTGAAGATGTTAAATTTGAATGCATGCAGTATATGGAATAAGGTAGATGATCTTACATTCACAGAGATTGGCAGGTTATGACGTTGTAAGTATTATTAAGTTGTGGCTGAAAGAAGATTATAATTGGGAACTTACCATCCAAGGGTACACATTATATCAGAAGGACAGGCAGATAGAGTGGAGGTGGTGGGCTCTGTTGGTAAAAAAAAAATTAAATCAAACCTGAGAGAGGTGACATAGGATCAGCAGATGTAGAAACCTTCTGGGTAGAGATAAGAAACTGCAAGGGTGAAAAAGACTAGTGGGAGTTATAAACAGAGGTCCGAACAGTAGCCAGGATGTGGGCTACAAATTACAATGGGGGATAGAAAAATTATGTGAAAAGGGCAACATTATGATAGTCATGGGGGATTTCAATATGCAAGTAGACTGGGAAAATCAGATTCTTGCTGGCCCCTAAGAGAGAGAGTCTATAGAATGCCTATAAGATGACCTTTTAGAGCAGCTTGTGATTGAGCCCACTAGGGGATCAGCTACTCTGGATTGGGTGTTGCGTAATGAATCAGATTTGATTTGGGAGCTTAAGATAAAGGAACCCTTAAGAGACAGTGATCATAATATGATAAATTCACCCCGCAATTTGAGAAGGAGAAGCTAAAGTCGGGTATGTCAGTATTACTGTGGAGTAAAGAGAATTACAGGGTCATGAGAGAGGAGCTAGCCAGAATTGATTGAAAGGGGATACCAGCAGGGATAACGGCAGAGCAACAAAGGCTGAAGTTTCTGGAAGCAATTCGGAAGGCGCAAGCTGGATACATCCTACAGAAGAAGAAATATTCTAAAGACAGGGTGATGCACCCATGGCTGATGACAATAGTCAAAGCCAACATAAAAGCAAAAGAGAGGGCATATAATAGAAGATTAATTAGTGGGAAGCTAGAGGATTGGGAAGTTTTTATAAACAAACAGAAGGCAACTAAAAAAGCCATACGAAGGAAAAAATGAAATATGAAGATAAGCTAGCCAACAATATCAAAGAGGATAACAAAAGTTTCTTTCAGATATATAAAGAGAAAGAGAGGTGAGAATAGATATAGAACACTGGAAAATGATGCTGGAGTGGTATTTAATGGGGTACAAGTAAATAGCGGATGAACTGAATGAGTATTTTGCATCTGTCTTCACTGTGGAAGACACTAGGCAGTATGCCAGAAGTTTGAAAGTGTCAGGGAGCAGAAGTGAGTGCAGTTGCTATTACTAGGGGGAAGGTACTTGAGAAACCAAAAGTCTGAATTTAGATAAATCACCTAGATCATATGGACTATACCCCAGGATTCTGAAAGATGTATCTAAAGATATTGTGGAAGCATTAGTAATGATCTTTCAAGAATCGCTAGATTTGGGAATGGTTCCAGAGGACTGGAAAATTGCAAAGGTCACCCTACTCTTCATGAGGGAGGAAGGCTGAAGAAAGGAAATTATAGGCATATTAGCCTGACTTCAGTGGTTGGGAAGATGTGGAATTGATTGTCAAAGATATGGGTTCGGGGTGCTTTGAGGCACATGATAAAATAGGTCAAAGTCAGCATGATTTTTCTTAAGGGAAAATCTTGCCTGACAAATAGCAGTATCAGTGGATGTTGTTTACTTAGATTTTCAGAAGGCCTTTGACAAGGTGTTGCACATGATACTGCTTAACAATATAAGAGCCCATGGTAATACAGAAAAGATACTCGCATGGATAGAGCATTGGCTGATTGGCAGGAGGCAGAAAATGGGAATAAAGAGAGCCTTTTCTGATTGGCTGCCAGTGACTAGTGTTGTTCTGCAGGAGTCAGTGTTGGGACTGCTTTTTAAATTGTATGTCAATGATTTGAATGATGGAATTGATGGCTTTGTGGTCAAGTTTGTGAATGATATGAAGATAGGTAGAGGGCAGATGCTACTGAGGAAGCAGGAAGTCTGCAGAAGGCCTTGTACAGATTAGGAGAATGGGCAAAGAAACTGAAAGTGGAACACAGTTTCAGGAAGTGTATGGTCATGCACTTCGGTAGAAGGAATAAAAGCACAGACTATTTTCTAAATGGGTAGGAAGTTCAAATCTTCAAGGTACAAAGAGACTTGGGGGTCCTTGTGCAGATTCCCTGCAGGTTGAGCCTGTGGTGAGGAAGGCAAGTGTGATGTTAGCATTCGAGAGGACTAGAATATAAAAGCAAGAATGTAAAGCTAAGGCTTTATAAGGCACCGTTGAGGCCTCACTTTAAGTATTTTGAGCAGATTTTGGCCCCTTATTTCAGAAAGGTTGTGCTAACATTGGAGAGGGTTAAGAGGAAGTTTATGTGAATGTTTCCTGGAATGATTGATGACTCCTGGCCTTTACTCATTGGAATTTAGAAGAATGGGGTGAGGGGTGGGGGAAAGTCTCATCGAAACCTATCAAATGTTGAAAAGCCTAGATCAAGTGGATGTGGAGAAGATGTTTCCTATGGTGGGGAGGTCTAGGACCAGGGGGCACAGGCTCTGAATGGAGTGATGTCCATTTAAAACAGAGATGAGTAGGAATTTCTTCAGGCAAATCATTTCCACAATCGGCTGTGGAGGATAGGTCATTGGTTGTGTTCAAGGTGGAGTTTGATAGGATCTTGATTAGCCAGGGCATTAAAGGTTATGGGCAGAAGGCAGGAGAATGGGATTGAGAGGGAAATGGATCAGCCATGATGAAATGGTGGAGCATTCTTTATGGGCTGAATGGCCTAATTCTACTCCTATGTCTTATGGTCTTATATTTTAGGACTGGTGCATTAAAAACTAGTGCATCATAGGCATAGTCTGCTTACCTCACTGTAAAATTAGTTTCAATTCTAAAAAAAATTGTTTGGGTTTATAAAGATAAGATGTGAAAAAGGGCCCAATTACCCTTTGGTTTGTAGCAATCTTCAAGTACCCAATTTTACACCAGCCCCACCCTAATCTGTTTTACTCTCCACCCATTTCCATTATTCACTCCCATATTCTACTGTACACTTGCGCAGAAGGGATAACGTGGCAGTTATTTCACCTACCAGCCAGTGTGTTTCTGGGATGTAAGGAGAAATCACAGCATCACAAGGAAATCTGTAAAGCATATGTAAACTCCACTTGGACTGTGCGATGTTGGCTTTACTTGTGGCCTGCCAAGATAACTATTTCCTCAACAGTTCTTTGAGGTTTCTGATGGCTATCGAATATGAGACTTGATCATCTGAGCAAAGAAAAATATATTTTCATGACTCTTATCAAACACAGGCATGTCATTGTTGAGGAAAGGAACATATGAGCGAGCATTCCTCTGCTGAATTCATTAATCCCTCCCAGAAATATTTCGCTCTTAGTATCTAAGTTTTTATACCATCAGCTGGCCTTCATCATTACGATTGAACTATGTTTTATGCTTTGCACTCAAACCCACTAAGAAGGTTCAGGATTTTTTGTAGAATCATTTCATTCGGAAGAAAGGAACCTTTTTTCTTTCAGTAAACTTTCATACCAGATCACATGGATGAAAAAAATAATCACTTGAGAACTGGAATATCCAGGCCCTGAAAATGAAGCAAGCTGAAAACACTGTTTCTATTACTGAATAATATTTATTTTATCTAAATAAATATTAGTCAGTAAATACTAACAAGCTGTTGGGAGATTTTTAAGGATCAAGGAACCTGAATATTGAAAAGTGGTAACTGTAGAGTTGTTGATGATAAGTGGCTGGAGAGGAGACACGCTTGTCCTGAGGTTGATATGCATCTCCACAATTTTGAGGCCATTCAGCTCCAAGTTGTTATGATTGCACCAGCACACCAGCTTGCTTACTTCCTGTGGAACTTGGAAAAATTGCCTCTGGTGATTAGTCCAATGACAGTTGGCAAACTTTATCAGTTTAACAGATGGATTTGGTGTCTCCAGTCATGCATTTGATTAAATGGATAGGGTTACTAATACTGGGAATGTGTGCTTAGGAACAAAGATGAAAACAATCCATGATGATTTAAAAGGGAAGTGACTAAATAAAACAATCTAGGTATGCAATGATGGAGCAGAGAAATTGAGGGAACGACGTATTTGGACAATTAGCAGTTGGGCAGTAAGGAACTTTGCCAGTTTTACAGTTCTACATAGACAGTAAGTAGCATCTACAGAAAAAAGTAATTTTTCATATTTTCTAAGTGTCCTTGGGAAAAGTTATTACTCTTGTGTTTAAAATGTGCCAGATTAACAGAATTAAACTTTAAAATGACTCAACCTGTTTCGTTAACCTTACTGACCATTTCAAATAAAAATATTGCATTAAAAAAATAAGAATATCGTATACAATGTTTCTAATGCTCTACAGGACATACATTGGAATCTGATGTACCATGCACACTATATTTTATCTTTTTATTTTATATTAATTTACAGGTACTGTAGTTAAAAGAAGTTGATTTTTATTTGTCCCTTTATTTTGCTGGCTATTAATCCATTTGAACCACTTCCCTCCCTTGATGTCTGTCATTAATTGTAAGAGAGGGCAACTGCACTTTCACTTTCAAATGATTAGCATCAGTCTTAAAATCTGCATTGATGCCTCCAGCAGAACTAAGTTGATGTTGTTAAACACGAGAAAATCTGCAGATGCTGGAAATTCAAGCAACGCACAAAATGCTGGTAGAACACAGCAGGCCAGGCAGCATTTAGAGGAAGAGGTACAGTCGATTTTATTTATTAACTGGGCTTGTACTCGTTGGAATTTAGAAGATTGAGGGGGGATCTGATTGAAACGTATAAAATCCTAAAGGGATTGGACAGGCTAGATGCAGGAAGATTGTTCCCGATGTTGGGGAAGTCCAGAACAAGGGGTCACAGTTTGAGGATAAAGGGGAAGCCTTTTAGGACCGAGATTAGGAAAAACTTCTTCACACACAGAGTGGTGAATCTGTGGAATTCTCTGCCACAGGAAACAGTTGAGGCCAGTTCATTGGCTATATTTAAGAGGGAGTTAGATATGGCCCTTGTGGCTACGGGGATCAGGGGGTATGGAGGGAAGGCTGGGGTGGGGTTCTGAGTTGGATGATCAGCCATGATCATAATAAATGGCGGTGCAGGCTCAAAGGGCCGAATGGCCTACTCCTGCACCTATTTTCTATGTTTCTATGTTTCTATTTATTATTCCCCCACCCCTTTTTTGCTCTCTCTCTTTCCCTCTCACAATCACTCCTTGCCTGCTCTCCATCTTCCTCTGGTGCTCCCCTCCCCCTTTCTTTCTCCTGTGTCTCCTGCTTTGTTTCCCTTTAGCCAATCAACTTCCCAGCTCTTGGCTTCATCCCTCTCCCTCCTGTCTTCTCCTATCATTTCGGATCTCCCCCTCCCCCTCCCACTTTCAAATCTCTTACTATCTCTTCTTTCAGTTAGTCCTGACGAAGGGCCTTGGCCCGAAACGTCAACTGTACTTCTTCCTATAGATGCTGCCTGGCCTGCTGTGTTCTACCAGCATTTTATGTGTGTTGCTTGATGTTGTTAAACTTACCTTTCAATTAACAATTATATTTGCAACTAATTTTAAAGACATAAGATTCATTGGAAATACCTTTTACTCAGGCTGCTAACCAAAATGAAGAAAAATATCAAAGTAGCTCTCCTACAGAAGAAAAGGGACAGCAGACAGAAACCAGTAAATAACAATATGTAGCCGGTGAATTCCAATGAATGCAGCTTAGCAGGTAGGCATACTTACCATTTCCACTGTGTTTTCATAATTTGTATGTACATTTATACTTAAAACTTCAAAGTGAATTTATCATCAAAGTATATATATGTTACCATATACAACCCTGAGATTTATTTTCTTGCTAGCATTCACAGTAAATACAAGAAACGCAATAGGATCAATGAAAGACTGCACCCGACAGTACTTACAACTAGTGTGCAAAAGTCAACAAACTGAGCAAGTATAAAAAGAAAGAAATAATAATAAATAAGCAACAAGCATTGAGAGCATGAGTTGAAAGATCCTTGAAAATGAATTGATAGGTTGTAGGAACAGTTTACTATTGGGGTGAGTGAAGTTATCACCTCTGGCTCATCAGCGGGTAATAACTGTTCCTGAACCTGGTGCTGTGGGTCCTGAGGCTCTGTACCACCTTCCTGATGCCTGATGACAGCAGTGAGAAGACAGCGCGGCCTGGATTGGTGGTTGTGGGGAGTCGGGGGGTTCCTTGATGATGGATACTACCCTGTGACAGCACTCCATGTAGTTGTGCTTAATTTATTCATTATATGTTTGTAGGTTCCCTTCTGTTATTGCTTGCACAAGGAAATAAATAGAACATCCTTTACAGAGGCCAGTACCAACCAAATATATATATATATTTATCTACTTATTGAGATACAGCGTGAGATAGGCCCTTCTAGCCCTTCAAGCCACGCTGCCCTACAATTCCGAGTTAATCCTAGCTTAATTAGAAGACTCGATGAGCCAAATGCCCTAATTCTGCTCCAGTATCTTGACTATCCATAAGGGTATCCACTAAATCCCCAAGCTTTTCACAAACAGATATTATTTCCATTTCTTCTACATCCAGCTAACTGTGGACCAACAGAAGAATCGCCTCATGGTTAGAGGTTTGTTTCTTAAAACAAGTGACATTATCTTCAGGTTAACTGTGCTATCGGACCTTTTCAATGGCCAATACTACCTAGAGAGATGAACACTTAAAAACAATTCTATCTTCTACTCTAGTTTCTACCAGCACTCTCTTCAACCAAAGCAACACACACACAATGCTGGAAGAACTCAGTGGGTCTGGCAGCATCTATGGAAAAAAGTAAACCGTCGACATTTTGGGCTGAGACCCATCTTTGGGACTGGAAAGGAAGGGATAAGTCAGAGTAAGAAGGTAGGGTGAGGGGAGGAAGAAGTACAAGGTGGCAGATGATGGGTGAAGTAAAGAGTTGGGAAGTTGATTCATGAAGGAGACAAAGGACTGGTGAAGGGGGAATCTGATTGGAGAGCTGCCACACTTGAAACACTGTAACCACTTTTACTGAGCACAGTTACACTAATAGTCATGCATGAACCAAAATCATGGGAAATGACACTAATCTTCAAAAAACGAGATTCTGTTGCTTGCAGTAGTCTAGGGGTGGTTTGCACTGTACATTCAGCATGTGCATAACTTTTTGTGCTTTTAGTTGATAATTAAAAGAAAATTGGAATTCTGTCAAGAATAGTAGCTTAGAAATTGCTGCCAAATTTTACAAAAAGCAGCTGTGCTGGAGAGAGGAACAAGGAGACCCTGACCTTGAGGTAGAGAATGAAAGGAAGTATGAGTAAGAGGAGCAGGTGGAAGAGGTACCAATGAAGAGGGTGTTCATGTCAGCATTATGGTGTCACAAGGGCAAGTGGTAAAACAATTGAAGGGGAATTGAAAGATACATGAGAGACAATAGTTTGCAAGACTATAAGATGAGGGGAAATGGGATCATTGGAATTGCTGGGAGTTGGGTTGAATCCAGTGGGATAAATAGCCGTTTGTTGATCATGAGTAAGCATCCATCGCTTGAATGAAGGAGCCACATATTGGCTGCACAGGATATAAGGGAATTCCTGATGAAGCATGTGAAATCAAAGCAAACCTGCTCCATGCTCCAGCCAATAGTTTGTACTAACATTAGTATTGAATAATCAAACAGGGCAGCCTGGTTGACACTTAATCTTTTACCTGCTGCTTTTTAGATTTATTTGCATTGATGGCTAGACATCAATAAATGTATCCCTGCTCCATCTGCTCTTGTGCTCAGCAGGTTACACTGATTTTTTTGTGAGGACATGAAATCTATTGGTGAATTGCTCCTTTGAGTGGGGATTCTCATGCCTGCAGGAAGCAACTGTAACCACTTCCTGTCAGACTCTTCTTACAATTGATGTGGCAGGTCTCCTGTTCTCTGCACACACAGGACCATTCTTCTGCTGAGTGCATCTTCACAAGCTGTCACCTACTTCAGACTGGATCATAACAAAGTTCTAAATTTGTGTTGCACTGTGTGTGTTTCTATCAAAAAAGATGGAAGTCTTGTTTTAGTGCACGTTTCTGACAGTAAACTATTTTACTTCTCTTTCAAACATGGTTTTGATCAATTCCACAAATTATTTTGTCTGTGAACCCAAATGAGTGTAAATGCTTTGTGTGAATGTTAAAATTCAATTCTAGTCTACTATTCTTGACAAAATTCCAATCTTCTTTTAATTATCAACCAGAAACCAGTAGAAAGAAAATTTAATAACTTTGTCATGGAGTTTAAATGGGCAATGTGTTTAGCTTGTTGATCAAGGTATCACCTTTTATATTATAAATAGAATGATAGCATAATGTAGCTAAAGACAACTGCAATGGGACGTTTATGTAATGGAAACGGAACACAAAGCTAAAGAAATTGGACTACTTTGTCCGAAAGACTATCAAACAATTAGCTTTACTCCATATAGCCTAATATTGGTCAAACATTAGCAATTTACTGTATTTGTTTGCCAGGTATCATACGTTGTTTGGGAACCATATTTAAGGCAAAAAGTAAAAATAACATAATTGCTGCTCTTGGCCATTTTACCTTCTAAGTAGTGGTAGTAGCAGAATCATAAAACAGTCTGGTATTTCCTAAAATTAGAAAACTGGGATCAAAAAAGGTAAATAAGTATTTTTTATATGATACCACTGAAAGTGTGGATTAGAACATGAGAAGAGATAAAAATTCTACCAATATAGAAGCTTTCATGACCTCAAAATGTTCCAAAACATTCATGACAAATGAAATACGGTTTAAATAAGAACTCAATTATACTGAAAGGAAGCCATTTTGTACTCAAAAGGTTCTATAATCAGCAGAGATCTAAATGAAACAAATAATTTACTCACCTCTTTGTTTAGTTACTAGTCAGACTACATATATATCAAATGAACCTTGAATTCATAACCACATCCCATTTGACACACCTTATAAGTGGGAAGAAGGTTATCACTGTGTCAAGAATACCTCCCCAGAAGTATTGTTTACAATGAAAGATGTTGAAGGAAATGGTGGGCTGATACAGCCTTAAAGATTGAAACTCATATGGCATTGAAGGGCACAGATCCGATTTGGCTAATTACACAAAAATAGCAGCACTTTGAATAGTATAGACAGAAGGATTTAATTATCTAGAAATATTAATAGCCATGGAGACATACAGCAGAGAAATGGCCCTTCAGCACATGTCAACCATCAATCACCTGTTTTCACTAATTCTATTTTTTATTTTCCATGTTCTGATCAGTTTCCCCCGGTTTTACCACTTATCTATGCACTGGGGGGGGGGCAATTTACAACAGCCAATTAATCAACCAATCTACATGTCTTTGAGATGTCAGGGAAGATTGGAACACCATACTAAGTCCACACGATTGAAAGGTTTGAGTAGAATTCTAAGAGTTCTAAGTTTTGAAAGGAAAAACAAGAAATTCAATAGACAGCATAAGAATGTGAACAGGCCTACATGTTTAAAGAGTTTAGAAAGTATAATAAAGCTACATCAAGCACTCAGTTAGAAAAATAGATTTGAAGTATTGTTTTTATACCTTTAAAGTACCAAATAGATGTCCTTAGTTTTTTTTACCTAAGGTCCATACTTTTGTCCATTTGCCTTATGTAATGTACAGCTTCTAACTACCTAGCTGAAAATGCCTCTAAGCTTTGTGCAATTTACAATTTTGATATGTAATTTTCCATCTTACCATATAAGATGGTGAGTAGTTGCAGAACACTACTAGTCACAGCTCACCAATTTGATTACCTGCCCGTTATTTTTAATGTTTTCTGTCAAACACTACATTTCCCTAACTAGGAATGTTGTCAAATTTATTCTGCAAGTCGTTTAAGTGGCATCCACTGTTGTTTCTCTGTTCACTGTATCAATCACTTCTTAAACAAAATCTATCATGTTCATCAGACATTGTGTACCTCTTACAAATCTACATTGCCTCTGTTGGATCAACAACGGATGCTAACTGCTCAATAATTGCTGGTTTCCTCCTCTTTAACTTTGAGTGGCTTGAAAAACTTTCTAATCACGGAATGAGTGCTACTTTGAGAAAACTTTGTAAGATTAATGTTAGGGCACCTGCAATGTTTTTACTTCTTTTCTTAAAAGTTTTGTATTGGAGTTTTGAGGCCTTGGATATTTATTACCTTTAGTTCCAGTAGTGTATTAACTTTTTTTTTGTTAATGTTGACGAGCATCTCACCCTGATGGATAAACATGGATTCCTTATGATATCCAGTATACTGTCCTCTTTCCTGTGTCAATTAACATTTCACAATTTCTGTTTCTTTTGTCTACCTCTTCATCTGCATATGAGGAATCCACATTGTTCCCAACCTCTATTTCCTAATAGAATAGTAAAAATATTCTTTCCCCCTCGTTTCTTTCTTGTAGATTTTGTCAACAGCAGTTATTTTTTATCTACATCTTATTCACAACGATGTCAGTAGCACTCTTACACCTTAGAGGCAAAAACTGATGTGTATCAAGTTACTTTCTGAATAGCTGTTCATTGATCATTTATTTTACCCAAGGGAAAAACCCTTGCATAAATCTAGAATCATATTTTGCATTTCTCTCTTTCAGACACCATCAAATAATTTTATGCCTGTAATTAGATCAATATTTTACACATTATTAGGCAGTCAACTAATTCTGATTACTTATTGTTAGTTTTAATATGGTTTTGTTAACTATTGAATGTTGGAAATTAACCCAAAAAAAACAGAGAAATTTGTAGCTTCTCCAACATGAGCTAAGTTGCATTTCATAATCCATTAAAATTTCAGTGTAACTCTTCAAATCAAAACTATATTCTTGTCTTATTTCTATATTTAGGCATTCAACCATTTGACATTTGCAGGTAGGTATCTTTACTCAATTTTCTGAATCAGATTTATTATCTTGATATATGTTGTGAAATTGTGGCAGTAAGACAAAAAATTACTTTAAGTTACAAAACAAATACTACAGGAGGAATAGCGAGTTAATGCTTACGGGTTCATGCACTATTCAGAAATCTGAAAGCAAAGGAAGCTGTTCTTAAAATATTGAGTGTGGGTCTTCATGCTCCCAGACCTCCACCCTGATGGTGCTGAGCAGAGGGAGTAGCCCAGACAGTGAGGGTCCTTGATGGACACTGCGTTCTTTAGGTCCTCAATGGTGCAAGGGTTGAAGCAGCTAGCTGAGTCTACAACCCTCTTATGATCCTGCACATTGGAGCCTCTGCACCAGGTATTGATGCAGTCAGAACACTCTCCACCATACATTGGTAAAGATTTTGCTAGTCTTTGACGTACCAGTCTCCTCAAACTCTTAATGAGGTAGAGCCGCTGCACGCCTTCTTCGTGATTGAAGTTACTCATTCTTTCCAAAGCTGATCCCTCAGTGTGTTCTCCTGACTTCCTCTTCCTGAAGTCCACAATCAATTCTTTTGTCTTGCTGATGTTGAGTGCAAGGTTGTTGTTGTGACTCAGCTGCATTTCATTCCTGTACACTTTATTGCCGTTTGAGATCCTGCCAACAACATTGGTGTCATTGGAATTTATATGTGTCCTTTAAGATCATTCTTTGCAATCAGATTATTTAAAAACTACTCATAATATTACTGTTGACATAGATTATCAGTGAGCACAGAAAAGAGCAAACTGGATGTTTTAAAAACACTCTTACTGGATGAGGAAGTGATGCTACTGTATATATTGTACGAGAGCTATGAACCGTATTTTTTCTTTCACTCTTTACTGCAAAAAATTGTCAGAATTATGGATTAGACCACCTCTTTCTGAGGCACAAAGTTTTATTCAGCCAAAGTTTGAGGCGACTGAACTATAATCCTGGAAATTAAATAAAACAGTTGTGTGCAAAATGTGAGGTCAGTGCTTAAATGGTAATAATTCCATTACATTGTAGAATACAGAGCAGTCATTCCTGGTTGTTGTACCATATGTGAAAGACACAGCACAAGTAGTACCAATGAAATTTAAATATGCAATGTGAATTATTTTCTAGCAGTATGGTCATAAGAATGATAAATTCACTATTTTAACCTTGATAATTTTTAATGCCAGAATATTCAACTGCTACAAGCAAATTTGAAGTACCTATGAACGTGATTCATAATTTATGCTTGATTGTAGTGGAGCAATGGTCAAGAGAAGGTTACAGATGTCCCCTACGTAAATCAGGCACTGGTGCAGTGCTTGGCAATGTCAAATGGTGTCATAATCTGGGTTGAGTGACACCTTCCTCATCAGAATATTTAGGAAACACTGGCATTAGGGAAATTAGAAACAAATAGTCTATCATAATACAATCTAAATTTTAATTCCTTTGAACTGTTGTACACCGCATTCTTAAAACATTCAATTTTATGCAAACTTTAAAGCTGAATCACGTAATTAAATGTATTCAAGTTCGTGAAACATTGATGTTGGGCTCCTTTTGATATGAAGACAAAAACTAAAATATGGACCATAGCTTAAATATTAAGCAACCAAGCAAAAGCCAGTGAAGAGCAAGTACAATACTACATGTAAAAAAAATCCCTGACACAATTTCTAAAACTGAATTCATAATTAAAATCCAAAGCTTAGAATTTATATAAAAAAAGGCTACAGTACTGGATTCATTAAAGGTGGATTCATCCATTTTAAACAGGGAGCATCACATGGAAAGAATTTCTAAGAAAGAACTTGCATTTCAAGTGGATCATATATACTGTATGTGTGTGTCAGAAAAATCTCATGCATTAAGTATTGCAATTTTTTAAAATATCTTCCATTTTCCATGTGAGAAAGCAATGTGTACAGTAAGTACAAGTGTCAGGTTTATTTCAATTATGACTAAAAAGTCATGGATGATTTTTGTATAAATTTTCTCCCTCTCGAAGAACTTCACAAAATTTGAACTCTGGACAAGATGTTGTATCAGGTGGCTGCATGTTTGGTTGCCGCATGTTGCAGCTCAATAAATGGCAGTGTAGTGGACATCATGGGAAAGAGCAGCCAGAGCCTTAGTGTCGCCGGGCTAAAAGGTAAAAGGGAAAAGATACGAATTAAAACCGAACAATATAAATGTATTTCCAGTTAAAGTATAACAGGAATGTTAATTAAATTATGATACAAGATGGTCTTGCTGTCACTTGAATGTAAAAAATAGATCTGAGTAAAAGCTAGACATCTCATATTTAATTGATCCATAATCACTGCATTGAAGTCACTTCCTGCAGATGTGCATGCAAGGTTGTGTGAATAACTTTCAGAAATAATTTAACACTTTTATAAATTACAGTATAACCACTGATCTATGACCGTTCTTCCTCTGAGACATGGACTTTAACTGCAGCAGTAGAATTTAGTACAAATTGCACAATACAAATATGGAGCACAAATAAGTTTTTAATTAACGTGTGCCAGTTCCACCATTTAGTAACTGAGGATGGAAAGTTGTCTTAACCCAAAATGATCTGTAATTTACATCAAGGTGGTGAAATAAAAGTAACAACATTAATTGATGTTTTGACCTCATAGCATAAGGAGAAATGGTCTTTTCATTTTAGGTTAAAAGAGTCTTGTGGGGCAACTTTAATATTTAATATTATTAACTAAGTAGCTACTCTGTTAAAATCTGCATGGTCTCAAAATCTGTAAAAACTTGTCCCTCCAAGACTACATACGGGATTTTTATTCTGTTATCAGGCTTTAACAAACAGGAAAAAACAATTGAAGAACAATCCATTCTTAGTTGGAAAACTGAAAAAATCTGAGCACAAAATTTAGGCTAAAATTATTTCTCTTTCTAAAGTACTTGCAACTGAGACAACGGAAATATTTATGTGAGGATTCCACCACTATTCTGGAGTATGAGACTTATCCCTCATCCAATTTTACCTACTCAGCATACATCTCTATTTGTGTAAGCCTCATGGTTGCAAATTTGCTTCAGTTTAACTACACCTCAGGTGCTTTATTGACTACAAACTATCAGATGATGAGTAAATGTAGGGGTCTTTCTTTTCATTTGCTTTATAACGTTAGAAGAAAAAAATTGAGCTTCACTGCATTGTATTAGCATAGAAATATTTATAAAGCACAAGGATTGTGATGACAAGATCTTAATATATCTGCCCAGGTCTATAGCCTACTATCTTAATAAGGATGGCTACTCATTTTTTTTTTTTAAGGCTTAGCTGGCAATATGAAAAACTAATCATTTCTCCTTATATATGGTCAATCATATTAGGCACATCAAGTAATTTCAAAACTTTGCTAGTACTTCCAGCATGGTCCTAGATGCAGCTATTGATGCCAGTGAGACCCTGATGCCATGTTCATCAGCTGTCAAAGCTGTTCCTTTTACTGTATATATGTGCACATCGTGCACATATATTTAAAATTAGTCATTTATTTTAAAAGACTGGCACACATATCATTTAAAACATGCTTAATTAAACAAAAAGCATGTTACTTTCCCTCAGTAACTTATTTCTTCTATTAATTCCAGTGAAATTGCTGTATTTGTGCAAAGTCTAGTCTGGTACATAATCAGCAGGCTTTTCTCAGCTGAAGTTCTGAACAATCATTGGAAGCTGCAGTGACCTGTTGGACTGCAAGAGTAGCCTATAGTCCAGTTGTAGGCTTATCCGGAGAAATATTAATGCTTGTTGCACTTCTCGCCTTATTCATTTACCCATCAAGATTATATACTCTTATTGCAAGATACTTATCACTGCATCTTCAGACTAGCTAAAGGCAACCTTGAGTACCAGAAATGTTAGAAGAGATTTCTTGCATGAGTATTCAGCAAGAGAAATGTTGATACTCAAATAAGCTTCAAATGTTTTATTAAGGCTTTATCTTTAAACAATACAATACTTTTTATTTACAGGCCACATGTGGTACTGCACCTACATATGACAAAAGATGAATTTGCCAAACAATCCACAAAGCACACAGGTTCCATAAGCTCTAGAGCAGAGTTTCAGGTTGCTTTTTGAAAATGAAGATTTGATCTATCTTCTGTACTTTAAATTAGAACTAAAAGTGTATTTACAGATGTATTTAACTGAATAGAAACAGTACAAAGCTTGAAAAAAGCCAAGTCCTGGACTTAGGCCTTTAATAATGTAGATCACTTTTACTTCCGTCAAAGCTGGTAAAACACCCTGTGCATTTCAATCTTTAGCTTGAGTTTTCTAAAAAAAAATCCACTCAGACCTGAGCATAAACTCAAAAGTTGAATGGAAATGTGGATGAGATAGAAGTCTACAAAGTTTATAATAGTTTAAGTATGGCTGGTAAGTTTATTTTAATTTTGAAATGTGACTCATTATATATAAAAATAATTTTCATCAAAATACAAATTTAATTAAAATTTAGGAATGTCTCCATATGTTCCTAACAGGCCATATATTCAACAGCTGGAGCAGTAACTTCACATTCTCCTTCATACAAATCAATCTACTTTATATGATCAAAACAACCATTTTGATCCTTTTGCATTGCTGGCCAGCAGATATGATACAATCCTCTGATCTGGTTAACAATATGATTTGTCCAAGTTCCATATTAACAAGTTGTCCAAATAAGATCATTTTATTTTTCTGTAGCAGCCATTTTATTTTACATAAACTTGATATAAATAAACTATCCAAAGCCCACTTTTTCTGTCTGCAACTGATCTAAATGTATTCATTTTACTTAGTAAATTTACTCATTACCCATATTTGAATGAAGTAATCAAAATTCATTTCTGCCTAAAACTGTCTCGTTTCATTTGCTTCAAATACAGGTAATGAGTAAATTTACTAGAGTTAAAAAAAAAACACGTGGACGAAGATGTTAACTGTCCTGTGCAATCCCACTGGTGATAGCACAGGACAGTTAATATCTTAGTCCACGTGTTTTTTTTTAAACTCTAGTAAATTTACTCATCATCCATATTTGAATGAAGTAATCAAAATTCATTTCTGCTAAAACTGTCTCGTTTCATTTGCCTTAGTTTACTGCTTACATATGTCAGTTAGCAGCACTGAGAAAATGTTGACCTTAAGTCCCATACTGAGACTTGTACACAAAACTCTAGGTGGTTTTGGCTGTACTGAGGAAATGTTGCTCTGTTGGATTTGTCAAATAGGAAACAGTCAAACGGCTCACATGAATGAGAAAGATTCCAAGGCATCATTTCAATGATCAAGATAGTTACCTTCAGAACCTTGGCCACAATTCATCTTTCTCTCAGTATTCCTAAAATAAAATTGTCTTTTTGTCAGTTTATAGGAAAACCAAAAATCTTGCACTTGAATCTGCCAGCTTTAAACCCATAGATCCAGGATGACTTCCACTGCAGTCTTGTGGGTTTTGAAGTGGCTAACAAGGTTAATATAGGATGACATATAGTCTAGGCATGTAGTTTGAGGCAATCGCAGCTTAGGCAGGATCTCCACGCTCTTGATGCATAGCTCGCAGATTACCAAGAGCTATTCATTCCTCTTATTCATAACAGACATGAGTCAGAGATTCCCAGTAGTCAGTGGGAATGATATATTCCTTCAAGGAGGCTTTGATTCCATCCTTAACTATTTCTTCTCTTTGCCTGGTAATCTTCTCCTGTGACAGAACTCATTAGTGTTATTTCAGAAGTCTGGCAACGGGTATGCAAAAATATGAGCTGAATGTAACTACGGCTCTCAGTACTAGAGAGGATGGCCTATCAGAGAACACCTCTTATTCTGGCTTCTTCCCTGTTCCTTTCGAGTCCTGATGAAGGGTCTTGGCCTGAAACATCAACTGTTTATTCCCCTCAATAGATATTGCCTGATTTGTTGAGCTCCTCTAGCATTTTGTGTGAGAGCATTCAACATTGTTTCATTTATCATTCAAATGAATCAGGGTTTTGCCAACAATTTTCCAGCACCTGAGCTATCTGCTGTAGGTAATCCAGATCTGAGAAACGGATGGGAGGAGAGAGATGACTTATTCTTAGGTCTGAAGTCTTGATCTTCAAACACCCTTTAAGCAAAGGTTGCGCTTGATCTTCCAAGGTAACAGTGAATTTCCTCATCAATGCATGTGATGGCAAGAGGTTGCTCTAGAGATTGGGGGAATGGCCTACATTTCCAGGACCTCGCTATGGTTAACCTTTATCTTTCGCATGTTGAGTGTATATATTCCAATGCCACACTGACAGCGGCTTGGAGCTTAATCTCAAAATGCTCTTATCTATTTAACTGAATAAAAGCTAAATTATAGCCTTCCACCCTTGTCTGGTCCAGGCTTATGGACATCTGTGAAGCGCCAATGAGCTTCCTCTGGATCCAACAACGCAGCAGATTGTCCAGTTTTCAGGTTGGCATAAGTACAGCAATCCCACTGAAATCAATGGGAAGAAATGCCAGTTCAAAGATCCCACTAAGTAAACCATTTTGTGATTAAAGTTAAATGTGGTCAATGGTTTTAATTGTTAGCTTTAAAATTACTTGATAAGTTGGTAAATCTAATTTTTGACTAAAATTAAATGTTTGTGTATGTGAAGGACACTGAAATTGGGGTATAACCTTACCAGCCACCAAACAACACCTGGAGCACAGTCCACCAATTATGATGTGGCAGTACCATGCTCTTTGTTGCATTGGGCTCTCCAAGATTAGTGATAGACAGCTCCCAGAACCACAATTAAAGAAGCAATATGGTCCAAGTCCAGCTAGGTTCTAATCTCTTGGCTAGCAAAATATCTGCCCCATTTTCTATACAATGCTATGATGGACACTTACTTTTATTTCAGTGATTCTTTATTTTAAAATGATTAGATGCACAAGCAAGGGGCATGTACTGTTAAATAGAAACCACAGTTTAAAAGTCAGTTTGTACTTTCTAAGCAGTAGCCAGCAGTGAGACCAAATGGCTGTTTTTTTTTAAGATGCATGCAAAAATGAAATTGTATTTGCTCTACGAGCCCTGCGTAGTCATTGGCTAAGTCTTGAGCTAAGTGCACATACTGTTCTGGCTTGGATGTGGGATGGGATGTCATCAGACTGGTGCAATAAGTCTACTTTGTACTTATGCAGTGAACTTTTGTTTAAATTCTGGTAGTTTAATTATTGCATAAAAACTGGATTTGAGTCCCTTCTAATGTAGGAAAACCTTCTGTCTGTATCTTAGCTGTTTTTTTAAATCTTGGTCACTACAGAGATAATGCAAGTTGTAAAGGAAATTGAAGACAACTAGTATGGCCAATAAACATGGCCATTTTAAGAGAGAAAATATGTCCAATGATGCTTGATGTTAACATTGTGTACCTGAAGAGGGAGGTGTTCCCTTTGTGTGCATTGTCACTCTCAAATAGAAGAAACCTTCAATAGAGCTGTTGGTAGGAATGTGAACATAACTTTCTACAAAAAGTGGATTTCGTTAAGAATGACACTGAATAATCTTATTCCTAGCTGCTGTGCTCTAAAGTGATAAACAACTTTGGATTACTCCTTTCAGCATTTACTTTATTCATCTTTGATATAGATTTCCCAAGAATCTGTATCTAGAACCAGTGCATTACACAAAGGTAGCATACCAACTTTAATAATCTCTTATTTTTTTCCACATCATTTGGAATTCACCAGTTACTTTATGTGTAGTCAATACTTTATAAATAGAAATCCAGTTAATTTTATGCATAGCAAGTTCTCAACCAGAAAATGAATGGTCAAACTTTGAGCTACTCAAGGAATATAGGCTTGGACACCAGGAAAATGTTTATTTCTTAAAAGTATAATGGAATTCCACCCCCCCCCCCATTCAATTGAATAGGAAGTTCAACTTGCTTTATAGGGCCAGAGCATACTTTTATATTTTTCTTGGTATGCATGATTCAGCCACTGACTGAATAAACTGAATTCAAACTTCTTCAGAGATTGATGGTTTACCTGCTTATCCTATAATATAAAAGGTAATGGTTAAATGCAAGTATAAAATACTGCAAGATGAACCATATTGTTTGTTTCTAAAATAGTCACAAAATTCTAAAGTATTACCAGTAGCAGAGATAATTATTTCTAAAGCAAAATGCTCTAAAATAATTGTTGTCTGAGATACATATGTACCAAGTAATTTATATCAAGACCACAATTCATTGATTCTTGGCACTGGATTTTTTTTTAATAAAAGAATTAGTAACAAATACCAAAGCTCAAAAGGTTGACAGCTTTGTAGCAAGTTTTAAAAACAGGCTTTTTCCTGGTGGATCCCAAGATGTCAAAAATGAAATCAAACATAAAACATACTAACACATCCCATTATACACATGTACAGCTAGTATACATTTCCTCAAAGTTAAAGCTCTTACATATCCAGTGTGAAGTTTCCATGACAACTAGGCCTGAAAAAAATGGGTTTCCTCATTAAATTAAGTTTACTATCTATCACATTCCTGCCCTCAGTGCTGGACTGATAAAAATTGATCAATTTTGAAGTACACTATTACAAATAATAGCCACCATTCCTTATTCTAAAACTAACTGCTGTTGAATTGCACTTATTAGGCCTATAAGCCTAATTTAAAGTTCTACAATTAGTCATACATATTTTAAATTTGGGCATCAATTTAGTGGAACCCCAGGCACTCGAATTGCCTACCTTCTTTGATGTTTTCATGTTTCAAACTGTGTCAGCAGGGCCCGCACCTCAGGTGTCAGCTGCTTTGCAGCCTTGGCTGCCTCTGTGATGGCCTTACGGTAAAGGCCCTTTCTCTTCTTGTTAAACCGTAACTGGAAGTTTTCTAAAAACGGGGAGACTTGTGAAAGAGCCAGGAAAGATGTTGTTGGGGACCCAAACCATGAAATTCTGGCCTCCTGCCTTACTAAAAAGCCATTATCTTTCCGACTTACAGTTATGGTAAGTATGCGGGCAGGCCACCAGGGGAAGCCGTAAATCTTGGCCCACACAATGTCCCCTACACATATGGTCTTGCCATCTGGAGTCACACATTTAGAGACATTTTTGGTAAAGACTTTCATTTTCAAGGAATTAGTGAGTTTTTCTTCTTTTGAGGAGGAGGAAGAGGAGGAGCAAGGTACATGCATGCTGCCTGGTGGAAAGTCAAATGTTTCAGTAGAGCTACATTCTGAGTTGGAGGATTTTAGATCATCTGTGCTATCACTACTACAAACTGAAAAGGTGGAAGAGTCTGATTTATTTTGACTGTAGGTCATATAAACAGTTATATTGCCTCTGCTGCCCCTTTTCCCCAACTGTTTTTCATCCTGCTCACAAGGCCACTTTATTTCCCTGGTGTCTTTATTCTCATCAGTGGACTGTTCCAACCCTTTTGTGGGACTATCTTTGTCAGGAGGCTGCTCACCTGCTGAGCGGGAGGAGGTGCAGCGAGGCGGCGTTTTGGAGGCTGTCTTGCAGCTGCGTAGTCTCTCAAGTTTAGCCTTGTAAGCAGAATCATTTTCTTCATTCCTGTATCTCTGTGGCTTTAAGCGAATTCTTGGAGGGAGTGAACCAGAGTTGGTAGTTTGAAAGCGCCGTGTAAAATGAATTTTGGAAATTGAATTGCCAGAAGATGAAACGTCCTGCTGCTGTTTCTTTTGAACTTTCTCTTTGGCCATTTTTAACACTTCCCTGGCTTTCGTGTGATCTACATTCTTATTCTGTAACACTTTCTTGGGATTCAACTGCACTTTAGAACTGTGTACTTGAGACGAAATTTTGACAACTTTGCCCTTGCCTGGAGATAAATTTGTAATTTTAATGACAGTATTGCGTTTTTGACCATCACATTGAGTTTTCGCTTCTACTTTGTGGTCCATTTTCAGTCTCTTTGACATATTAGGCACACTATCATTTTTCCTTTTTTTGTCCTCTTGTCGAGAATTATCATTTGTACTGCCACCCCTTCTCAACTCCTTTTTATCGGCAGAAATGCTATTTTTGCAGCGGTCACATAAAACTTGCCTTGGTCTAAGTTTAATAGAGTTCATTATGGAAGTAGACTCTTCTTTGAAGATTTTTCGTTTAGGTCGCTTAATTCTTCTTGGTGGAGGCTGAGGTATAGATTGGTTATACGTATGTCTGATAAACAAAGGAGGCGGGTAAGGTGCTCCTTCATAAAATAATGGTGCAGATTTTGCAGTCCACAGGCTTTCAGCAACATCAGCCTGTGTGGCAGATTCTAGAGGTGCTTCATCACAAATAGATGCAGATTTTGAAATTTTTTGGGTCTGTTGCTGGAATGATTCACACTGTACTTGCAGGAGGTCAGCTTTATCCTTGTATTCCCTTTTTGGAAGTACAGTCACAGGAATTCCATATGGTCCAAACCTGAAGGTATAGCACCAAAGTGTGTGTAAGTCTTAATTCAGATATTTATATTTTTCACCAACCTTGCTGTTACAAAATAAATCTGCTTTTAATAAAGTCCCTCATCTGCAAGTAACCATATCCTAAGAATTTTGATCATTCCAATTTCTCAGTTGAAACAAAATGGTTAAGATGTTTACAACAGCAAAAAAAAGAGGAATTATTGAATTTCTTCAATTAGCTTTCATTTGGCAAAAGCTATGGTAGCTTATTTTTATGGTTACTTACCTGGAAGGGACCCCAATGCTTCAGGAGTATTTGTAATTGAATTAAAGGTAGGTACATCATTATTTACAGACATCAGATAAAGCTGCCACTAAATTTTCACACGGAGCCCTAACACAAAATACAAATCTAAAGTCTACAAATTTCTCAATCTTGACTATTCTTAATGAGTCAACCACTGTAACTTTCTGGAGTACAGAATACCACACATTAACAAGACATTTGAGAGGACAACAAAAATTCTTCAGTGACCACTACCGAGATGCCAGCCCCTTAAGAGGGCATCCTCTCAGCATGACATGAACTAACCACCCAAGGATCTTGAATGTTACAACAGAATCACTCCTCCAGAAAAAATAAGCACCAATCTGAATGATTCCCACAAGATAACTATTTCATTATCTAAGTGGTGAACCTTCCATACATTCCCATAAACTATACCCTTCTTTGAGAGACAATAAAACCACGTCAGGACTGCTCCTACATGTTGTACACCTATAGCAAGACAACCCTAATTTTAGTACACTATTCCCCTTGCAATAAACTCCAACATTCCTCATCATACTTGTTGTAGCTGCATGTTGTCTCAGTGACTATTGTTTAAATACTTTAAGACTATTAAATACAATTTTTGCTTTTCTTATTCTTCCCACAAAAATGGATAATATCCAGGAATAAAGAAATTGTCCCCAGTAAAGATTCTCATAAAAAGTACTTTGTTCAACAGTGATTACCTCGTAAATTGTTTATTCTCACTGATGCCACTGTAATTGCAATTGTGCTCCCTCTTCACCTTCAGTGCAGAAATGAAATTTTTATGTTACAATCTACTGCGAAAGATGTGAATGCAGTTCGATTCCCATCACACTTACATTTTCCATCTCTTCTGTGCTCCACCCCAAAATACCTCTACTTGTCACATGCATCTTCAAGCTGTATTTAGGCATCATTCATCAAGATGATGGGATTTACCTTTTAAAGGTGCTTAAGGCTGTATAACATGGACAGCAAATTACAAAATGCTGTGCTGAAAGCCTCTTCTCTCTTCCCCCAAGGAGCTTTTGGTATTTTTGCACAGAAATGTTCTTAAGAGTGAACTCTTGTGCTACGTTCAAGTTTATGCAATGTCATCACAAACAGATATTAAACCCATACTTAATTATTTAATAGAATTCTAATCCGTAGATTCAATTAACATACTGTTTTTGACCTGAACTGATAAATCAAGATTTCCAGATATTATCTGAGACCGTAAGCACATTTTCCAAATTTTCTTTTAAAATCAATGATTTTTTTTAAAAACCTACTGGCCTGGAAATTTATCCCACAATGCCTACCTTTTTTTTTTTATACTGTCCCAGTTCTAAAACCAAATTGAGCCAATTATTTCCAGCATTCCGCTCCCATTTGCTAAAAGAAATGGCACATGTTAAGAGGACTTCACTGTCCCCACAGTTTTTTTTTGGTATGTCCACAAAGGTCCAGTATTGCAAACCTTCACTGTTCCAGTACAATGAGGAGCATGAGAGACAGAAGCAAAGGAAAAGCTAGCTTTAGCTTCATTCAAAGGACAAAATCCCAAAAAAAGGATTCAAAACTAGCTCAGAACTATAATGGTTGTGTAATTAAGCTTGACAATGGAAAGTCGAGCATTCATTACAAATAATTAACATGAACAAAGCAAACAAAGAAATGTCACATTCAAATGTTCGAATATTTGAAGTAAAAATTCATTCCTTAAGTATATAGTTTTGGTGAATATCCTAAACTCTTAGCTACATGATTTTAATTGAAATTATTCACTTTGTCAGAATATTTTGATACTGATCCAACTAAAGGGTAAGCTAGCATGCACTGATTAAACAAATCAATTTAGAGCAAGTTCTCTGCATAAAGACTCATTTGATTGCTGGTATGATGCACAAAAGCAAAGTTGACTCTTGACTAAAGGAATTCTTGAGGTGCTTGATTGGAGCCATTTCTATTTCTTTATGCTTTATTGTAAAAGTCTAGATTACCATGGCACAGCATCTTTTGCACAATGGTTCTCAAAACTACTTGTAACCCTGACAGTATGATTAATAAAATCAGTTTTTAAGTTGTGACAAAAATAAACTCCAAACATAGATTCAGGCAATAGAACAGATGGGTTCTTAGAAAAGATTTTCAACATTTAATTTGAGTTATTAAAACAAATACACTTAGAGACAAAGAATTTCATGTGTGAAGTGGGGATGTGGAAAGCAGGACAAATGTCCTTCATCTTATTGCAGCAACAGTCATATAACCCAAACAGATAAGAACATATGCTGTTGGCTACAAAATTTTCTGGACTAAATTTCAGTAGCCTCAGTACAGATTCTTTTTACATGTCAATTTCACAAAAGTAAATTTCACTAATAAGCCACAGGATGACAAATATCCTATTGTTCCTACTGGTAAAGGTGTGCACAGTAATGCTTTCAAAATTAAGGCAGATGCAACTAAGGAATAGAATGCCAGGGCTTTGCTTTTTCCTCACCAGGGTAAAATCTACACTGATCTTCATTAAATAAATTCCAACAAAAACTCTTCAACAAAGAACACCTATTAGGAGAATGTTGTTCTCATCAAATTAAGATGGTACACGGAGAATGGACACAAGAAGCATTGTGGAACCCCAGAAAATTCCGTAAGCTCTCAGCTAAACAGCAGGATCTTAAGAGACTCACGTTTATTTTATATAGACACTTGTATGGTCTTATTTTCCCTAACCTGGAAAATTACTATTGAGTTGCTTGCTAACTAAAGCATGTTTAGTTGTGTGCTCCTACTATAAATTTTATGCTTGGAGATGTGGTTTAAGATATACAATGTCTTGATTTTCTATTTCATTCCCACACAAAGATTACCATCCACTCACACTCAAGTAACCTAATGTAAACGGGAACGCTGCCCAACATGATGTGGTAAGTTTAAAATATTTAGATCGTTCAAATAGTTCTTTAGACTTGTAGGCACAAGCTGGCTTATGAGTAAAAGTTACAACCTTTCATTCAATATCCAGCACTGTAATTCTTATAAAAAATGTTTGGCTGTTTAAAAAGTTGATGCCACAAAGTAAACCCCTGAGAGGGCATGGTAAGGATTTTGACCGTAATCCTTCCCATTTCGGAGATTTAAAAAAAAGTTGAGATGAAAGATGATGCGTTTAATTGCAGCTGGGCTGCGTGCAGTACAGTTGGAGCTGGGCTGGGTAGTGGCCGCGCTGCCCCCCTCTCTCCCTCCGCCCGTCCTGCGGGCGCTGCCTGCGTGCCTTCGGAGCTCTTTAAGATGTAGCGGAGCGCGGAGAAAGCGCAGACCGCCATCGGCTGGCTCCGTCTCCCCTCCCTCCGTCTGCACACGGGCTGGGGCCGACACAGCGCGCCACTTTTAAGGCTACGCGGAAGTCCCAGATGGCCTGCCCCCGCCCTCCAGGTAACCGGCTGCAGTCCAGGCCTCCTCCGCCTCTCGGTTTTTTTCCGTTTGTTTTGCGGGGTGGGAAGCTTTCTCTCAGACTCGGTACCTTCTAGAAATGTCCATTAGAACCCCCGAGAAGAGCTTCTCTTCGAAGCGCAGAGATACGACCAACGCATCTTCGACGATGTGGTCCACCGTTACCCTCACTTCGGAGCCCACCAGGAGTTTCACCGCGGCGACACCAACACCGACGGCCGCCATTTTGCCTCCTTCCCGTTCCTGAGCGCCGTTTATCTTCTGCATCCGCTTCACGGCTCTCCGGCCTGGCTTTGTGGCGGGCTCAAGCGCTCCTCCCGCCTCTTTACTGCATTTCTATTGGATAAGATGCACAATCGTCTTCTCTCCATTTGTTATTTCGAACTGTCAATCAAGTTATAGTTTGGTCTCTATTGTCCTCAGGCGGCAGCGAGTTGACAACTGGCATGTCAGTTAAATGGCGTCAAAGAATCCTTGCACAGGGATTGGCTGATTGGAATGTCTGTCCCGGAGGCCGCTGCTGTTGCCATGGGAACATGCGTAACTCAATTACGTAACGAGGTTTCCAAATGGCGGGAGGGATTGTCAATGAAAACCCGTTGTTGAAAAGTACAGAGTCGCTTTTGACTCACTGGCCTGAATGTCAGTCACAAGGCACTCTGATTAGTATTATGATTTTATGCAATTGATTGGGAATAAGTACGGATATTGCTGCAATTATATTTATTAATACATTCCTGGAAACAAGGTTTTCATTTTAAGCAACATTATATGGACATGGAAAAGTTGTCTTGCTTTTCCCACGTGCTTGAGCAAATCCTTTAACTTACGAATGAGCGTCTGTTTTTAAGAAGATGCGGGGTGATCTACAAAAATATTCCGGATCAGATGCGTAGAATGACCAGATTTAATAAAGAAGTTTCGTTATATTGTTTCAAAGTCACAAAGGCAACAAATTGTGTAAAAAAAACTTGTTCATTAATATTTTGCATCTTTGCAGGTTAAAGGTTTCAGTTCAGACGGGAGATTACTTTTTTGGGAAATAAATAATGGGGGGGACATGTATCTAGTGGCTTTTGAAAAGTACATTTCATTTGAAAGTAAAGCCTTCCTTCAGATATTTCACTATGCAAATATTTGCAACAATGTTCCTTTAGCAGCTTACTCTAAAAGTAAAACAACCTTTTCTAAAAGAAGAAAAATAACCAGATCTTAAAAGTATTGCACCATGTCAGGATTAATAAATTATGCTAATACAATTAATTCAGTGTGATTATTCTGCACAATTAAAGAAACACGGAAGAGCATTCCTCCTCCTCCTCCTTAGCCAATAAAATAAATTCTGTGTTTTTTGCTAGAGTTACTGCTAATGATTTTATTGGATAATATTACAAATGAAAGGACAATTTTATTAAAAACTTTTTACTTTCACTTGTAATATTATGCAAACTTATCTAGGTTGAATAATATCTTCCAGCCCTTTTGTTTTATCATTATATTTAAAGAAAAATCTCATTACTGCCTTCATGACTACCTTTAGTGATAAATTCCAGTTGTTAATCATACTCTTATTAGTATATTGCTCTTGCCAATTTGTTCATTGCAGTCCCAATCTCTCTTTCCTTAACTTGCCATAAAAACCTGACAGCATTATACCATGTGGACGTGGAGAGGATGTTTCCCATGGTGGGGTTATCCAGAACTAGAGGGCACAGCCTCAAAATTGAGGGGCAGTCTTTTAGAACAGTGATGAGGAGGAATTTTTTTTAGCCAGAGAGTAGTGAATCTGTGGAATGCTCTACCACAGACTGCAGTGGAGGCCAAGTCTGTGGGTATACAGTAGGAAACTTTGTCACATGGTGTGAGCAGAATTATCTGCAGCTTAATGTGAAAAAGACTAAGGAGCTGGTGGTAGACCTGAGGAGAGCTAAGGTACCGGTGACCCCTGTTTCCATCCAGGGGGTCATTGTGGACATGGTGGAGGATTACAAATACCTGGGGATATGAATTGACAATAAACTGGACTGGTCAAAGAACGCTGAGGCTGTCTACAAGAAGGGTCAGAGCCGTCTCTTATTTCCTGAGGAGACTGAGATCCTTTAACGTCTGCCGGACGATGCTGAGAATGTTCTACGAGTCTGTGGTGGCCAGTGCTATCATGTTTGCTGTTGTGTGCTGGGGCAGCAGGCTGAGGGTAGCAGACTCCAACAGAATCAACAAACTCATTCGTAAGGCCAGTGATGTTGTGGGGATGGAACTGGACTCTCTCACGGTGGTGTCTAAAAGAGGATGCTGTCTAAGTTGCATGCCATCTTGGTCAATGCCTCCCATCCACTACATAATGTACTAGGTGGGAACAGGAGTACATTCAGCCAGAGACTCATTCCACCGAGATGCAGCACAGAGCATCATAGGAAGTCATTCCTGCCTGTGGCCATCAAACTTTATAACTCCTCCCTTGGAGGGTCAGACACGCTGAGCCAATAGGCTGGTCCTGGACTTATTTCCTGGCATAATTTACATATTACTATTTAACTATTTATGGTTTTATTACTATTTATTTATGGTGCAACTGTAATGAAAACCAATTTCCCCCGGGATCAATAAAGTATGACTATGACTATGACTATGTATATTTAAAGCGGAAGTTGATAGATTCCTGATCAGTCAGGGCATCAAAGGATATGGAGAGAAGGCAGGTGTGTGGGGTTGAATGGGATCCGGGATCAGCTATGATGGAGTGGTGGAGCAGACTCGATGGGCTGAATGGCCTAACTCTGCTCCTATGTCTTAAGGTTTAATTTCCTCTACCTGTGAGTTCAGAAGCTTCTATGACCTTGCCCCTGATATGGACTACAACCTCATTTCTATGCCTCTGCAGTTTTCATAGCTCCACATACATAGCTAATGCCTAATTCCTTGATGTTAGAAATCTTCCTTCCCACACCACCCCAAACAAAACTTTGTAATTCACTCCTTAGACTGTTCTTTGCATTAAGCTCTTGGTCACTGAACCTAATATTGCTTTAGTTTCTTTTATAACCAAATTTTATACAAAATATGAAACAAAATATCTCATCTTGAAATATTGCATTTATACAGGCATCATAGTGGAAATCATTTGAATTAGCTCTTTAGTGGTAATTCAAGGAGTGCATCCTGTTGAATTTAGTGAAACTTTTGTGATTCTATTGTGTCTGCTGTGACATTTCCTTTCCAATCATAGCATACATTGTTTTCATTACTTTTAACATATTCCAGGCTTTGACTTGCTAATTCAATCAGTGAATAGGGCTCTTAATGCAGTGCAAAATCTAAGTCCATTGCATAATATAGATGAGTAAGAGAAACCTGGGATGTTTGATGTGACAAAAAAGTAAGTGCAAGCATTCAAAACATTTTTCCCATCTCTGTCCACATTCCAGTCAGTGGGTTATGTTTTGAGAGATCGGCCGTCTCTTCAAGAATCAAAGATTCAAAGTACATTAATATTAAAGGATAAATGCAGTATGCAACCCTGAAGTTCATCTTCCCACAGGTAGCCACAAAACAAAGAAAACCTGTCGAACAACAAATCCCCATGCACAAAGAACAAATCGGACAAACAACACAAAAAAGCAAGCAAAAAACACAGAATATAAAACATCAAACTGCAAATCATTGGAACTGTCCAGTAATATTCAGTTCGTTTCAATCCGGGACTGCGTCGTTCCTTGTCTGCAGGCCATAGAGCCAGTCTGCCCTGATCAAAAATCGCACAAAATAGCAACAAAAAGGGAGAAACCAGACACACATTACAACGTGAACCACAGAGTCCAATCTACAAACCATGTCGATTAAACTTTGCCCAAGACCCAAGATGGAGCATGAGAGAGAGAGAGACCGGTCACACTCAGCACCTTCCTCTGGCAGGAGAGAGACAAGTCACCCGCAAGCAGACGCCGGTCAGCACCTGCTTGCCTTCCACTCCCCTTTTCGTTGGTCTCAATCTTCCTCGCTGCTTCAGTCAATGAGATTGGTGTGAAATTGGGTCGGTAGTGGGCCCATGTCCCGTGTCCAAGCTTCTTGGCCTCAAGGCCACTCACTTCGCTCAAAACCTCACCGAGCTCCCTCGGAGGCAGCAAAGTGCCAGATCACTTAAAATGCAGCTCTTAATGAATGTTTTACTGTCTTCTAAACAGCAAATATGTGAAGCAACGGAACTCAATAGCATCTCCCAAACCTGCATTGACTATCACCTAGGACAGTGGCACAAGGTACACAGGAATGCCACAACCTATAAATTTCCTTGCTGCTGGGTCTAAATCCTGGGATTCCCTTGTCCCTAGCCTGGTGGAAGTAACTTCAACAGACGACTGCAGCTGCTCAAGGAGAGGCATCTTCTCAAGGGCAATGATTGCTTGTCAGTAATGCCTACTTTTTGTAAACAAATGAATAAAATCCACTAGTAAAGGAAGTTTAAACTATAGTGTTTTACCTTGATGTTTCCAAGCTATGAATTCGTAAACCATCTTCTCGAGAAATTACATCATCACTATGCTTATGAGTGGCTTCCTTTACACTCCGTGTTGAAAGGAGATGCCAGCTCGAGATCAAAAATAGCTTATATTAAGATGATTTACTTGCATATAAAAACAAGCATCTTCCTATCTGACCACAAACATCAGCAGTGGTTCCTATCCAGAAAGCACCAACTTGTCACTTACGCTTAATTTCCATAGATTTCCAAATACCCCGTCAGCTGTATGCAGAGGATGCAGCTGTCACAACATCGCCGTGCTGATTTCTGGGAAGGTGGTCAAGCATTAAAGAAGTCCTCTCCATGGTAGCAAAGACCAGCTGCCAAAAAGGCAGCTTGAGAAGGAAAGGGAGGCATGGGTGGGGGAAGGGGTGGTAGGAAGCAGCAGTCCAACATACATACAGGCTCTGAATATAATTCAGTGTTCTGATGGAGCCGAATGCAAGACACACACTGATCCATATGGCAAATGTACTGATGGGCATAATGTGGAAAAGCTACAGACATGGTGGAACACACATTGATACTTTTGCATAAATACTGATCAACAGTAACTTAAACTGCCAGTTAATTATCAATTATATATTTGGGAGCCATTCATTACATGTATCTTTGATGATTTTTTTTCAGGGTTTGCTACTTGTGATTTTTTTTTTTGTTTCTAACAAACGAAGGTCTTAGATTGAACCTTCATGTACCGGTTTAGGTTGGTAAGAACAGAAAGGACTGAAGCACAGACAATGATATCATTACTTGTAGAATTTAATACAGGTAAACATCAGCTTTAATACAGTGAATAACCATTGGAAATACCTAGGCTACTTTCTTGATGGATGCTAAATGACCTAGAAATAATTTCCAGCAAAATCTACCCTGCAGAACAAAATTGTTTCTATGTATAATTTGAGCATAAAAATCACACAAACATGAGTACTCTAGACTTTTACTGTATGTGTGCAGCAAAAAGATTTTAATAGCAGACAAAAATAGGTTTGATTTGATTGTAATTATGGAGCCATGTATAGTGACTTCGGTTGGGAATTAAGTTTTCCAGAATACTTGAATCTTAGAAGAGATAGAATAAGCACCACTGTAGAAACAATACAGGTGAAATAAAAACAAAAAAAAACAAGTGCCCTCGAACCAGTGCCCCTTGCCTTGGTGTTTTAAAAGATGACCACTGAAAATGTGCTGTCTTGATTCTAATCGGGGTCATGGATTATGTAAAGATGAAGCACTGGCTAACAGAGAGCAGGGGCATTTTAAGGTTAAACTACTCACCAGGGAAAAGTAAGGATGATTGCTTTTGGACTCAACTATCTGCAATATATAGCAATTATTTAGCTGAGCAGGGTATAAGTAATATATTAAAGTATGCTGACAATACAAAAGTTTGAATGTCAAAGTGAGTTTTAAGGAAAACTCAGATGTACAAATTGCTATAAACAAGTTCATGAGTGAGTGAGCACAATAAAGTGAGATGAAGGATAATGTGAATATGTTGAGAATTGTGAAGTTTCACACTTGGGTGGTGGAAAATAGTAAAGTAGAATAATTTAAAAAGCTGAAAATCTGAACATGTTGTTATTTAAAAGGATCAGGGTGTCCTTGTATAAGAATCAAGCTGACATGCAGTTATAACAACCAACTAGGAAATCAGAAGAGCCTAAAGGCACAGTCACACATTGCTACCTTTCTCAATGAAATTCAATTTTTCACAAAGTGGAACATGATTGCATTGGTTTCTGGTTTGAATCACAGCAGTGTGGAAACTAGACCATGCTATTGCAGTTGTGAATTCAATTTATACCGTTGTTACATTTTCTGTATAGGGTCACATGGGGTGCTTGATTCCCCATTCTCTGTTCCTTCGGAGCAACACCAGAATAGTCAATATGATTCTGAATCTTGGTACTCTGCCTGACCAGGATTTTATAGAATTACACCCTGCTACTGAGAACCTAAAGATGCAAACTGTCCTTACACCCCCTCCTTCAGTACTCATTCCACCTCTACCGAACATCACCTTTTGATGTAACTTACCATCTCCCTGGACTCAATAAAGTCTGGATTCATGCACGGTCCCTGACGAAATTCCCACCTCTGATTCACTGATCATCTCTAACAGTGACCCCAGCCATGGCAACTATTCAACCCCAATTGTTACCAATTGCCGAAGAGTACGAATGAAACGTAATCAAGGGAAGGGTGAGGTAATGCACTTGGGGAGGTGTAATATAGAATACACAATAAATAGAAGAATACTGAGAAGATTGGACGAAAAGTGGAGCATTGGAGCGTATGTTCACATATGATTAAGAATAGGAGGACAAGTAAATACATGTGGCTGGAAAGGCAAATAGGATGCTCTGACTTTATTAGCTGAGAAATCAAATGTAAGCAAGGAAGTTCTGCCAAATTATTAGGCCTCACTTTGTGTACTGTGCTCTGTGCTCATCACCACATTATGGGAGAGATGTAATTGTGCAGGAGGGTGTCTTTAGGAGATCTACAGGCATTGGACAATTTTAGTTGCGAGGAGTGATTGAATAGATGAGCTTGTTCTCCCTGCAACAAAGAGGCCTGAAGGAAAATTAAAATTATGAGTGTCCAGGATAGGATAAACGAGGAGCTATTTTCTATAACTGAGGTAGCAAAATTCAGGGAGTCATAGATTTTACAAACAACAAAATCTGCAGATGCTGGAAATCCAAGCAGCACACACAAAATGCTGGAGGAACTCAGCAGGCCAGACAGCATTTATTGAAAAGAGCATCTTCTTGTAGATTCTGCCTGGCCTGCTGAGTTCCTCCAGCATTTTGTGTGTGGTCATAGGTTTAACGTAGTTGGTAGGAGAATCAGAAGAACTATGCTTTTGCTCAGAAAGTATGAAGGGGTATAGAATTCACTGAAAATTTTAAAAAACTCATGCCGAAATCTGAAGTAAAAGCAAAAAAAGGTAGAAAAAAAATCAGTAGTTCAAGGAGCACTTATGAAAGGAGAAACAGTTGAAAGAGAAACTGCTTGTCTCTCTAGAGCCCTCAACATCTAGCGGATTGGTAGCGGCAGAAACCCTCATATTCCTCAATGACATTTATGAGAAGTTTAAGGAGGTCTGGCATGTCACCGAACACTAGCAAATATCTACAGGTGCCCAGCTGAATATACCCTGACTGGTTGCATCACGGTGTAGAACAATAATTAAAATATGCAGGAACATAAGAAGATGGAAAGAGTACTAGGCTCAGCACAATGCATCATAGCACATCTCTCCCCATGACTGAGAGTATCTTCGTTAGGCATTGCCTCAGGAAGGCAGCATCTATTATCAGAGGTTCCCACTAACAGGGCCATAGCAACTTCTTACAGCTACCATCCGGCAGGGAGTACGGAAGCCTGAAGTTTCACACCACAAGGTTCAAGAGCAGCCACTTCCCTTCAGCCATTTTGTTCTTGAACCAATCTGTATAACCCTAATCACTATCTCGGTATGGAAACACTATGATTACTTTGACCACTTTGTACTATAATGGACTTGTATAATTTATGTTTTTCATGTGAATGTTATGTCTCAAAAGATATGAGTCTGTGATGAGGCTGCAGTAAGTTTTTCATTGTGCCTGTGCATGCATACATCTTTGCATTTGAGAATAAACTTGATTTTCCTTCAGGCTAGTCTACTTACAATATATAAATGAGCTATCTGCACCTGTATCAATCACTGAACGACCATTCATTAGAAGTATGACCTGTTAATCAACGAAATGCTGTCAGTGCACATCACAGCCCGGTTACTGCATTACTTTTTGGGTTAGGTGGAATGTTTGCAACATCCCAATCTATGGAATGCTCCTCCATGTTGCCTTTCACCATGACTATACTGGCCTGTCCTTCCTTTTGGCTGTCTGCAGTTCAGGGATTTCTTGCCTAAGCTGCCTCCTCCTGTGACAGTAGACAAGGAAGGAGCACTGTCATTATAATCTATTTTCCTTTGGCTGATTCCTGCACTCTAGATTTACACCATGTAGACAAATAAATTTCATTTCAACACAGGTGATGCAGGTTACATATTCATTCAGATATTAGGTCCATATTAAGTGTGTGCATTCTCTCATAGGCAGGCCACACACCAAATAATACTACTTTGCCTGATTAAAGAAGTCTAAGAATCACCACCTATGCCTATCCTGGTACTCACCAGTCATTTCCTCTGAGCCCTGCTTTCAGGGGTCAACCTTGTAATTTTCAAAAAAAAAACTTCACTAGTTTTAACTAAAATGCCTTCAAGAATTTTTTTGCAAAATCCTCATAAGACGATTCATAAATTGTTCATGGCATTAGTAGAATTACCAATATTTCACGTGTCACACATGGAAATGAACAGATTACACCCATGATCATAAGCCTGTTTATCCAATGAGGGTGAAAAATTCTTACTCCACTTATACAACCTCTTGGTGAAAATGCACCTTGCATGTCGTTTACAGATTTGGTCTCCTTGTCAAATCCTTGCCTGATTTCTTTGACAAGGTCATTGTACTATGAAGATAATTTGAATGGACCATCTGTAATTCTCCAAGTTTAAGGGAACAGGAGTTGAAACATATAAACCTCATAAGTATCATGGCAGTGTAGACACAGGGGAGCTGTTTCTCCTTGTGATATCTACAGTTATAGGTCTGTCACAATGACGGGGGCATAGGGAGCAAAGGTGGACCCAAATGCAAGACACATCTTGTGAGGTTAATTAAATTTAGTTTATTGTTCGATATCAGGAGAGCTAGGCAGGAGCAGGAGTAGTGAACTGGACAAGGACTGAAGACTACGACTAGGCTGGGAGCAAGGGTCTGGGCTAGGACTCGGAATCGGCTCCCAGAACTAGAAGAAACATGAAGAGGCTAGGGTATGGACTCTGAGCCTGAGACTGGGCAAGGACCCAGTACCTAGGTCTTGCCTTGGGCTCAGACCCCAGAACCAGGCATGGACATGACATGGGCTAGGGAGAGGAGGAACATGGGAACACAGAGCCTCGGTCTCGGGAAAGCAGGTACATGGAACCATGGACACATACACAGAACACAGAGTCGGGACCCGTCCTTGGGTACAGGACATAGGGCTGGGACTCATGACCCTCCACAGGGCAATGGCAAGATGGTCTGACTTACCCCACGAAGGCGAGGACAGGACAAGACAAGACACGACTCTCTGCGGGGCAATGGCAAGACGGCCTGACTTACCCCACGGAGGCGAGGACAAGACAAGACAAGACATGACTCCCCGTGGAGCAACAGCAAGACGGCCTGACTTACCCCACGGAGGCGAGGACAAGACAAGACAAGACCAACACGAATGAACACCAGACAGTACCTATCTAGCTCAGGTGATGGAGCTGCAGACGAGGGCTAGAGGCGAGAGGGGCAGAGAAGGGATTCAGACAAGGGGGTAGGACAGGAATCACAGACCACCAGGACCAGGACTTGACTCAGAACTGGGAAGCCGCCAGGGCCAGGACTTGACTTGGTGCTTGAATGCCGCCAGGGCCAGGACTTGACTTGGTGCTTGAATGCCGCCAGGGCCAGGACTTGACTTGGTGCTTGAATGTTGCCAGGGCCAGGACTTGACTCGGTGCTAGAATGCCACCAGGGCCAGGACTTGACTCGGTGCTAGAATGCCGCCAGGCCCAGGACTTGACTCGGTGCTAGAATGCCGCGAGGGCCAGGACTTGACTCGGTGCTAGAATGCCGCTGGAGCCAGGACATAACTTGGAGCCTCCGGGTAGTGGCGAGCTCTCGACTCGGCCCGGGAACAGAAGACAGCGGTTCTTGATTCCCTCCGGCGGGTTAACCGATGGACCCACCTTGATGAGGAAACTTTGCAGGCTCACTTCGGCGAGGTAACTGGACTGGGTTGCTCCGGTGAGGAAGGGCGAATTACTGGCACTCGCTTCGGCAGAGACTAGGCTTGCTCCAGCCAGACGCCATTGGCACACCATGACTTTGCAGATGCTCCCGCGCCGAATGTCTAAAAGCCGGAGACTATAAACTACCGGTTCAGCCGAGCGTTAATTGCCTCTAATCACCAAAGTCGAGGGACACGGGAAAACAGGGAATCAACGGTCCGGATCGTAACATAAACAAGGTAAATTTAAAGGGACCCCGATCAGGACCATGACAGGTCACCATGTCAGGCCATAGTTGAGGGTATCCAGGATTGAAATATGGAGAAATTTGGTAATACAAAGAATTTTGAACAATTTGAATTCTGTGTCCCAGAGTGCTATGTAACTAGTTGAGTTCCACAGGGACTCGTCAATGGTAATGCCACCAAATGTCAAGAAAAGGTGGCTTGACTCTTCCTTTTCCAGCTTTTTTTTTACTAAAGTTATATAACCTCAGTAATCAGTTTATTAATTTATCAAGAAAACCCCAGCTTCAAAGCAATTGAACAAGTAAATGTGCTAATTCTATTTGTGTGGTGTATTGCAGAATGAACGCAGAGTAAACTGCTGAGGTTATTTTGAGATATTCTCCTTTAAATGTCTATAAGATGTATTTTAATATGATGAATAGCACAGGCTGCAAAGAAAATTCTGTAATCCATACAATCTGTTTTTTTTTGTATTCACTTATAGATAAATGTAGTACAATGCAAATAATAATAAACTAAAACATTTAGTCATTCTGTATGGAAGGAACTTAAAATCAATCTCTCAGTATTTGTTTCAATCTGCTGAATATGTCCATTTAAGTGTAGCCAAAATTTAGCAAGTTATTTAACAATATGAAACATTGGATGAAAATCGTATATTCTGAAATGCAATGATAAAATAGCATCTCAGTTCAAATTGTGAGTGACTGTTCTCAATCAAGAAATCTGCGACCAATCAAATAACTTGAGGTGAAGTTGAAATGATTCCTTGTTCCTCAATATCTTAAACTGAGATTACAACCAGACACAAACCTGCTTAATATTTCAATGTAATTTGAATGGGATTGGTTTGAAAATGAGCTGCTCTCAAATGATATTTACTGAATCCCTATTTACCAAGGCATTGGCTGTAATCAGGCCGACGCATTTCCACTTCATCATCACTTCCTTGACCCCTTCACTGTATCAGATATATCCACCATCTAGACTTGAATGAGCAGAGAAAACCAAAGACATTGTCTGTTTCCCACCAGAGAGTCTATTCCTCATCCATTGACACTGCACATTTTCTCACTGTACGAGTTTGAACCAGATTATTCACAGAGCTGGTGTCCTGTCCTGTCTGAGTTTGAGATGATCATCTAAAGTGCATCCACAGTATCTCTAAGACTGCCTAAATCAAACTGCTTAAAATTCATTGCCTCCATTCTTTTGCTTCAGATATCGTCATCTATATTTTGTTACATCTGGACAAAACATTTTCAACATGTTTTAGGACTGCCATTGTTGTGTATTTTATATTTCAGTAATATTTAAGTAACATTCTAAATACACACTATTGTTTGATTAAGCATTCTTCATTGGTTAAATAATTTATTATACGTTATATGTAAAGGTATGTGAATAGCATACATCATTATGCCACCTTGTCATACATGAGTGTCTCACTAAAAGTAAAAGAGAGAGAGAGGGGTAGTTAGGTGGGTAGGTAGGTACCACCTGATAATAATAATACATTTTTTTAAAACACAGAAATGCTTGGCTATATTGGAAAGGTAGATGTGTTTGAATGCACAACAGATAACTGGATATTGTATACTGAATGAATTGAGCAGTATTTTGAAGCAAATGAAAAGCAAGTGCCAGTTTTGCTGAGTGTAATAGATGGAAGAGCATACAGTTTGATTAGAAATTTAACTGCTCCAACCAAACCAGCTGAAATGAGCTTTGTTGATATTGTGAATGTAATGCAAGATCATGTAGAATGGAAACCTTTGTTGATTGCAGATCACTTTAAATTTCATAAGTGGAATCAAAAGGAAGGGGAGTCCATTTCATTTTCCATGGCTGAATTGAGGAGAATGTCTGAGCATTGTCAGTTCAGTGATGGGCTTAATGACACACTAAAAGGTTGTTTAGTTTATGGAATCTTACAAGAAAGCATTCAAAAACTGCCCCTAACTGAAGAAATGCTCACATTTAAAAGAGAAAGTGAAATTGCTGTATCCATGGAAATGTCTATTGAATTGAAGTCAGAAATGAAAGCGAGCATGAACAAAATTGCAACATCTAAAAGAAATCTAACTGGCCAAACAAATTGTGTTATCCTTGTGGAAGGTGCTCTCATTCACCAGACCAATGTGGGTTTAAGGGTGAAACTTGCAGAAAATGCAACAAAATAGTACACAAAGAGCAGCCAGACAGACAAAAATAAATGAACTGCACAGGGAAGAGAAAAAGATGAAAAGTCAAGTTGCAATTTCAAAAAGAGCACTAAACTTCATGCTGTTGATGAGTATTCTGATAATCATGAGAGTGACACAGGACTGTGTAGCCCTAAGATTGACAGTGTGAAAACTAACGAGACAACAATATGGCTTGCACCAGAAGTGAACGGTAAATTAATTAAAATGGAATTGGACACTGGCTCAGTCATTCCACGAAATAAGTTTGAACGCCATGTCAAAGCTTGCTGATATCCAACTAAAGATCTATACTGGACCACTTACATCCACAGTGATGAAGTGTTATGAGAGGTTTGTAATGAATCATATCAACTCCTGCCCGAGAAGCAACTTGGATCTGCTTCAATTTGCCTATTGGCACAATAGGTCCACAGCAGATGCCATTTCATTGGCTCTTCACTCAACCCTGGAACATTTGGACTTCAAAGATGCATAAATCAGGATGCTCTTTATTGACTACAGCTTGGCATTGAATACTATCGTCCCCTCAAAACTAATCAATAACCTTCAAGACCTTGTCCTCAATACCTCCTTGTGCAACTGGATCCTCGATTTCCTTACTTGAAGACCCCAGTCAGTTCAGATCATCTCCTCCACAATCTCCATCAGCACAGCTGCACCACAAGGCTGTCTGCTTAGCTGCTTGTTCTACCCACTTTACACTTATGACTTTGTGGCTAAGCACAGCTCCAATGCCATATTTAAGTTTGTTGATGACACCACTGTCATAGGCTGAATCAAAGGTGGTGATGAATCAGCATATAGGATGGAGATTGAAAATCTGGCTGAGTAGTGCCATAACAACAACCTCTTACTCAGCACCAGCAAGACCAGGGAACTGATTATTGATTTAAGGATGAGGAAACCAGAGGTCCATGAGACAGTCCTCATCGGGGTATCAGAAATAGAGAGAGTTAGCAATTTTAAATTCCTTGGTGTTATCATTTCAGAGGTGTTGTCCTGGGCCCAGCATGTAAGTGCAATTATGAAGAGGGCACAGCAGTACCTTTACTTCCTTAGGAGTTTTTAAAGATTCAGCATGACATCTATAAATTTGACTAACTTCTATAGAGGTGTGGTGGAGAGTATATTGACTAGCTACATGACAGACTGGTATAGAAATACTAATGCCCTTAAATGGAAAATCCTGCAAAAAGGAGTGCATATGCCGCAGTCCATCACGGGTAAAGCCTGCCCCAGCATTGTGCACATCTACACAGAGCATTGTTTCAGGAAAGCCACCACCCAGGTTAGGCTTTCTTCTCACTGCTGCCATCAAGAAGAAGGTCTCAGGCAAACACACCACCAGGTTTGGGAATATTTGTTACCTCTCAATCATAAGGCTCTTGAAACAGGGGGGATAACTTCACTCAACTTCATTTGACCTGCTACTGCAACACACATCAAAGTTAATCATAGTCATAGTCATACTTTATTGGTCCCGGGGGAAATTGGTTAAAGTTGCTGGTGAACGCAGCAGGCCAGGCAGCATCTCTAGGAAGAGGTACAGTCGACGTTTCGGGCCGAGACCCTTTGACAGGACTGACTGAAAGAAGAGATAGTAAGAGATTTGAAAGTGGGAGGGGGAGGGGGAGATCCAAAATGATAGGAGAAGACAGGAGGGAGAGGGATGGAGCCAAGAGCTGGACAGTTGATTGACAAAAGGGATATGCGAGGATCACGGGACAGGAGGCCTAGGGAGAAAGAAAAGTGGGGGAGAACCAGAGGATGGGCAAGGGGTATAGTGAGAGGGACAGAGGGAGAAAAAGGAGAGAGAGAAAAAGAATGTGTGTATATAAATAAATAACTGATGGGGTACGAGGGGGAGGTGGGGCATTAGCGGAAGTTAGAGAAGTCAATGTTCATGCTATCAGATTGGAGGCTACCCAGACGGAATATAAAGTGTTGTTCCTCCAACCTGAGTGTGGCTTCATCTTTACAGTAGAAGAGGCTGGGCAAAATGAAACCACACTCAGGTTGGAGGAACAACACCTTATATTCCGTCTGGGTAGCCTCCAATCTGATGGCATGAACATTGACTTCTCTAACTTCCGCTAATGCCCCACCTCCCCCTCGTACCCCATCAGTTATTTATTTATATACACACATTCTTTTACTCTCTCTCCTTTTTCTCCCTCTGTCCCTCTCACTATACCCCTTGCCCATCCTCTGGTTTCCCCCCCTCCCCCTTTTATTTCTCCCTAGGCCTCCTGTCCCATCATCCACTCATATCCCTTTTGCCAATCAACTGTCTCGCTCTTGGCTCCATCCCTGCCCCTCCTGTCTTCTCCTATCATTTTGGATCTTCCACCTCCCCCTCCCACTTTCAAATCTCTTACTAGCTCTTCTTTCAGTTAGTCCCGACGAAGGGTCTCGGCCAGAAACGTGGACTGTACCTCTTCTTAGAGATTCTGCCTGGCCTGCTGCGTTCACCAACAACTTTGATGTGTGTTGCTTGAATTTCCAGTATCTGCAGATTTCCTCGTGTGACCTGTTACTGAACTGTTTGCACAACATATGGACTCGCTTTCAAGGACTCTTTGTCTCATGTTCTCGATATTTATTTCTTCTTTTTCTTACTATTATTATTTCCTTTTTTTTGTTCTTTTGCATTTGCAGTTTGTTGTCTTTTGCTCGCTGGTTGTCCACCCTGTGGGTGCCGACTTTCATTGGTTCTATTATGGTTATTAGCTTTATTAAGACAGCAAGGGAATGATTTGCAGGTTTTTATATGGTGACGTATTTATATGTGATAAATTTACTTTGTACTTTGAACTTTGCAGACATCTGTAACAGTGAAATACAGCAACCAACGAGCCACAATGGGCTTTTATGTGGTAAAATCAGGAGGGCCAGCATTGTGGGGCTGTGATAGCTGAACAACTACAACTTGATTGGAGAACCATCTACTATTTGCATGCCACATCCCCTGCAATAGAGTCAGCTGAAAATCTTTGCAAACCTTTCTGGAGGAAAACATTTCAGCGAAGTAGACTTAGCTGAAGCCTAGCTACAGATGGAGATGGAAGAAGAGACAAAGATTATGGGCTCAGACCATGAGCAACAAGTGTGAATTCTTTAAACCAAGCATCACTTACTGTGGACAGACGATTGATGCACAAGAATTAAGTTTAAGGTAAATTTATTGTCAAAGTACATATACGTCACCGTATACAACCCTGAGATTCATGTTCTTGTGGCATACTCAATAAATCTATAGAATAATAACCATAAAAGAAAGAATGGAAGACCACACCAAAATGTGTTACACAGTGAGAAAGTTCAAGCAGTGGTGGATGCCCCAAGGCTAAAGGACATGTTGCAGTTGCTGTCTTTTTTAGAATTTGTCAATTACTATACCAGGTACATGCCAATACTGGCTACTGTGCTCCACTCCTTGGACTCCTACTACAAGTCAGGAAGAAATGGCAATGGACAAAGCAGTGTGATGTGGCCTTCCACAGGACAAAGGAAATGGTGACATCGGACACTGTATGCACACATTATGCTCCACGTCATCCAGTGAAGCTTGCCTCTGATGCCTTGCCTTATGGTACATGTGCAATCATGTCACATGTTATGAGTGATGGCAGTGAACGCCCCAGAGCCTTTGCATCACGTTCCCTTGCCACTGCAGAGAAAAATTACGCATAGATTGACAGAGATGTCTTGAGTCTGGCTTGGGGTGTAAAACGTCTCAACCGGTACTGGTATGGGGAAGAGTTTATCCTCATTATTGGCCATCAGTCTCTGGTGTCTATTTATGATTCACAGAAGGATGTTCCTTAAACAGTAGCAGCACGAATGCAGAGATGGGGCCTGTTCCTTGGAGGACACAATTACAACATCGAATTCAGGAGGACAACTAATCATGGAAATGCTGATGGATTATCCCATTTACCCTTGGATAAGGAAATACATGAAAAATTTACAAAAGAAGACACTCTTTTTGACATGTTCTCCCTAATGCAAAGTGGGAATTTCCTTATTAAAGCAGAGGTTATCCAATGAGAAACCAGAAAAACTCCCACACTTTTTCAGGTCTACATGGCCACACAAAATGGCTGGAATGTGCAGCAGAAATCCTAGTTCCCCATTTTTACCAGCGCCAGAATGAATTTGTCCTTGACAGAGGTTGCCTTGTGTGGGGATTGAGAGTTATTGTACCAACCAAGCTGAGAGGTAAACTGTTGGATGAGCTACATACTGATCATCTCAGTGTGGTCAAAATGAAGCTTTGTCTGGTGGCCTGGGGTAGACCAGCAGGTCGAGTAGCTTGCCATGCATTGTTCAGGATACCAGCAACATCTAGAGAATGTGCCTCTCCATCCCTAGGAATGGCCTGCATTCCTCTGGCAGAGGATTCATGTAGATTTTGCCAGACCGTTCATGGGACCAAATAATAGTAGTGGATGCAGCTGCACAGTGGCCAGAAGTGTTCTCAATAGCCTCCACTGTGGCCTTGCACACTGTTGATGTGTTGCGAAGCTTCTTCTCAATAACTGGCGTAACGGAACAATTAGAACGTGACATTGGACAACAGCTTGTTGTGGAATGCTTTCAGTCATTCCTCAAATTGAATGTTACATCTTCAACATACCACCCAGCTCCAAATGGCTTGGCAGAAAGTTTAGTCCAGAATCTAAAGAATGAACTGCACTTGACAGTGAACCAGAAGCTCATCAATTTCGTCCTTACATATCATAATGCAGTACAACTCACAAGCAGCAACTCACCTGCTACGCTGCTGCTGGGTTGTCACTTGTGCTCGTACATGGATCTCCTCAAACCCAATTTCAGAAGGAGTATGCAGGACAAACGGTTGAAATAAATTGAGGGCGCCTCAAACAAGCAGTCTCACTCCTGGACAAGCAGTCCTGGCGAGGGATTACAGAACTGATTCAAAGCGAGTACTTGGAAAGATTAAGGACAGAACTGAACCACTCTCCTACACAGTGGAGATTGCGTCCAATGTCATCTGGAGAAGACACATCGATCAGCTGAGGAGAGGAGAGTCAATAGTTAGAGAAGAAACATAGACACACAGAAAATAGGTGCAGGAATAGGCCATTCGGCCCTTCGAGCCTGCACCACCATTCAGTATGATCATGGCTGATCATCCAACTCAGAACCCTGTACCTGCCTTCTCTCCATACCCCCTGATCCCTTTAGCCACAAGGGCCATATCTAACTCCCTCTTAAATATAGCCAATGAACTGGCCTCAACTGTTTCCTGTGGCAGAGAATTCCACAGATTCACCGCTCTCTGTGTGAAGAAGTTTTTCCTCATCTCGGTCCTAAAAGGCTTCCCCTTTATCCTCAGACTGTGACCCCTTGCTCTGGACTTCCCTAACATCGGGAACAATCTTCCTGCATCTAGCCTGTACAATTCCTTTAGAATTTTATATGTTTCAATAAGATCCCCCTTCAATCTTCTAAATTCCAGCGAGTATAAGCCTAGTCAATCCAGTCTTTCATCATATGAAAGTCCTGCCATCCCAGGAATCAATCTGGTGAACCTTCTTTGTACTCCCTCTATGGCAAGAATGTCTTTCCTCAGATTAGGGGACCAAAACTGCACACAATACTCCAGGTGTGGTCTCACCAAGGCCTTGTACAACTGCAGTAGTACCTCCCTGCTTCTGTACTAGAATCCTCTTGCTATGAATGCCAGCATACCATTCGCCTTTTTCACCGCCTGCTGTACCTGCATGCCCACTTTCAATGACTGGTGTACAATGACACACAGGTCTTGTTGCACCTCCCCTTTTCCTAATCGGCCACCATTCAGATAATAATCTGTTTTCCTGTTCTTGCCACCAAAGTGGATAACCTCACATTTATCCACATTGAATTGCATCTGCCATGAATTTGCCCACTCACCTAACCTATCCAAGTTACCCTGCATCCTCTTAGCATCCAGGGCCAGATGGTCTGCATCCCAGAGTGCTTAAGGAAGTAGCCCAAGAAATAGTGGATGTATTAGTGATAATTTTTCAAAACTCGTTAGATTCTGGACTAGTTCCTGAGGATTGGAGGGTGGCTAATGTAACCCCACTTTTTAAAAAAGGAGAGAGAGAGAAACCGGGGAATTATAGACCGGTTAGCCTAACGTCAGTGGTGGGGAAACTGCTGGAGTCAGTTATCAAAGATGTGATAACAGCACATTTGGAAAGCGGTGAAATCATCGGACAAAGTCAGCATGGATTTGTGAAAGGAAAATCATGTCTGACGAATCTCATAGAATTTTTCGAGAATGTAACTAGTAGAGTAGATAGGGGAGAATCAGTGGATGTGGTATATTTGGATTTTCAAAAGGCTTTTGACAAGGTCCCACACAGGAGATTAGTGTGCAAACTTAAAGCACACAGTATTGGGGGTAAGGTATTGATGTGGATCGAGAATTGGTTAGCAGACAGGAAGCAAAGAGTGGGAATAAACGGGACCTTTTCAGAATGGCAGGCAGTGACTAGTGGGGTACTGCAAGGCTCAGTGCTGGGACCCCAGTTGTTTACAATATAAATGACTTGGATGAGGGAACTAAATGCAGCATCTCCAAGTTTGCGGATGACACGAAGCTGGGTGGCAGTGTTAGCTGTGAGGAGGATGCTAAGAGGATGCAGGGTGACTTGGATAGGTTGGGTGAGTGGGCGAATTCATGGCAGGTGCAATTTAATGTGGATAAATGTGAAGTTATCCACTTTGTTGGCAAAAATAGGAAAACAGATTATTATCTGAATGGTGACCGATTAGGAAAAGGGGAAGTGCAACGAGACCTGGGTGTCATTATACACCAGTCATTGAAAATGGGCATGCAGGTACAGCAGGCTGTGAAAAAGGCGAATGGTATGCTGGCATTTATAGCGAGAGGATTCGAGTACAGGAGCAGGGAGGTATTACTGCAGTTGTACAAGGCCTTGGTGAGACCACACCTGGAGTATTGTGTGCAGTTTTGGTCCCCTAATCTGAGGAAAGACATCCTTGCCATAGAGGGAGTACAAAGAAGGTTCACCAGATTGATTCCTGGGATGGCAGGACTTTCATATGAAGAAAGACTGGATGAACTAGGCTTGTACTCGTTGGAATTTAGAAGATTGAGGGGGGATCTGATTGAAACATATAAAATCCTAAAGGGATTGGACAGGCTAGATGAAGGAAGATTGTTCCCAATGTTGGGGAAGTCCAGAACGAGGGGTCACAGTTTGAGGATAAAGGGGAAGCCTTTTAGGACTGAGATTAGGAAAAGCTTCTTCACACAGAGAGTGGTGAATCTGTGGAATTCTCTGCCACAGGAAGCAGTTGAGGCCGGTTCATTGGCTATATTTAGGAGGGAGTTAGATATGGCCCTTGTGGCGATCAGGGGGTATGGAGGGAAGGCTGGTGCAGGGTTCTGAGTTGGATGATCAGCCATGATCATAATAAATGGCGGTGCAGGCTTGAAGGGCCGAATGGCCTACTCCTGCACCTATTTTCTATGTCTCTATGTTTCTATCCTCCTCACAGTTAACACTGCCTTCCAGCTTCGCGTCATCCGCAAACTTGGAGATGCTGCATTTAATTCCCTCGTCTGAGTCATTAATACATATTGTAAACAACTGGGGTCCCAGCACCGAGCCTTGCGGTTCCCCACTAGTCACTGCCTGCCATTCTGAAAAGGTCCCGTTTATTCCCACTCTTTGCTTCCTGTCTGCCAACCAATTCTCTACCACATCAATAACATACCCCCAATACCGTGTGCTTTAAGTATACACAGTAATCTCCTGTGTTTCTCCTGAAAGGTGTCCAGAGCTGTCAGAACCACTTCCTGCAGTCCCAGAGTCAAGTCTGACAAACCAACATGGAGGAGGCCCCAGAACCTGAGATTGTTTCACAACCACAAGTCTCACCTGTCAAGCAGCGTGTCTCCCCTTGACAGAAAAGACGTTATCCCACCAGAGTAAGAAATCCTTCACAATAATTAAATCTTTAGGCCTGAATGGGACAATTTAAAGTTTACTATGCTGTGGTTATCTATATATTATTTGTACATAATAGTATACTGTGTATATACTGTATAAGATGACTAGAGAGCAATACATCATGTATTTGAATTGAGATGCATTCTATAGTGGAGTTTATAGTTAAGCTGGGAGGTATAGTGTATTTAATATTTCGGTAATATTTGAGTAATGTTGTAAATATATTGTTTGATTAAGCATACTTTATTGTTAACATAATTCGTTACGGGTTGTGTTTAAGAAGTATGTGAATGGCATACATCGTTACTTCATCCTGTCACATGTGAGCTCCTCACATAATGTAAATCTAAGAGTACAGGTTTATCCCAGCTCCAGTGTTTCTCTTTCAGTTACTTTTTAGAAACATAGACACATAGAAGACCTACAGCACAATACAAGCCCTTCGGCCCACAAAGCTGTGCCGAACATGTCCTTACATTAGAAATGACCTAGGGTTACCCATAGCCCTCTATTTTACTAAGCTCCATGTACCTATCCAGGAGTCTCTTAAAAGACCCTATTGTATCCGCCTTCACCACCGTCGCCGGCAGTCCATTCCACACACTCACCACTCTCTGCGTAAAAAACTTTCCTCTGACACCTCCTCTGTACCTACTTTCAGGCACCTTAAAACTGTGCACTCTTGTGCTAGCTATTTTAGTCCTAGGAAAAAGCCTCTGACTATCCGCACAATCAATGCCTCTCATCATCTTATACACCTCTATCAGGTCATCTCTCATCCTCCGTCGCTCCAAGGGAAAAGGGCCAAGTTCACTCAACCTATTCTCATAAGGCATGCTCCCCAATCCAGGCAACATCCCTGTAAATCTCCTCTGTACCCTTTCTATGGTTTCCATATCCTTCCTGTAGTGTAACTTTTTAAAGTTACAAAACAGAACAGCCATCTCTATTCACTGAGGAGTAGGTGGCTTCTCAGGTGCTGACATGTGATGGTGGTGTATATTTATCAAATGTTATGTGCCTTTAAAGACCAAGGCACTTCTCTTGAAATTGCATGAGAGAGTACACGCAAAAAGTACCTGGGCACGTACATGGATAGAATGGTATGTTAGCACGTGGGACGAGTTTAGATGTGAATTCTGGTTGGTACGGCCCAGCTGTACTGAAGGCCGTTTTTGTGCTAAGACTTGATTGAATCTAAGTGTATGGAAGTAAGTGAAATTTGAGTAAGATCCTATTGTGGAAACAGATAGCTCCTAATTCTGATTCTAATCTCCTGTAACACTACTTCAAACTTGATTTTGGCCCATAATGCCATTTCTTCTAACTCATTAGACATTAACAGTAAATATAACCATGATTTATTGTACCAGAAACAGCTTTCCTAGAAAAGTATATCACACTTCGCTTGAAGATATTAAAAGTTATATCCTTGAATTTGGCTCTCTCGGTGTGTTCTAGAAGTACTGTAGTATTTTTCTCTATTCTCATTAAGATTATGGATGTCACTTCTTAATTTTGATTTTCACATTCTTAATTTTCATTGCAAAGGCAATCCCACGATTCTGATATGAAGTATATTTCAATTCGTACAGAATTAAAGATCCCTTCAGAATAGATAGATAGAGATTTTACCCCAGCCTTGGAAGGGTATACATGCTATGCAGGGATAAATTCTCATTTCCCACATCAACATTTCATTTGGTCGCTCTTGATACACTTCTGTGCAGAGAATACATGCATAATTGAGCACCATTAGCAGTACTCAGTTTCCCAGCAACAAAGTGACTCATTAGCTTAGAGCCACACAGACACAAGAATCAGCTGATGACACGAGCACCAATGATGAATCAGCTCTTTCATCAATCAATGGTAACTGAGCAGACTGAGCTGCTAAGAAACTTAGTGGACTGTTGATGTGGAGGCACGCTGATTAATCTTTAACAAGAATATTGAATAAATTAGAATATATCGATGCAAGCTACAGGAAACCCCAAGGATGTGAAAATATTGGATGAAGGGATTTTTTTCACCTTAACTTTAAACTATTCTGCTTTGTCTGGATAATTTTTACACCTTCTTAAGGCCCTCCCCTCCATTGAGTACATCTACATGGAGCGCTGTCGCAGGAAAGGAGCATCCATCATCAGAGCCCCCACCACCCAGGTCATGCTCTCTTCTTGCTACTACCTTCAGAAAGAAGGTAGAGGAGACTCAGGACACAAACTACCAAGTTCGGGAACAGTTATTACCCCTCAACCATCTGGCCCTTGAACTAATGGGAATAACTTCATTTGCCCCATCACTGAATGGTTCCCACAACTTATGGACTCACTTTCAAGAACTCTTCACCACATGTTCTCAATATTTATTGCTTCTTTCTTTCTTTCTTTCTCTCTTTTCGTTTGTATTTGCACAGTCTGTTGTCCTTTGCACATTGGTTGTTTGCTCTCCCTGTTGGGTGTGGTCTTTCATTGATTCTATTATGGTTCTTCAATTTATTGAGTATGCCCACAAGAAAACTGAATCTCAGGGTTGTACAGTATATGGGTGGAAGGTTCAAAGGTTCATTTATTATTCAAAGTATACAACTCTGAGGATAAGTATTTAGATCACAAATTTTCTTTTAACTTTGAACTGCCCAGAAGCCTTGAAGCAGGTTAGTTATTTAGCTACTGCCTTAGCATAGGGATGGTGGAGGCAATTTTACAAGAGGAACTGGGGTGAACAAAGCAAGGATCTGTGGCTTTTTTGTGAATAACATCAGTTATTCTGAAATTAGCAAATCTAATTTTCCTTTCCTATAAAAAGGTAGAAAATATTCTGAACAAAATAAGTAATTAAGTCTATTTTGCACAGGCATATTGTTGGTGACACTATTGATAGTAAGGGGAAAATGACAGCATCATCTTGACAGTAATTTAGAAATAGTTGTGACATCTCAGTCTTCACAGTGCCTTGGTTACTGAAGCTGCTTAACATGGTTATGCCTTCTCTATTCTTAGTGTCTGCGTCATGAGAAAGTGGAACAATCTGGAATATTTAATAGCAGAGCAGTATAATCTGATGGATGTGCTGTACTTCATATTAACAACAAATCTATCTTTGTATTAATAATTTTAGATATTGTTTTATAATAATGATTCCACTAAATAAGGACACATATGTAAGAGATACAACTGTCAGATTTATGCAGGTGTCCAAGAGAAAACCTTTTCCTGTAAAAACAATTCTGTATTAAAAATCCTTTTTTTATTGCTCCTCTTCATTACATTTACAGCTTTAGACAAATAACTTCGCTTCATAATTAAGCTTAATCATTAAATCTTCTGTAATGTTCACAGTACTGGTAGATAGCTCTTAATGTTTAACACAGTTCCAATGTAGCTTCAATGCAGTAGTAATTCATCCATGATTCTAATACGATATCACATCGTTGATGAAGTAAAATTGTGGTGTGTATACTGATATTGAAAGATTCAGACATGGATAAATATCACTGCACAAAACAAAGCTTAAATACCGGTGGCTGATGCTTCCCTTACCAAAATTTATTACTCTAGTTAGGCACATCCAGTTAGTTTGATACCTCTACTTAATTTATCATTCTCTCTACTTCCTACTGTGGATGTTTAAAATTACCTTAATCGGGAATAAATCTAGTGATATTCCATTTTTAAAGCACTTCTAACACAGTAAGACATCCAAAGGCATGTCAGAGGGCTGTTATTAAATGTAAAATGTATATTGAATCTGTTGAGGAAATATATTGGCAAATGATCAAAAGTTTTAGTTAAAGAGATAGATTTCAAAGAATGTCTTAATGGAGAAAAAAATCTGTGATAGGTGGAGTGTTTCATGAAGAAAACTCCAGATCAACACGCACAAAATGCTGGACGAAGGTATGTTTTTGGAATGTGTGAGGAAACATAAACACCCAGAAAAAGCCCCCAGAATCACAGAGAGACCATACAAGCTTCTTCTAGGCACCAATCTTATAGTGTTAAACTCAAGTACATAATGTATTCCGCAGAATGGGGAGTTCCCTTCACTTGGCCAATGGCTATTCCTTTGTCATTTTCACTGGAAAAGCTTATCATATTGCTATTTTAAAATCATTGATGTTCTTTTACGTCAGTGACTATATTCTAGATACTTAACTGATATTATGCATTGACATGAAAGCTAGAACCAGAAATAGACCATGCAGATCATCAAGTTTGCACTTTACATTAAATAAGATTATTGTAGTTGTACTGTGTATCTATTCCAGTTTCCTTCTTTATCTGCTAATGCAGACTTGAGTTTTCCAACAAGTACCCACCTAAAGCCTTTGAGTAAAAATTTCAGATGTTTACAACTGTCTGAGTGAACAAATTTCTCCTCATCTTAATTCCAAATTACTGACATCCAAATAGAGCTGTTGAAATTGCCCTCATATCCCCATCCCAAAGTTATCAATTTGAGATGATCTGAAAAATTATCCTGCAGGTCACCAGCGTATCTGTGCTAAATTTGATATCCTTTCCGGAAAAATAAAAACTGTCTGCTGTAAGAACACCTCTAAACTTCGCATGGGATTCAACAGCATTGAAAAACACTTCTGTTTGGTATGGTAGCAGGAGATAGAAAATTGGCCGTTTTCTACCACCAGTATAAACTGACATCTATCACAGAATGGGCATATTGATAATAACTCATTTATCTGTAAGAATTTACCATCTAAAGCACTTTGTCAGGGTGAAATTGTAGTTCCAAGTTTTCTGCCACGTTGTGTGAAGATAAAAATATTTCCTTCTTCTCTCTCATATTTTTAGTGTACTTATAAATTGCACCAGTAACTTCCCATCTGTCTGCAGTAACTGTGTACGCTTCAATGATTTAGTCTCAAAAATCATGGCTGTTTTGTTGTGCAAAATCAATGCTCAGGAAAATAATATTGAAATCAGGAGACCTAGTTTAATCCTCCCATTAAAAAATATCATACGTACCAAAATTAAGAAACTTTGAACAGCTATAACATACTATGCTGACAGGCAATAAGAATTTTTAAAATAGTTTTTTAGGTCATTAAGCTGCTTAAGTGGGCTCTTCACAGTCAGGACAGGGGAAGAGCTACTAAAAATGGCTACATCCAGGACAGAAGTGAATGAACTGTCCTGGCTGCCCTGATAGTTGTGTAATTCTATGGATCTTAGAAGGAATAAGAATCAGAGTGGCTTGTGACACCGCTCTAGTTGAAAAATTTATTCACTCTCTTGTCAAGCTTCAATCAAAAATAAAGGCAGTATGAAAAAGAGGCCAGTAGAAATTCAACCAGAGGTCAATTTCTTTCAGGAAAAAGGGGAACTCAAAAAACTGGCATTCATAATTACAATTAAGGTTACTTTATAGTTTGAGGATACAGGAGTAGAAATTTATTCATAGTGCTGTTGTATTTTTCATTGCTGGTAAAGAAGAAGAATCTAGAATGCAATATGGACAGATAATTCCGTTTTTAGCCAATAGAACATCGAACAGTACAGCACAATACAGGCCCTTTGGCCCATGATGTTCTGCTAATTCTAACCTTAATTTAAGATCAGTCTAGCTCTTCCCACCCACATAGCCCTCCATTTTTCTTCCATCTATGTTTCTGTCTAGGAGTCCCTTAAATGTCCATAATGTATCTTACCACTGTCCCTGGCAGATCCTACCACTCTCTGTGTAAAATTCTTACCTCCGACATCACCCTAGCTTTCAGCCAGTCACTTTAAAATTGTGCTCCCTCGTATCAGTCATTTCTGCCAGGGGGAAAAATGTCTGGCTGTCCACTCTGTGGATGCCTTTTTATCATTTTGTACACCCCTATAAAGCTATAGATTGCTCACCCTATCTTCATAAGACTTGCTCTCCAATCTATGCAGTATCCTCATAAATCTTCTCTGCACCCTCTAAAGTTTCCACATCATTCCTATAATGAGGTAACCAAATTTCAACACAATGCTTCAAGTGAAGTCTAATTGGAGTTTCAATAGAGCTGCAACATTACCTCATGGCTCCTGAAGTCAATCCCCCAAATATCAAACCATATGCCTTCTTAACCATCCCATCAACTTGTGTGGCAACTTCCAGCTGTATCACTGGTTCAGCCTTCCAAAGTGTATCACTTCATTCTTTTCCGAATGCAATTTATCTGCCCTTCTCAACTCAGCTCTGCATCCTTTTAATGTTCCATTGTAACCTACAACAACCTTCTACACTATCTACAACACAACCAACCTTCCTGTTATCTGCAAACTTACTAACCTACCCTTCCTCTTCCTTGTCCAAGGCATTTATATAAACCATGAAGAGCAGGGGTCCTGGAACAGATCTCTGCAGGACACTGCTGGTCACCGACCTCCAGGCAGAATACACTCCATCTACTACCACCCTCTTTTTTCTGTAGGCAAGCAAATTCTGAATCTAGGCAGCCACGTTCCCCTGATCCCATGCTTCCTGACTTTCTGAATGAGCCAATTATGAGAGACCTTCTCAGGCCTTACTGAAATCCATACACCACATCCACTGCTCTACCGTCATCAATTTATTTTGTCACTTCCTCAAATAATTCAATCAGGTTTGAGGCATGACCTGCCCCTCACAAAGTCATGTTGACTCTCCCTAATCTGTCCATCCTTCTCCAAATACTTGTACACCCTGTCTCTACGAATCCCCTCCAAAAGTTTGCCTATCACTGACATAAGTCTCACTGGGCTATAATTCCCAGGGTTATCTGTATTACCTTTCTTGAACAAAGAAATTCCATTTGGCACCCTCCAGTCTTCCTGTATTATTTCTGCAGCCAGTGGGGATGTAATGGTTATTGCCAAAAGGGCAGCAATCTCTTCCTTTTGCTTCCCGTAGTAACCTGGGGTATATCCTGTCCGGCCATAAGGACTTATCTATCCTAATGTTTTTCAGAAACTCCCGCACATCCTCTTTCTTAGCTTGATTCCTATTATCGGCCAGAATACATTCCCTTTCCACAGCTTTTACTCTCCCTTGTTAGGGGAGTGTTTCACTGCAACATTTCACAAATAGTAGTGGTGAAAGGATTTGAAGTAACATTCCATTTACAGGCATCGTGTACAGCCTGTTGCCCCTGGGAATAGCTGTGACCAGAATACATCCTCTTCACAACAAAAGGACAGTGTCAATTTATTGGTCATTCATGTGCATAAATAGAACCATTATCTACATCCCTGCTGTAACACTGAAGCATTTTATTGTGGCTTCCTCTCAAGCAGCAGACCCTTTTTTTTTATTTTTCCTCTTTGATATTAGATTTTTACTATTACTAGTTAGTTTTTCCTGCTGTACTTCTCATCGCGTTTCTCATAACGATCCAACAAGGGATTTTTGAAGGAGTGGAAGTAACATACTTCTGTTTAATTTTCTTAGCACTGAGCAATCGAGGGATCTTTTCCTACTCCATTTTTTTTTCTCTGTCAATAGCAACAGCAATCTCTATTTATATAGAAACTTAAGCATAGTAAATACTGTAAGGAAGCAGAATTTTTTAAATGATCAAAAGCTGAACAATGAGATAAGAATGTAGTAAAGATAGAAAGGGAGGGGAAGAAGTAGGAATGGTTAGGGGTGGTAGTTTACAATTTAGGGCCAAAGTAGTAAAATGGTGTGAATATATTAAAGATGAGAAAATGCCCATGACTGATGAAGAATGGAAGGTTTTAGGGGTGGAAAATGTTACCGAAATAGGGAGCTCTTTCAGAAAAATGTATTTAAAGTGTGAGTATATTTAAATGGTTCTAGTTCAGCAAACACAGGAGCAATGTGTTAATTAGACATAGGCTAGACGCAGCTTTGCATGGCCTTAGATTTATGGGAGTCCTTGGAAAGGTTAAATCTAAATGTAACAAAGTCACAGCTGCATTGGATTAGCCAGAACAAAAAATGAGTCAAGTAAGCTTACAGAGCTGGAACCAGGATTGACACAAGGCCGCAGCTCACCTTCGGGTCAAATACAGCACCAACTTTACAGTCTGTTTCAGATGATTACTTTAAAGGAGGAAGGAGAAATAATGGGAAAGGACATTAAAATGGTTTAGTTCTTTACAATATTTATAGGGAGATCATAAAATTGTAGAGAGAAACAGCCTGGAAACAGGCCCCTTGGCCCACTGAGCCTGTACTGACCATCAAGCTCCCTCTTGCACAAATCCTAGATCAGTCTCATGTCTATTATCCCTCATCAGCTCCCTCAGATTCTACTACTAAAGGCAATTTACCGACCAACCCTCCATTTTTTGTAATGAAGTGAAACCAGAACACTTGGAGGAGACCCTCATGATCACAGGGAGAATGAGCAACATCCTAGGTCAAAACTGAACCCAAGCCTCTGGCACGGTGAGTTCGGCAAAATGTCTGCTTATCCAGTAGTAGATATTTAAGAATCGGTTAGAGAACACTGAGGAAGGCCATGGGCCAGGAGAAGTTGCGATGAAGTAAATTGTGTGTGGTCAGTGTTGGTACCAAAACTGACACTTTATATTTAGAGAATATTGCTGGCAGCAGTAAGGAGTTAGAAGGGGCCCAAGGAAAGATACTATGGAAGGACCAGAATTAACAGCATGGGACCAGAAGAGAAACCTTTGCAGGTGATTCCCCATCAGCTCCGAGACGATAAGGGTGGACAGAGGGAACTGATGCTATTAGACTATGGAGGAAAAGGATTGGACAGGATGGAAAGACTTTTCTCTTTCCAGCTCCTACCCTGACAAGGTGCAACTCCCTCCATCCATTTGATCTCCACCATCAACTTGCCCTTTTAGGTGACATTTCCCAAATAATTTCAGTAGCTACAATTTAAGAGCATCTTCTTGCACAGTTCACTCTAAGGGATGCTCCCTGACTTAAGGGATGCCAATAAAGCAGAAAGTCTTGAAGTAGGCACAAAATTGTTTGTATGTGCAAAAGGCCAAACACGAGAATCAGCAGCAGGAGTAGGCCATTTAGCTTTTTGATTCCGTTCCTGCATTAATTATGATCATAGCTGGTTCTGTGCCTCAAATTCACTTTCCCACTAATATTCCCTAATTCTCCAAGTACCAAAAAAAATCCACCCATCCTGGCCTTGAATTCATTCAACATCTGAGCATCTACAATCCTGAAAAGCAGTACTCCAAAAATTTACAGCACTCTGTACAAAGGAGTTTTTCCTCAGTCTCAAATGGCAGAGCCCCTATCTTGTGAATCCCTCACAGAACGTTCTGTGTCAATGAGATTACCTTTCAGTCTTTCAAACCTCAGTGGGTATGGATAATCTTAATAGTTTTTCATCGGATGATCCCATCATCCAGGGGTCAGTTTAATGAATTATGTGTTATCTCCAAGTCTAGTACATCCTTCTTCTGTTTCAGAGTGAAAAAACACAGTCCAAAGCCCTATAGAAAACCAGAGAGACAACTTCACCTTCCTGCTCCAACACCCTTGCAATTGTAGTCAATCAAAATCGGAATCACTGACAGATGTCATGAAATTTGTTGGTTTGCAGCAGCAGTACCATGCCATGCATAAAAAATTACGATAAGTTGTAACACAAAATAGATAAAAATAAGTAAGTAGTGCAAAACAAAAGCAAAGGTAAGGTAGTGTACATAGGGTTATGGTCTATTCAGAAATTGGATGATGGAAATTCAAATATTCAAATGCTTTAGACAGGCTCTGCTCAACATGCAACGTAATCTTAACTCTGGCAAGTCACCGGTACTCCAACTTAACCCTTTCCTCTAAACTACTGCTACCTTTTCTCCTATGCCTTAGTTTTTTAACCTGATTGCATTTTGTTTAAACGCCATGGGAATATCCCTGCAAACTTGTTGCTATGAGTAGATAATTAGCAGGGAAAAGATCTTGGAATGTATTTCATTCCTGAGACTTTTAACATGCTCCCATTTTCAATTATGCTCTTGATATTTGATCGCTGCTATCCAACATTCTCCCACATATACTCATTCTCCCTGTTTCCTCACTAATGTACTTCTCCTTTCATAATAGCTTCATTGATTATCCTGTACTTCCTCTTTCATTGTTTCATTCTTTTACTTTGTTTCTCACTTCTTTCCCTCTTTCTCATCCCTTTCCTCTTTCTCCTTTCCTCCCTTTTATTTTCTGATGCTTATTTTCTTCCCCCTCCCATCTCATTTCTTCGTATCAACTGTTCTTCCTTGCAGACCTCCTGTTTCGATTCATTTTCAGATTTCTTTTCTACTTTGGTTCCCATTCATGCTCTTGTTAATTTTTGCTTCTTTTTTTTGGTCTTTTCTGCTATTTCTGCAGCTGCTGTTTTTCTTATTTCAACATCTTTTCCCCTCTAAGATGTCTTCCTAGTTATCTCTTTTACTCTCTTATTTCCTTTCTTCTTTTTCCAAGAATAAACAAGTGGGCTTTCTCCTGTACCACTCAGTTTCTATCCCTCTGTTGACATCTGGGCATCATCACATTGTTATTTGTGGGGCCCTCCTGATCACGAGTTTGTTGTACCTTCTGCTGCCATTCGTAATTAATTAGTTGTAAAACATTACAAGACATTTTGTGGTTGTGAAAAGCAGCACACAAATACAAATTCAACCTTTTCAGAATTCTCCTCTCATCTTTCCATAGATGTTGTTGTCAGAGTGTCTGGCCCAACCTAAATGTCTGCTCCAGGGTCCAGTAATACTGAACATCTGTACTTGTGGAGTGAGGAATCTTTAATCCTTTGCCAGACTTCGGTTAATGCTGAAGAGTAGAGTGTTCATGCCTGGACACACATTCTTAACTACTTTGTGTTGCATTCAATCTAAAATTAAAGTCAGAAGTGTTACACATACTTATGAGCAGAACGTGAGTATACAGTCTGGATTATACAGTCTTATCGTTGTGAGAATGTATTTGATGTTTAAAAATAAATTTTCTTATATTGTTATTCTGTAAGCATGTTTCTTTCTCAGTCCCTTCCTCTTATGGCACAACGTTTAGGTAACAGTTTCTTGTGGGCTTGCTTAAATTTGGAATGATTCTCTGTAAGTAATCATGCACTTCCTTCTGATTGATTCTGTTGTTGAGTAATTGAGGAACAAATTGATTAAAGATGTGTTAAAGGAAACTGTCAAAGTACTCTCAAGCCTCCGTGAAGATCCTCCACAGAAGAGTTTTAGGCAAAAGGGAAGTTCTGATAAGTGCATGTTACAGCTATCATGCCAGTCCAATTTATTTGATAGTTTTCTTATTTAATCCTGATGCCCAGCTCTCTTTGTTTATCCAAAGCCCTCTTGAAGTTAGTTAATCTGGTTTTACTATGCTTTGAGGGAAAACATTTCAGTCTAATATTTCTCTATACACATTCATGTTTCTCGTGTTGCCTCCAAGTTCTTTTACCAATCAGCTTAAACTTGTTTGATTAATAACTCTTAAGCAACTGCAAAGACTTTTCTCTTTTTTTATAAAATCTGATTGTGATTTTGCACAACTCTATCAAATTCCCTCAACTTTTCCTGCTTCAAGGACACCAACACCACTCTCTCAAGCTTTTACAATGTAACGACGGGTATATTCAAGGATGTCATTAAACTGGAAAGGATACAGAAAAGATCCATGGGGTTATTACTTTAGTTATCAGGAGAAGCTGGATAGGCTGGGCTATTTTCTCCTGAAGCATTTAAGCTTGAGGGATGTCCTTATAGAGGTTTATAAAATCATGAGATGGGTAGATAAGGTGTGTGGTCATAGTTCTTTTTCCCCTGTGTGGGTGGTCTAAACCTAGAGGGCAGAAATTCATGGTAAGAAGAGAAAGATTTAAAGGGGACTAACTTTTCACACAGAGGGTTGTGGCTATACATAGAGGCAGGTACAACTACTGTGTTAGGAAGATACCTGGACTGGTACATGGATAGGCAAAGCCTACTGGGATATGGGCCAAGTGCAGGTGGATGGGACTAGTTCAGAAAGACATCTTAGGCAGAGGAATTGGCTGAAGAATCCGTTTCTGTGCTGAACAACTCTATGACTCTCATGAAATTACTCATTCCTGGTACCATTCTAGTAAAGATCTACTGCACTGTTTCAGAGTCCTTGTCATCCTTACTGAAGACTGATACCCAAAATGTGAAGAAGAATTCCAGCTGGGTCTAAACAGTGTTTCATTAAGGATCTACATAACTTCCTCGGTGTTTAAATGTGCCTTCAGTTGCTAACAGTAACTGGGTGCTAAAGTGGCAGCCATCTGTTCCTCTCACCCACCAACAGACTATTCAGTTCTGTTCTGTCAATGGAACCAGATATTGAGATGGAAGCAGAGCAGGGAATCAATACTCCCACATCTGTTTAATGTCAGATACTAAAGAGAAATGTTTCTACCTCTGTGCTTATAAAGACGGATTGTTTTTGAACAGTGATAATTCACAATTTTCCCACATTCAAACACTCATTAATATAGAGCTCCAAGTCTCAGTTCCTTTAGGTCACTTAAAACAAACATCAGTTTATACCACCTCATCTTATTCCAGCTATCATAATGAATTATGTCACATTTGTGTTGGTGCTCAACCAAAATCTATTACTATTTACTAATTTACTGAATTTTGCATCATCTCCAATGAAGTTATGCTTTGCTATCCAGATACATCAGTAACAAAGTCAGGAGCAGAGGTTCTAGCATTGACTTCAAGGGAAGTCATGACACTCTTTCTTCCAAACTGAGTAACAACAGTTTGTCGCGATTTTCTCTGTACTGTGATCCTAAATCAGTCAGGCATCCTTACAACCACAAACGCTAGAGATTCTGCAGATGCTCAAGATCCAGAGCAACATACACAAAACGCTGGAGAAACTCAGCAGGTCAAGCAGCATTTATGCAGAGGAATAAACAGTCAACAGGACCCTTCATCAGGACTGGAAAGGAAGGGGGAAGAAGCCAGAATAAGAAGGTGGGAGGGGAGTAAAGGAGTGCATGCTGGTAGGTGATAGATGGAAAAGGTAAAGGGCTGGAGAAGAAGAAATCTGTTAAGAGAGGACATGGACCATGAGAGAAAGGGAAGGAGGAGGGCATCAAAGGGAGATGATGGCAGATGAGAAGAGAAGGAAGAGGGAGGTCAGAATGGGCACCAGAAAAAGAGAGAAGCACGAGGGGAGAGAAATTACCAGAAGTTAGAAAAATTGATGTTCATGCCATCAGGGTAGAGGCTACCCAAGCAGAATATGAAGTGTTGGAAGAGCAATAGAATTTCTGGTCTAAATTGCTCCTGTCTGTGATGAGAGTGCTTGACAAGGATGGTTTGGACCTAAGTGCTGGGGTATCAGACTGAGCACCAAACCTTAGTTCAGGTGCTCTTTAAATACTCAATTCTTGGCACATAAAACATGTTTGCCAATTAGCCAGACCTTCCTGAACCTTAAAGGATCCATACTCCAGAGAGTTAGAGCATACAAATCATGGAAACTTGCACGAAGGGAGTGTGACGGAACACTCTCTACATGGCTGCAGGTGAAAATTATTAATTTATTTTGTAAAGGTTTATCTCTCTGCTTGTGTACGGCATGTTTTGGGCATACAGTGTATCGCTCCACGCCTATTTGATTTGAAGGAAGGGGAAGAAGACAGCTCCCAGAACAGAGATATTACAAAGATCTCTTTTCCATTGTATGTAGAATGTTTGTACAAATCACTGCTAAACGGTAGTTATAGCCCCGGACCCAGCAGCTGGGAAATCACATGAAACATCTTAAGAGGCTATCTTTTAGTGGAGGTTCAGAGCAGTGGGAGAGTGACGACTGTAGTTGTAGCAGGGTGTCAGTTTGTTGTAACCAATCTCCACTCTAGCATACCACCCATAGTTCCCGAGTAAAATCAAGGAACACCAAGAATGTAAAATAACATATCATCATGCCATAAACAGTAATCATTTACAGAAGAGATAACAGAAGCTTATTTCTCACATGTTAACACATCATTGAAGCTGTAAGAAACTACAATGACTAATAGACACTAAGACTTAATTCCTGGTTCTGTAGAGAGATGAGATGGTGTCATCCATGACAGCAAATGACATAAAGCAAATGGTCGGAGTATCCTTGGGACTGAAGAAACAAAGTTACCTCAACTCTTACACGAGGAAATCTGCAGATGCTGGAATTTCGACCAACACACATAAAAGTTGCTGGTGAACGCAGTAGGCCAGGCAGCATCTCTAGGAAGAGGTACAGTCAATGTTTCAGGCCGAGACCCTTCGTCAGGACTAACTGAAAGAAGAAGAGCTAGTAAGAGATTTGAAAGTGGGTGAAGGAGGAGGAGATCTGAAATGATAGGAGAAGACAGGACGGGGAGGAATGGAACCAAGAGCTGGACAGTTGATTGGCAAAAGGGATATGAGAGGATCATGGGACAGAAGGCCTAGGGAGAAAGAAAAGGGGGCTCCCTCTGTCCCTCTCACTATACCCCTTGCCCATCGCTTTTTCCCCCCTCCCCCTTTTCTTTCTTTTCTTTCTCCCTAGGCCTCCTGTCCTATGATCCTCTCATATCCCTTTTGCCAATCAACTGCCCAGCTCTTGGTTCCATCCCTCCCCTCCTGTCTTCTCCTATCATTTTGGATCTCCCCCTCCCCCTCCCACTTTCAAATCTTCAAAAATCGAGAAAGGTTTTAAAAATTCTGTCAATTTCAATGTCTTTTTTTAATGCTTCTTTCTCATAGTCCTCTTTTTCTTGTTTATTTTTTCTTTTCTGTGCTCCACTCTCGTATTTTTTTTTGTCCGCCATGATGATAGCTACCTATTTTGGGCCCCCTGCAGCTCGGGCCCCTGGGCTGCAGCCCAGCCTAGCCCTGCCTAAAGTCCGGCCCTGGAGATGCCCCTCACTGGTAATCTGGTTTTAAAATCTGCGCCCCCCCCCCCTCCCCCAGTATATACTCGTAAATGACAATGAATGGGACAAGTTTGGCTGCAGGCACCCAATTAATATCACCCCTGTGATTATCATTTATAATTGTGACCACATAAGCAGTGGGCCACACACAGACATATATGAATATGACTATCAATTGTTAACATTAAGCAAAGAGCATTAACGAACTGTTGATAACTAATTCCAAATCTAAGAGGTTTACTGATGAAAGTCTTGCCAAATTCTGAAAAGTCACCTGGTAATGAAGCTGGAAGAAAGGTGCAGAGGAAAATTTCAAGGATGATATATAATCTCCTAATTATAAGAATGGACTGAGCAAGCACTGGGATTATTTACTTCAAAGAAAAGTAGATATAACAAGAACTTGATTAGAATTTGGAGACCTATTAGGTGAAGCAGGAATGAATATGTTATTTGAAATACACTCCAAGGAGAGGCTGATAAAGCTGCATGGATCAGATGTTGGGAGGATTATTGCTATTGGAACAGGTTGCCAAGATTTGTAAATGGTTATATATGCTTTGTAAGAAGGAACATGATCAGTTTCTGAGTTAATGCAGCCTTAGGGAGTATCAGGGTGTGTAGAAGTTAGACAAATGAGATGGGAATTATAGTTTATGTCATCTTAAGGCATTTATTCTGTTTTCTGTTTTCCCAGGAGTTAACATTACTTGCTACTAGAAGGACAGTGAGCTAGCTTGAGAGTTAAAAGGCATAGTGAGGTCTGATGGAAGAGAAGAAATCAGAAGTACTAAATTGCATGAAAATAAGACCATAAGATATGGGAACAGAATTAGGCCATTCAGCCCATTGAGTCTAGTCTGCCATTCTATCTTGGCTGATTTATTATCCCTCTCAACTCCACTCTCCTGTCTTCTCCCTGTTACCTTTGACACCCTTACTAATCAAGGACTTAATATGTGATAAGATATTAAAGCAAGGGGGACCCACACCAGTTTGCTTCACTCTTTTACAAATTCTCATTTATGCATAGAACATGGAATAGTATAACACAGGAAAAGGCCCTTTGTGCCAATCAAATGGCCAACTAAACTAATCCCTTCCGCCTACACAATGTCTACATCCTTCCATTAGGTGTGAACTCATGTACTGATCGAAAAGCCTCTTGAATGCCCCTGTAGGGTTTGCCTTGAATGCCCCTATAGGGTTTGCCTTGACTGCCCCTATAGGGTTTTCCTTGAGTGCCTCTATAGGGTTTGCCTTGACTGCCCCTATAGGGTTTGCCTTGAGTGCCTCTATAGGGTTTGCCTTGACTGCCCCTATACGGTTTACCTTTACTGCCCCTATAGGGTTTGCCTTGGGTGCCCCTATATGGTTTACCTTGACTGCCCCTATAGGGTTTGCCTTGACCGCCCCTGTAGAGTTTACCTTGAGTGCCCCTATAGGGTTTGCCTTGACTGCCCCTTTAGGGTTTGCCTTGAATGCCCCTATAGGGTTTGCCTTGAATGCCCCTGTAGGGTTTGCCTTGACTGCCCCTACAGGGTTTACCTTGAATGCCCCTATAGGGTTTACCTTGAATGCCCCTATAGGATTTACCTTGACTGCCCCTATATGGTTTGCCTTGAGTGCCCCTATAGGGTTTGCCTTGACTGCCCCTATAGGGTTGGCCTTGACTGCCCCTGTAGGGTTTGCCTTGACTGCCCCTATAAGCTTTGCCTTGAGTGCCTCTATAAGGTTTACCTTGAGTGCCCCTATAGGGTTTGCCTTGAGTGCCCCTATAGGGTTTGCCTCAAGTCCTCCTGTAGGGTTTGCTTTGAATGCCCCTATAGGGTTTGCCTTGAATGCCCCTGTAGGGGTTGCCTTGAGTGCCCCTATAAGGTTTACCTTGAGGGCCCCTATAGGGTTTACCTTGAATGCCCCTGTAGGGTTTGCCTTGACTGCCCCTATAGGGTTTACCTTGAGTGCCCTTATAGGGTTTGCCTTGACTGCCCCTATAGGGTTTGCCTTGAGTGACCCTATAGGGTTTGCCTTGACTGCCCCTATAGGGTTTGCCTTGAGTGCCTTTATAGGGTTTGCCTTGACTGCCCCTATAGGGTTTGCCTTCACCACCATCCCATGCAGCACAATCAAGGTACCCATCACAAAATTTGCCCTGCACATCTCCTTTGAACTTAACCCCTTTCACCTTAAATGCATGCCCTCTGGTATTAGATATCTCAACCCTAGGAAAAATATACTGGCTGCCTACTCTATCCATGCCTGGCATAATTTTGTAAACTTTTATCATATCTCCCTTCATCCTTTGCTGTTCCAGAGAAAACAACCCAAGTTTATCCAGCCTTTCTTCTAATCCAGGCAGCATGTTAATGAACCTCTTTTACACCTCTCCAAAGCCTCAACATCCATTCTATAATGGGACAACCATAAATAAATACAATTATTTATCCAGATGCAGACTGAGCTTTAGAAAGCTACAACATAACTTTCCAACTCTTGAATTCAATTCCTCAGGCAAGCATGACATATATCTTCCTCACCACCCTATCAACACATGCACTTACTTTTAAGGAGCTATGGACTTCAGCCTCAAGATCCCTTTGCACATCAATACTGTTAAAGGTCTTCCCATTAACAATGAATTGTATCTACAAATCACTGTTTCATTTTTGCCGACTACTGAATACTATTGTACAAGTTATAAATACTTGCATTTTTGATGAAAGAATATCAAAGGTTAACTCAGTTTGTCCCTTGGCAGATACTGTCTGACCCCTTCTGAGCGCTTTTGGAATTTTCTATTTTTTATTTTGCTTTCTCAGTAGCAATATTTTGCTTTGAGCTTCCTTAATGTTTAATATGTAATGAGGAAAGCACAAACTCAAACAATTGTTTACTTTGGGTGATATTTTACACATGGTAATTCATAGCAAGAGTTTTGAATTTCATCTTTGTGTTACCGATTTTTCATATGCTTTTATATTATGGTTTTGGATTTGCCTTTCTTATAGACTTTCCTAATTAGATTTTGTCAGGTGACTTTACATCAATTATAAGATTTTATAGAAATTTCACTTTTATTTGCTTATAATACATATGTTTTTCTCCCTCTGTAATATTAAAAGGAATAAGTAAATTAGAAACATGTTGCCCAGATCATTTTTGCTAAACCAATATAGAAATTACTTTATTACTTTAAGTATGTATCGCATATAAAAATTGATTTTCTGTATTTTCAGTACCATCTTTGAAAAATAAATGTCTGTTTTTCAACATTTTTCATTCCATGTACCAATAACAAAGAGACTCTTCCTTTCATTCATCTTAGTGGAAACAACATTGATGTCAAAATTGCATCCACTCTAAAAAAACAAACAAAGTTTAGTCCTAGGATAGCCTGAAGTATTGCCGTTAAGGTCTGCAGATGTCAGGTGTGCCAAAGCTACAGGTGGTTTTGGGACAATGTGAATACATATCTCTGGAATTTGTCAGACACGCATCAAATGACATCATTTTCCATGCAACCAATGGGAAATTTGCAGGTGAATAAAATTACTTTCTATGTATGTGTGTTTGAGAAATCAGCTCTGATGCACTGGAGTGAATTTTGGCCCAAAGTATCCATCCTATACTGGAGTTGTGAGGTGGTGGGTTTGTACTCTCAGAGTGGAAACATGAATTTAGATGTGTGACATGATTGATCTTCCAGATTATTATAATTGAATAATTGATCTCCTTGGTAGTTAGAAACATATTGCAAGCTCCTTTATTAATAATTTCATTGGTGTGAACTTGTGTTGGGCTGTCTAGGCTATGAACAATGTCCATGTAAACATTTGAAGTACTTACTCTTATATTAGCAAAGATATTCATTCATTAAAAGTGAAAAGGATTATGCTTTAATTGAAGAAACAGTTATTTACAACAAATAATATGGCTTCAGCTCCTGCCAAAATATTCCTATGTTGATCTGTAAGGAGCACAGAGTCAGCCTAGACAATCCAGTGATTCTATTATGAGTTATACTCGAGATTCTTGCTGTTAGGGTTGACAGGATTATTTGCCCTTTTGCAGTTGTTTTATGCATTCTGTCTTTCCTTGAACAAATGTCAGTTCATGTTTCACTCTAATAATTGTGTTGGATGTGCTAGTACTTTAAAATGAGCTGCAGTGAAATGGATTTGAAAAGTGGAGCTACAAATGTCATAGCATATGAAAAAGTGATAATAATGCTTCAACTGCTGGCTCCGTGACCAGACCCTGTCTACTTTTGATGATTGCATTTTATCTTGCAAAGGCACAACCTTTGATAGGACATCTTCCATTTAATTTCTAGTAGGCCCAGATACATGATGTCAAAAAAATTGTTAACTATAGTCACTCTGAGTGAGGTAACAAGCAGAGCTGCTAACTCACAGCTCCAGTGACTTTTTTCAATCCTGACCTCCAGTGTTTTCTGTGTGGAGTTTTCCCATCATCCTGTGACCATGTGTGTTTACTCTAGGGGCTCTGGTTTCCTACCACATCTCAAAGACCTGCAGGTCGCTGGGTAAGTTTGCCTCCAAATTGCCCCAGTGTGTTAGTGAATGTTGGAATCGGGGGGGGAGGGGGAGGTGGGGAAGGGGGTGTTGGGGGAGAATAGAATCAGAGGGCCGAAGAGCCTGTTTCTGTGCTGTATGACTATGATTTTATGACAATACATTAGAGATTAATAATAATTTAGCTATTAATGTATATATTTTGTAAGTGAAGGTGGGAAGAACATGTTCTGACTAACACACAAAATTCTGCAGGAACTCAGTAGATAAGGCAACATTTATGGATGAAAATGAACAGTTAATGTTTTGGACCAAGACCCTTCTTCAGGACTGGAAAGAAGGGAGTAGGAGCCCCAGTAAAAGGGTAGGGGGAGGGGAAGAAGCAGGAGCTGGCAAGTGATAGGTGGATTCAGGTGAGAGGGAGAAAAGGGAATGATGTGAGAAAATGGTGTGATGGATGAAGTAGGCAAAGGACTGAAGAAGAAGGAATTTGATAGGCGAGAACAGTTTGCAATAAAGGGAAGGAAGTGGGGAACCTGAGGGAGGAAGGTGAAGGTGATGGGCAGGTTGTGAGGGTGGAGAGGAAGGAATTGAGGGGATAATGGAGCAACAGAGATAAGAGAAAGGGTGAGAAAGGGAAGTGGTTATCAGAAGTTAGTGGAATCGCTATTCATGCGATCAGTTTGGAGACGACTAAGATAGACTGTGAGGTCTTGCTCCTTTGGCTTTTGCTCCCTTCTTTTCCAGTCCTGGTGAAAGGTCCAGCCCAAAATGTCAACTGTTTATTCCCATCCAAAGATGCTTCTGACTTGCTGAGTTCCTCCAACATTTTGTGTGTGTTGCTCAAGTCTTCCAGCATCTGCAGAATCAGATCAGATCAGCCATGAAATTACTGGGCTAAGCGGGCTTGAGTTGCTGTCTGACCTTCTGCTTCCATTTCTAATGTTCTCTTTAAAAATAAATCCAGGAGGTTTGTCTTGTTGTCATTGTAACAGTGACATAATGCCACTCAGTCTATTTGACTTACCATTACCCCAACCAATTTTTTTCTAAGTCAGGATTTCACACAACTTTGTAGAATCCCCCACCAATCAGGCATTGAATATTAAAGCTGCAAAGATTTGTGATAAGACCTTCAATGGAAACAAAAAACCCTTTCTCTCATTCCAATAGCAAGAAGGTTGTTCCTGCAGAGGTGAATACAGATTCCTGGGCCCTGCATCCTGTCCACATTTGGTTCATGGACAGAGAAGCGAAAAAAATTGCATTCCCTTTTAAGGGTACAGTAACCAGTGGATAATTGCATGCATACTGGAATTAGAATGGCACTTTTCACCATTTAATTTGCCTATTTTTTCAGCTGCTATCTTACTCAATTTGAGACAAGATAGAAAGAAATGAAATCAGTATTTTGTAACTGAGATAGCACAGTCACAAACTTGTGTTTAATTATATCATTAATCTTTTACTATTCTGCATTATATCATCAAGCGTTGTCAATCATTTTCATATGCAATTTCAATGACTGAATTACAGTGAATGGGGATTGTAAATACATTTCAAACATATTGCCTCATTAATGCAAATATCTAATCAGCTAATCATATGGCAGCAATTCAATGCATAAAAACATGCAGGCATGGTCAAGAGGTTTAGTTGTCGTTCAGGCCTAACATCAGAATGAAGAAGAAACGTGATCTAAGCGACTTTGACCATGGAATGTTTGTTGGTTCAGACGGGACTGTTTGAGTATCTCAGGAACTGCTGATCCCTGGGATGTTCACGCACAATAGTCTCTAGAGTTTACAGAGAATGGTGCGAAAACCAGAAAAACATCCAATGAGCGGCAGGTCTATGGGCAAAAGTGCCACATTAATGAGAGAGATCAGAGTAGAATGGCCAGATTAGTTCTGGCTGGCAGGAAGTTGACAGTAACACAAAAGACCACACGTTACCATGTTGTGGGGATGGCACTGGACTCTCTCATGGTGGTGTCTGAAAAGAGGATGCTGTCTGAGTTGCATGCCATCTTGGACAATGTCTCCCATCCACTGCATAATGTACTGGGTGGGCACAGGAGTACATTCAGCCAGAGACTCATTCCACCGAAATGCAGCACTGAGCGTCATAGGAAGTCATTCCTGCCTGTGGCCATCAAACTTTACAACTCCTCCCTTGGAGGGTCAGACATCCTGAGCCAATAGGCTGGTCCTAGACTTATTTCATAATTTACTGGCATAATTTACATATTACTATTTAACTATTTATGGTTCTATTACTATTTATTATTTATGGAGCAACTGTGACAAAAACCAGTTTACCCCGGGATTAATAAAGTATGACTATGACTATGACCACAGTGGTCTGCAGAAGAGCATCTCTGAACATGTCAAACCTTGAATGGCCACTGAGTGTACAAATGTCCTAGGGGGACGTCACGAACGACTACAGGCTTTCTCAAAGGTGAGCTGCAAACACTTCCAGCTAAAGGAATGCTCCACCACCAGCTGCTGTTGTCTGTTCGGCTTCAGCCCCAGCAACTCACTGAAACTGTGTCAGGTGTGTCCTGTCAATAAAAGTCCTTTGCCATCGGCCCATTTTAAAATCATCAGCAAAGTAATGGAAATAGATATTGACGGTGTTATCAAGTGGCATTTGCTCACCAGAGATCTGCTCACTGATCCTCGATTTGAACTCCACACCAGTCACTTGGAATTCAGACCTTAGTCTGACTTGACCCAACCTTAGACAATGGAATTCAATTCCAAGGTTGAGGAGTAATTGCATTTGACAACAAAGCAATAAAAACTGATGTTGATGTAATCGGGGCGGAGACAATTGCAAACCTAAAATGCAACTGGACCAGCTACTAAAGGAAGGTGAAAGGTCTCAACTCAAAACTTTGACCATCCATTTTCCTCCACAGGTGCTGTCCGACTTGAGTTCTTCGATCATTCTGCTCGTTGCTGCAGCTACTGACCACTGTAACTGAGCATTCCGTGGGGTGACCCAACTTTCCATGGCATTTCCAGTGTTTGTACACTCAAACTAGAATCAATATCAGGCATATTATCACTGACACATATCATCAAATTGGTAGTTTTGTGGCAGCAGTACTATAAAAAATTACTGTAAGTTACAACACAAAGTATAGTAAATAATAGTGCAAAAGAGCAAACTAGTGAGGTAGTTCATGAGTTCATGGATCCTTCAGAAATCTGATGGTGGAGGAGAAGAGACTGTTCCCAAAATGTTTAGTGTGTGCCTTTAGCTCCTGTACCTCTTCCATGATGATGGTGATGAGAAGAGGGCATAGCCCAATGATGAAGTTTCTTAATGATGAATGCTACCGTCAAGCATCTAGATTAATGTGGACTCTATTAATACACAGGAAGCTCACCATCTCTTGGAAAATATAACTTGACTCATTGGCTCCCCATCTTATAACAGCTTCTCCTAAACCATCCTCTGAAATTTTAATGCCTGGATTAGGATAACCTGGTGCAGTCCACGGCCATATTAAGTTGCACATCATGTAGTCAGGTGGAACTGAGAATTGTGCCTGTTGTTTCCAGTCAGAAGGAAAATAGTGTGGCACTTTCCTCCTCAAAGTTTATTTCTGTGCCTAATATTAAGGAACTTACTTCTTTTGACTGGACATTTAATTGCCCCTATTGTTCCTTCTGACTACCTGTTCCTTTTTATTTGGGACTAAATTTGCAACATCTTTTTGTTATATAAAAGGTTTAGGAAGCTCAAATTGGACAGGGTTTTTGAGGAGAATAAAAGAAGTGGAAGAGAGCTTAAACAGGGAGTCAGAATGAATGAAGGGGGCAATTAAATGTCCAGTGTGAATGGAATTAAAGAGAATTCCAAGCAATTTTATACATATGTTAAAAACAAGAGTGTAACTAGGACCACTGGAGGACAAAGGAGATAATTTATATCTTGAATTGGACATTGTATTAGTATTCAAGAAGGAAAAGGGGATGAAAGATAGTGAGGTTGGCATGCTGATATCTGAAGAAAGATCCTTCAGTGCATTGTGATAAGTTCCCAGAGCTGAATTGGATCTATTCCAAGTTATTGAGAAAGGCAAGGGAGTGGATTGCTGGGACCTTGCAAAGATCACTGTATATTTTTTTTCAGCCACAGATCAGTTCCCAGAGGACTAGAGAATAGCCAATAGTGTCCCTTTGTTGAAGAAGTGCGAAAGAAAGTGATAGGGCAATGACCCTTATATCAGTGGTAGGGAAATTATTGTAGAAGATTCTTAGGAATGGTATCTATTCACTACTGGAAAAGCTTGGACTTCTTAAGGATAATCAACATGTCTCTTTGTTGTTGGGGATGGGGGGTGGGGGAAATCATGTCTTACCAATTTGATTGAGTTTTTTGAGGAGTTGACAAAGGTGATTTAAAAAGATAGAGCAGTGGACGTTGCCTACATGGACTTTAGTAAAGCTTTGAACAAATTCCCTTTGTTACCTGTCACTGGCCTTTGTTCGCAGAGTGCGGAGCGGAGGTGGAGGGTAATATCTAACTCCCTCACATCTCTGTACCTAAATTCAAACCTGACACCAACTCCTCTCTCTGTTCCCAAAACCATCCCTACAAACTTAGAGCACAACTAAGTCTGAGCCATCCCACAAACAAGAGAAAATCTGCAGATGCTGGAAATCCAAGCAACGCACGCAAAATGCTGGACAGGTTTCAGCCCAAAGCGTTGATTGTACTCTTTTCCTAGATACTGCCTGGCCTGCTGAGTTGCTGCAGTGTTTTGTGTGTGTAAGTCTGAGCCATGACCACTATGGAGACTGCAGCTTGGCACCATCTTGAACTGTTAGCATTATGGGCAGAGAAATGATGGATGGAGTTTAGTCTGGACAAACGTGTAGTGTAACACACACAAAATGCTGGAGGGCCTTAGCAGGCCAGGCAACATTTATGGAGAGGAATAAAGAGTTGGCATTTCAAGCTGAGACCCTTCAAAAGGACTGGAAATGAAGGACCAGAAGCCAGGATAAGAAGGTAGGGGAGAGGGGATGAAGTACAAACTGGATGGTGATAGGTCAGGCCAGATGAATGGATGGTAGATGGGTGGGGAAGGAGGGATAAGGTGAGAATCTGGGAGATGATAAGTGAAAAAGGTAAAGGGCTGAAGGTGAGGTGTTGTACCCTGGCAATGCAAATGCAAGTGAAAGTAAGTGGCAGGAACCTTATGGATTTTGGGATGAGGTGGTGAGAGAGTGGTAAAGCCATGTCCCTTTGTCAACCTATCAATTTGTTCAGGAAGTCACATTACAGCTGTATAAGAATTTGTCTAGGTCTCATTTGGAGTATTGTGTGCAATTCTGATTGCCTCATTACAGGAAGGCTTTGGTGAGGGTGCAGAAGAGGTACAGCAGGATGTTGCCTTGATTATGGATATTAGCTAAAAGGAGAGATCAGGCAACCTTGTATTGTTTTCTCCGAAGTGTTAGAGGCTGAGTGATGACATGATAGAAATACATAAAGTTACGAGAGGCATAGGCAGGATAGATATTTGCAAGGTGGAATTTCAGACTCTAGAGAGCAAGGCTTTGAGGTGAAAGGAAGAAGATTTTTTAAAAGTTTACGTAGCAAGATTTTTTAACCCAGAGAGTGGTAGGTGCCTACAAAATGCTGCCAGGGGAAGTGGTGGAAGTAGATATGATGGCAATTTTTAAAAAGACGTGCAAACTGGCAGGGAATTGTGTAGAGAGACGTGCAGTTAAAATTGGCATCCTGGTCAGCACAAACTTAGTGGGCTTTTGGGCCTGTTCCTGGGCTGTATTGTTCTATATTCTATGTTCCTGATCTGGAAATGTATTGCTGTTTCTTCATGGTGATGGGCTAAAATCTTGGAATAACCTGCTTAACAGTATATCAAGACATAGACGCCACAGTACAAAGAGGCAGCTCACCAGCTTCTTAAGTCAATTAGCAAAAAGCAATTAATGTTGATCTTGCCAGCAACACCCACATTCCACAAAACAATAAGGGAACATTTTATAGAGAAGAGTTTTGGGTTAGTGCCCAAGTTAGAAAGAAATGAAAATTATGGCAGAACATATGTCTGTGAAACATAGTAATTGTGTCAAATGCAATATCTCATTTTCTCCAGTATCATAGCAGATAATAAGCTGTTTATGTTCTTATGTGCTTGAAAAGGCAAGATCAACCAAGGGTTTATGATTTCCAAGGAGAATATAAAATTATCATTCATCATTACCGGTCTCAGCATTCATCAGCACCTTGATGTTTAATTGAATTTACTGAACATTTTATTTCTTAATTTCTTAAGATGATATTCATTTATATTTCATCAACATTAAGCATTTGATAGTCAAGGTCACAGGGTATTTTCTATTGTTCCTGACTGACAGCCTTTTATTGGCCATTACCACCCTGGCAGTTTGAAAGGATAGCTTTTGATTGATCTACAACCACACTTTGCAAATTGGCAGATGTCCAATGCAATCTATTTTGAGTCTACTTTTATTTACTCAGCTCATAGTAACTTGCCTGAACCTTGCAACCAAGGAATAACACTCATTGTGCTATTGAGACTTCTACCTTATTTGGAGAATTTTCTTTTCGTGACATCATTTTAATATTATCACATTGAATATTCAGGCCAAAAGAGTGACTTGATGAAAGCCACGTGTCCCTTCCTTTATAAGGCAGGCTTCTTATTGTTAGTTCTCAAGTAAAGCAACAAACCCACATAATCCAAAACTCATTAAAAAGCAAGTTGGTCAAAATATTCACACTTACTGACCAGAAAAAGTGCAGAATAGCACTGCTTCCTTTTCAGTGATATGTGAATATAGCACAAACCGTATTTTCTGATCCAGATCCACATTAGCTTTACCATTACATTACACACTTAATGCTGTCATTCATCATGCAGTGCATGCATTCTAATTCCTTATAATATGAAAAATAGGAGATCCCAGATCAAGAAACAAAATTGGATTGACGGTAGAGGACAGAGGATGGTGGTAGAGGGCTGCCTCTTCAGAATGGAGTGCTGTAACCAGCGGGGTGCTCTGGTGATTGTGCTGAGCCCACTGTTGCATATCATTTATATTAACAATTTGGATAAGAATGTAGGTGGCTTGGTTAGTTATTCTGTGAATAACACTAAAATTGGTCATGTAGAGGACAGTGAAGAAGGTTATTTAAATTTAAAATGTGGTCTTGATCACCTGGGCCAGTGGGCCAAGAAATGGCAAATGGAGATTAATTCAAATTAGTGAAATTAATGCATTTTAGTAAGACATACCAGGGCAGTGCCGACACAGTAAGTGGAAAGGCACTGGGAAGTGTTGTAGAACAGAGAGGCCTGTGGTTGCAGGCACATAGTTCCTTAAAAATGGTAACACAAATAGAGGTTGGTGAAGAAAGCATTTAGCATGCTTGCCTTCATTGGTTGGGATATTAAGTACAAAAGTTGGGACAGGTGTTTGTAAGGCTACATCTAGAGTATTGCATACGGTTCTCAGTACTCTGCTATAGGTTGGATATCATTCAACTTGAAAGGGTGTAATAAAGATTTATTAAGTTACCAGAATAGGAGGATTTGAGTTATAAGGAGATGCTAGATAGGCTGACAGTTTTTAATCCCTGGAATAGAGGATGTTGAGGGGTGATCACAGTCTTTTCACTATGATTAGGGACTCCAAAACCAGAGGGCAAAGGTTTAGGGGAAAGAATTAAAAGGAATCTGAGGGGGAATTTTTCCCACACAGATAGTGCTGCATGTGTGGAAGGATTGAGGAAGTGGTAGAGAAGGGCACAATTATGCTTAAAAAAAGTTGATCTGATACATGGATAGGAAAGGTTTGGATGGATATGGGCCATATTCTGACAACTGGGACTTGCTCAGTTAGGCAACTAGGTAAACAAGCACAGGTTGCATTGAAGGGCTTGTGACTAATAGAAAGTTTTTATGCTGGATAAATAAATGTACATTGTAGGAAATCACTGGATTTAATTCCCACTCAGCTGTCAAGTGAGAACAGTGCAAATAGGGATGTTGTAACTGGCTTCAGTGTCACTTGATTAAGGAAGAGAATAAGGGTTTATTCCTCATTAATGTATATAGACAGATAGATAGATAAATGTTTTATTGATCCCAAAGGGAATTACATGGTCACAATAGCACAGATATACAAATAAACAAGTATTAGAAAGAAAGTCAGAAAGAATAAAAAGTAAGTTACCTCAAACAGTCTACCAGGAAAGGGTCATCACTTCTCAGCTATAGGTTGATTCATTACAGAGCCTAAATGCCAAGGGTAAGAATGACTTCCATATAGGGTTCTTTGGAACAGCACAGTTGTCTTAGTCTATTACTAAAATGCTCCTCTGCTCAGCCAAGGTGGCATACAGAGGGTGAGAAACATTGTCCAGAATTGCCAAGGTTTTCTGTAGGGTCCTGTGTTCTACCACAGCCTCCAGTGTGTCCAGTTTGATTCCTATAACAGAACCAGCCTTTCTGATCAGTTTATTGAGCCTGTTGGCATCACCCATGTTGATGCCATTGCCCCAGCACACCACATCATAGAAGATTGTATTGGCAACAACAGACTGGTGGAACATGTGAAGGGAAGGCCTGCATACTCCAAAGGACCTCAGTCTGCTCAGAAAGTAGAAATGACTCTGGCTCTTCTTGAACACTGCCTCTGTGTTGGTGCTGCACTCGAGTCCATCATCCAGGTGCACCCAGGTACTTGTAAGTCTCACCACATCCACGTCCTCACCATCAATAGTAACAGGGAGCAGTGCAGGCTTAGTCTTCCTAAAGTCCATCACCATCTCCTTCATCTTACTGATGTTAAGCTGCAGATGATTCAGCTTGCACCATTTGAAAAAGTCCTCCATCAGGGCTCTGTACTCACCCTTCCATCATCCCTGTTTACAGCCAACTATTGCTGAGTCATCAAAGAATTTCTGCAGATGACATGACTCAGTGTTGTATCTAAATTTCGAGGTACACAGGGTAAACAGGAAGGGAGACAATACAGTCTCCTGTGGGGCCTCAGTGCTGCTTATAGCCAGGTCTGACATACAGCTCTGAAGCCGCACAGACCATGGTCTGCCAGTCAGGTCATCCATTATCCAGGGTAGAGTAGAAGTGCCAACCTGCATTGAACCAAGCTTTCCCCCAGCAATGAGGGCTTTATGGTATTAAAGGCAATTGAGAAATCAAAAAACATGATCCTAACTTTCACCCTGCCCTCAAGTTTACCTGGTCCATTTCCGACACCTCCCTCCCCTTTCTAGATCTTTCTGTCTCTGTCTCTGTCTCTGGAGACAGCTTATCCACTGATGTCTACTATAAGCCTACTGACTCTCACAGCTATCTGGACTATTCCTCTTCTCACCCTGTCTCTTGCAAAAACGCCATCCCCTTCTCACAATTCCTCCGTCTCCTCCGCATCTGCTCTCAGGATGAGGCTTTTCATTCTAGGACGAGGGAGATGTCTTCCTTTTTTAAAGAAAGGGGCTTCCCTTCCTCCACTATCAACTCTGCTCTTAAACGCATCTCCCCCATTTCACGTACATCTGCTCTCACTCCATCCTCCCTCCACCCCACTAGGAATAGGGTTCCCCTGGTCCTCACCTACCAACCCACCAGCCTCCGGGTCCAACATATTATTCTCCATAACTTCCGCCACCTCCAACGGGATCCCTCCCCCCCTCTCTCTGCATTCCGCAGGGATCGCTCCCTACGCAACTCCCTTGTCCATTCGTCCCCCCCATCCCTCCCCACTGATCTCCCTCCTGGCACTTACCCGTGTAAGCGGAACAAGTGCTACACATGCCCTTACACTTCCTCCCTTACCACCATTCAGGGCCCCAAACAGTCCTTCCAGGTGAGGCAACACTTCACCTGTGAGTCGACTGGGGTGATATACTGCGTCCGGTGCTCCCGATGTGGCCTTTTATATATTGGTGAGACCCGACGCAGACTGGGAGACCGCTTTGCTGAACATCTACGCTCTGTCCGCCAGAGAAAGCAGGAGCTCCCAGTGGCCACACATTTTAATTCCACATCCCATTCCCATTCTGACATGTCTATCCACGGCCTCCTCTACTGTAAAGATGAAGCCACACTCAGGTTGGAGGAACAACATCTTATATTCCGTCTGGGTAGCCTCCAACCTGATGGCATGAACATCGACTTCTCTAACTTCCGCTAGGCCCCACCTCCCCCTCGTACCCCATCTGTTACTTATTTTTATGCACACATTCTTTCTCTCACTCTCCTTTTTCTCCCTCTGTCCCTCTGAATATACCTCTTGCCCATCCTCTGGGTCCCCCCCGGCTTGTCTTTCTTCCCGGACCTCCTGTCCCATGATCCTCTCGTATCCCCTTTTGCCTATCACCTGTCCAACTCTTGGCTCCATCCCTCCCTCTCCTGTCTTCTCCTATCATTTTGGATCTCCCCCTCCCCCTCCAACTTTCAAATCCCTTACTCACTCTTCCTTCAGTTAGTCCTGACGAAGGGTCTCGGCCTGAAACGTCGACTGCACCTCTTCCTACAGATGCTGCTTGGCCTGCTGCGTTCACCAGCAACTTTGATGTGTGTTGATCCTCACAGTGCTGCCCTGCTTATCCAAATGGGAGTAGGGTCTTTTCAGCGGGTAGATGACTGCATCATTGACTCCAATGTGTTCCTGGTAAGCAAACTGTAGGGGATTGAGGGTTGATCTGACCAGGGGTTAGAGGTGAGCCAGGTCCAGCCTCTCATAATGTGTGAGATCAGGGCCACTGGACACTAGTCATTCAAGACTTTTGGCTGGACTTTCTTGGGTATTGAGACCGCACATGATGTTTTCCACACAGTCAGGACCCTTTCCAGGCTGAGACTCAGACTGAAAATGCGCTGGAGAGCTCCACACAGCTGCTCAGCACGCTCCTTCAGGTCCTTGGGGTTCACACCATCCGGTCCCAATGCTTTACCAGGTCTGAGTTTCCCCAGAGCCCTTCTCACCTGCTCAGTAGTGAAGGTGGGTCCATGATGACTGGGGAGTTGGTGGAAAGTGAGGGCTGGAGGGGGTGAAGATCGGGACGATAGCAGTTGGTGTGTGGATGGTAGATGGAGGGCAAAGAGGGGACATAGACAGTGGTAACCTGTGTTGTTCATCCACATGTTGAACTGGAGGGGGAAGGTTAGAATGTGTGATGATTCATGGAAAAATGCATTCAATTTCAGTACAATCATTGACATTTTCCATTTTTAAGCACTTGTCACACATACTAACATGAAAAATTGAAAACTCTCTGAGCAGCAGAAAGTCGGCTGGATGAGACAAACACTGTGAATAAGCAGAAAAAATATTAATCAAAGACCATCACAAATGTGAGTGATGGCAGTTCCCTACCATATATCTTCAGAAAAATAGCAAGTTAGAGAAGTAGCAGCTCATAATGTTCTTCCACATAATGGCAGTGTTATAGCAATATAATACAGGATGAAACAACCTGTGTAGTACTGTAATACTCCTGTCCATGCCTAAGAGTACATAGAATTAATGAAGATACAAATAAGTAGATGTAGGCCACTAAGCCTTTCCCACCATTTAATAATATTATAGCCAGTCTGATTGTCACCTCAATTCCACATTCCTGACTGTCGAACATCATAGATCCCCACCATCCAGGCCATGCCGTGTACTCACAGCTGTTGTTGGACAGCAGTTCAAAGTAAATTTATTATCAATTTACACTTATGTCACCATTACAACCCTGAGATTCATTTTTGTGGGCATTCACAGTAATTACAAAGAAACACAATAGAATCAATGAAAGACCGCACACAACAAAATGGACAAACCACCAATTTGCAAAAGACAACAAACTGTGCAAATTCAAAGGTAATAATAAATAAACAAGCAATAAACGGGAGATGAAGAGTCCTTGAAAATGAGTCTATAGGTTGTGTTCAGTTCAGTGTTGAGGTGAGTGAAGTTATCCTCTCTGGTTCAAGAGCCTGATGGTTGATGGGTAATAACCTGGGCTGTGGGTCCTTGATGACGAATGATGCTTTACTGTGATAGTACTCCATGTAGATGTGCTCAGTGGTGAGGAGAGCTTTACCCATGATGGACTGGGTTGTATCCACTACCTGTGGAGGCTTTTTCGTTCAAGGACATTGATGTTTCCATACCAGGCCGTGAGGCAACCAGTCAATATGCTCTCCATCATCCATCACACATCCGCAGAGGACTGGCTCATGCACCTCTGGTTTTCTCCTCATGTGGTTAACAATCAGCTCGTGGGTCTTGCTTACATTGAGTGAGAGGTTGTTGTTGTGGCATCACTCAGCCAGATTTTCATTCTCCCTCCTATGTGCTAATTCATCACCACCTTTGATTCAGCCATCAACAGTGGTATCATCAACAAAATGGTCCTGCTGAAGGGTCTTGGCCCAAAAGGTCGACTGTAGCCTTTACCATGCTTCTGGGCCTGCTGAGTTCCTCCAGCAGTTTGGGTGTGTTGAGTAGTATCATCAGTTAACTTAAAAATAGTCATAGTCATACTTTATTGATCCTGGGGGAAATTTGTTTTCATTACAGTTGCACCATAAATAATTAAATAGTAATAAAACCATAAATAATTTAATAGTAATATGTAAATTATGCCAGGAAATAAGTCCAGGACCAGCCTATTGGCTCAGCGTGTCTGACCCTCCAAGGGAGGAGTTGTAAAGTTTGATGGCCACAGGCAGGATTGACTTCCTATGATGCTCTGTGTTGCATCTCGGTGGAATGAGTCTCTGGCTGAATGTACTCCTGTGCCCAACCAGTACATTATGTAGTGGATGGGAGACATTGTCCAAGATGGCATGCAATTTGGACAACATCCTCTTTTCAGACACCACCGTCAGAGAGTCCAGTTTCATCCCCACAACATCAATGGCCTTATGAATGAGTTTGTTGATTCTGTTGGTGTCTGCTACCCTCAGCCTGCTGCCCCAGCACACAACAGCAAACATGATTGCACTGGCCACCACAGACTCGTAGAACATCCTCAGCATCGTCTGGCAGATGTTAAAGGACCTCAGTCTCCTCAGGAAATAGAGAGAGCTCTGACCCTTCTTGTAGACAGCCTCAGTGTTCTTTGACCAGCCCAGCTTATTGTCAGTTCCTATCCCCAGGTATTTGTAATCCTCCACCTTGTCCACACTGACCCCCTGGATGGAAACAGGGGTTCCCGGTGCCTTAGCTCTCCTCAGGTCTACCACCAGCTCCTTAGTCTTTTTCACATTAAGCATTAGAGCTGTGCTTAGCCTCACAATCATATGTATAAGGTAAGTAGAACAAGGGCTAAGCACACAGCCTTGTGGTGTCCTTGTGCTGATGGAGATTGTGGAGGAGATGTTGTTGCCAATCTAAACTGAGTGGGGTCTGCAAGTAAGGAAATCAAGGATCCAGTTTTGCAAGGAGGTATTGAGGCATACGTCTTGCAGATTATTGATTAGTTTTGAGGAGATAATAGTATCAAATGCCAAGCTGTAATCAATGAACTGCATCTTGATGTATGCATATTCACAGTCCAGATGTTCCAGGGTTGATTGCAGAGCCAATGAAATGGCATTTGCTGTTGACCTGTTGTGCCAGGAGGCAAATTGGTGCAAGTCCAAGTTGCTTCTCAGGCACGAGTTGAAATGTTCTATCACCAACCTCTCAAAATACTTCATCATAGTGGATGTAAGTCATGGAGGCAGGCAACCACATTTGTCTTATGTACTGGTACAATTGAAGTCTGCTTGAAGCAGGTGGGCATCTATATTTGCATTTAGATGCTAACTGCATTTCATTGGCTTTGTATCTATACTCGGCACAATGACAATAAAGTTGAATCTAATCTAATCTAAAGATACCAGTGAACACTCCAGCCAGTAGATTAGCACAGGTCTTTAGTACTTGGCCAGGTATCCCATCTGGGTCAGATGCTTTCCATGGGTTCACCCTCCTGAAGGATGTTCTAGGCTAGCCTCAGAGACAGAACTCACAGGGTTATCAAGGGTTGTGGGGGTTTGTGAAGGTTCCTCCATATTTTGACTTCAAAGTAAGCATAAAAGACATGAGCTCAGCTAGGAGCACAATCTTGTTGTCACCTATATCGCTTGGTTTCACTTTGCAGGAAGTGATAGCATTCAAGCCCTGCCAGAGCTGTCAGTGATTCAAGTTTGGTCCAGAATTGCCATTTTGCATGTGAGATGGCTTAGTGGAGGGTGTACCTGGACCTCTTTTATTTTACTTGGTCGCCAGACCTGAATGTCACTGATCTGGTCGTCAGCACATTGCAGATCTCATGGGCTGCAGGGCTTCTGGTGGGGGAAGACTCTGAATGATTATGTGGGGACACCCTCATCTACAACTGTTTAATAAAGTCTGTGACAACTATGGTATATTCATTCAGACCATCTGATAAGTCCTTAAACACAGTCCAGTCCAGTAACTTGAAGCAATTCTGTAGCCGCTCCTCTGCATGCCTCGACCTCTTCTTTGTTGTCCTTACCTCTGGAATCTTGCTCCTTAACTTCTGCCTGTATGCAGGTAGGAGGATAGCCAGATTATCAGATTTCCCAAAATGAGGTATAGGGATTGTGCTGGGATCCCTTGTGCTGCAGGTGACATGTTGATGACAATTGGGCAAGGATTTCTTTAAATAAGCCTGATTGAAGTCCCCAGCAATGATTTGAAATGTATCAGGTTAGACTGTTCTTTGTTTGCTGATCACGGCACTCAATACTTTGAGTCTTGCTTAACATCAGCCTTTTGGCAGATTGTGAACTGTGGTCAAGGTCACAGATGAGAACTCTCTTGGTAAGCAGAATGATCAGTATTTAATTGGTAGATATTCCAGGTCAGGGGAACAAGAGTGCAATAACATTGCCATGCCCGAGTCCCATCCAGAATCCTTTGGGTCTTACCGATATATCTAGCTTTCCTGAAGTCAGCCACGTCTTCATGAAACACAGAACACAGCAATTCCTCATTTTCCTCCAATCTAGCAGAATTGTAATTATTCCTCAATCTTTCTCTCCAGGACTGTACATTTGCTAATAAGATACTGGTGGGGGAAGTTTTTATACCACTTTGTTTTAGTCTGGCTTCGAGTCCTTCCCTCCTCCCTCTCTTCAAAACAGAAACCTGAAATCCCACACCACCAGCTTCAAGGGTTGCTACATCCCTTTAACTATTTGGTTCTTGAACTCACTTGCGCAAACACTGCCTCGGTACACCACTACTATGCTTAGCATGCACTGCAATGGACCTTTCTTTTGTTCTAATTGTGTTTTTTCTTGTAAAAGTTCTGCATAATTTATATTTATGTTCTTGTGAATGTTCTGGTTCTGATGCTATGTTTTGCGTTGTATCTGTGCATACATGTACTTGTGCATATGTGTCAGTACCTCCAGTTGAGCTCTGTCTTTTTGTGTGTTTTCCCCCTAGCTGTCAGTCTGTGGTTTTGTATTGCCATGTGCTCCTGTCCCTGCTCCTGCTCCTGCTCTACTCCGGCCCCTGTATTACTGAGCTCTCCGTCTCTCATCTGTTTCTCATTATTACCTGTATTGCTGCCACCTGTGTCTCGTTGTGCTCCACCTATCATCTGCCTCTCTGTTTATTACTCAGTGTATTTCAGTCCTGTGTTTTCACCTGTTTATTGCCAGATTGTGCTAGTGAATTTTCCTGAGCCATTCCAGCATTCGTATCTGTACTCTGTCCATCTGAATATCGACTCTGCCTGTTTCCTCGATTCTGGTTTTTGGATTTCTCTGGATGTTTTGATGTCTGGCTGAACTTTGACGCTGACTTTGTTTGTACCTCGGGATTTGTTACTCAATTAAAATCACTGTGTGCACAGTACTGGGTCTGCGATTGGATCCCTGCTCCAGCATCCTGACACTGTGACAATAAACTCCACTATGACTTCATCCACACTAACCAATCACCCATCTGCTAAGTAACAATCTACTTACTACTGCCTTGAGCATCCTTACACTCCCCTTTGAGGAGAGATCCAGTGCCTCACATAGGTTTCCTTTTGCAGCTAGGGAGGACAGAGGGACTAATCTCAGCCATAGTAACAGAAATGAACTCTGTAACTCAATGCTTCACTATTCTTTCCTTGTTTTGCTCTTTTTTAACTTATTTAATTTATTTTTTAGATTTTATACACTGCATATTTATTGTAATTTATAGTTTATTATTATGTATTGTGATGTACTGATACTGCAAGACAAGTTACATAACATATACCAGTGATATTAAAGCTGATTCTAATTTTGATTCCAAACATTTGTAATAATTTGCTTCAAGAGGAAACCTGAGAAACAAACAGCGGCAAAGCAATTTAAATGTGGTTGCTGAAATTTTGAATGTTGTGTCACTACACTCTGAGCTTGGAAATATGTGAGAAAGAAAGCCTTTGCCTTGCAGACCTGTTTTACCCAATCACAGACATCATTCTTGTTTGCTCCACTCTTTCCCTCTTTTCTGCAAATTAATATTTTATTTCACCTGTGTGACAAGAATACACATAGATTACGATGTAGCTGTCCTGTGCTGGCACCAGTGGAATCAGCAGTTGGTCTGCCACCTGTCTTCAGGAGAGAGAGAGATAAGGAAAACAATGGAGCAGTATTTGGAGATGTGTAATGAAGGGACGGGAGAGAGGGTAACAGAAGGCGGGAGCTGTCAAGAGCGGCTCCCTCTTTGAACCCTGAACTGTTTGAAGTGATGGACAGGCGATACCCAGCAGGGGGATAAAAAGGGACAGGTTCGCTAAGGCAGGACACACGACACCCGAGGTAATGAGACCCTGGAAGCGGTGCGCCTCTCACAAGTCGGTGGGAAGTACCGGGCCATAAACGCACAGGGTGGAAAGGCACGATCGGCGGGAACCTGGTGTGTGTCCACCCTTGCCTGGGTGCCAGGTTCAGCGCAGAAAAAAAAAGAAACGGTCGTATCTGGAAACGGAGGGGTCACAGTCGGTGACCTCAGATGACATCACAAAGGGCTCACCTGAAAGCTGACTGCGAAGGTCTGTGTGGAAGCTGTGTTGAATATTCATTCGTTTTACTCTCTCTCCTTCCTCCCCACTGTTCATCGCCATGGCAACGATTACTGCGAACTGAACTAAGTTGAACTGAACTTTGTGTCACTTTGAAACTGGTCATTTACCCCTAGACAACGATAGAGCTTGATTGATTCTGTTATCTTAATTCTGTGTACATGTATGTTTATCATTGCTGAACTGTTGCATTCATTATCCTTTTGATTAGAGTACTGTGTTGCTTGTTTCTTTAATAAAACTTTCTTAGTTCTAGTAATCCAGACTCCAACTGAGCGATCCATTTCTGCTGGTTTGGCAACCCAGTTACGGGGTACGTAACACCTGCAACACTTCCCATTTCTGATACAAGGTAATTAAATTGAAACGTTAATTTACCTTCTCTCTCCACGGATGCTGCTTGATTTGCTCAGTACTTATAGCAGCTTGGTTTTATTTGAGATACAAATTTATATGCCAAGCAATTGAATTAGATAAGGACACAAATTATTTGGAAATCTGTGTGGAGATTTGGTAGATTAAGTTAATTGAGATAAGTGTGAGGAGATGTATTTCAGGAGGTGAACTGCAAGTGGAAATTATGCAGTGAATATCTGGACATTAGAGCATTAATGTACAGAGTCATCTTGGGGGACAAGTCCATATTGCTGTGAAAGGAGCAACGCAATTAAATAGGGTGGTAAAGAAGGATCAGGCACATTTGCCTTCGTTGGCCAGAGCCATCGTGTACATAAGTTGGGCAAGTCGTGTTGCTGCTGTATAAAACTTTGGTCAGGTTGCATTTGGAGTATTGCGTGCAGCTATAAGGAGAGGATGGACAACCCTGGTTTGTTTTCTCTGGAACAGAGGCTGAAGAGCAACCTTATGGAAGTGTATAAAATTAAGAGAGGCAGAGAAAGGGTAGGTGGTCAGACTTTGTTTTCCCCAGGGGGAAATGTCAAATACTAGATGGAATATAAGAAAAGAAGGGGAAACTTCAATGGAGGTGTGTGAGACAGGTTTTGTTGAGGAAGGATGTGGAAACTTTAGAGAGGATGCAGAGAGATTTACCATGATGCTGCCTGGATTAGGGAACTTGAATTGTGAAGAAAGGTCGAACGAGCTTAGGCTTTCCTCTTTAGAGTCAAGGAGAATGAAGGGAAGATATCAGAGGTCCATGAGCCAGCCGTCATCAAAGGATCCGATGTGGAGAGGGTCAGCAACAATGATGGAGTGATAATGTATGCCATTCACATACTTTTATATATAACCCATAATGAATTATTTAAACAAACAAGAATGCTTAATCAAGCAATATATTTGCAATATTATTCAAACAATACTGAAATATTAACTACACTCCAGTGGAGAGTGTCAGCAACTTTAAATTCCTTGGTGTTATCATTTCAAAGGATCAGTCCTGGACTCAGCACATAAATGCAACTACAAAGAAAGCACAGCAGTGCCTCTGCTTCCTTAGAAGTTTGCAAAGATTCGGCATGGCATTTAAAGTTTTGACCAACTTCTATGGATGTTTGGTGGTGAGTATACTGACTGGCTGCATCACAGCATGATAGGGAAACATTAATGCCTTGAATGGAAAATCCTACAAAAAATAGTGCACACAGCCCAGTCAACCACTGGTAAAGCCCTTCCCACCATTGAGCACATCTACACAGAGTGTTGTCGTGGGAAAGCAGCAGCCATCATCAGAGAGCCCCACCAGTCAGGTCAAGCTCTCTTCTCACTGCTACCATCAGGAAGAAGGTACATGAGCCTCAGGACTCACACCATCGGGTTCAGGAACAGTTATTACCCCTCAACCATCAGACTCTTGAACCAAAGGGAATAACTTCACTCAACTTCACTTACCCTATCACTGAAATCTTCCAACAACCTATGGACTCACTTTCAAGGACTCTTCATCTCCTGTTCTGGATAGTTACTGCTTATTTATTTATGATGATTATTATTCCTTTCTTTCTGTATTTGCACAGTTTGTTGTCTTTTGCACACTGTTTGAATGACCAGTTGGTGCAGTCTTTCAATGATTCTATTATAGTTATTATTCTAATACAGATTGTGTGGGCATGTGGCCAAGTGGTTAAGGCGTTCGACTAACGATCTGAAGGTTGTGAGTACGACCCCCAGCCGAGGCAGCGTGTTGTGTCCTTGAGCAAGGCACTTAATCACACATTGCTCTGTGATGACACCGGTGCCAAGCTGTATGGGTCCTAATGCCCTTCCCTCGGACAACATCAGTGTCATGGAGAGGGGAGAATTGCAGCATGGGCAACTGCTGGTCTTCCATACAACCTTGCCCAGGCCTGCGCCCTGGAAAGCGAAGACTTTCCAGGCATGGATCCATGGTCTCGCAAGGCTAACAGATGCTTTATTATTTCTATTATAGATTTATCAAGTATGCCCACAAGAAAATTAATCTCTGGGCTGTGTATGGTGACATATATGTACTTTGAACTTCAAGCTGTGGCTTGACAGAGTTGTACAAGATAATAACAGGTACAGATCAAGTGTGTATCCAGAAGCTTTTTCCTAGGGCTTTTTAAAGAGTGGTGAGTGCACGACAGGGATGGCAGTAGCGGCAGATAAATTAGGCACATTAAGTAAACTCTTAGACAGGCACATGAATAATAAGAAAAGTGGAGAGCTATGTAGGAGGAAAGGATTAGATTGATGTAGTTTATAAAGTCAACACAACATTGTTGGCCAGAGGACCTACATTGTGCTGTAGTGTTCTATGTCCTATTTGTAAGTTATTGCAGAAGTAAAATTGAAAGCATCCTGGAGAAGAATATGCAGTTAATATTGGAGATAACCAGAAAAGAACTTGTTTTGAAAGTAACTTATCAGAATCCAAAGTAGATAAGATGTTTGTTCTTGGAAGCATTTACTCCAAAATGTCCTTATTAAGGATGAGGTTTCTGGGTACTTGGAGGCATGTGATAAATTAGGCCAAAGTCAGTATATTTTCCCGAAGGCTTGGGTTCCCAAACTTTTTTCTGCCATGGACCAATACCATTAAGCAAGGGGTTCATGACCCCAGGTTGGGAACCCTTGCTTTAAGGGGAAATCTTGACTGACAAATCTGTTGGAATTCTTTGAGGAAATAACAGACAGGAGAGACAATGGTGAGTCAGTAGATGTTGTTTACTTGGATTTTCAGAAGGCCCTTGACAAGGTGCAGTACATGGTATTACAGGAAAGATACTAACGTGGATAGAAGTTCAAGTTTATTGTCATCTGACTCTACATATATGCAACCGAATAGCTTCCAGACCATGTAATGATACAGCCAGCCAGGAGACTCTCAATGATGTTCCTGTAGAAAGCTGTTAGAATGGGGGCAGGAGCTCTGCACACGTCAATATCCTCAAAAAGTGGATATGACGCTGTGCCTTCTTGACTAGTGAGGAGGTGTGAGTCCAGGGTAGATTGTCTGTTTTGTGCACACCAAGGAACTTTGTGCTCTTCACTCTCTCCCCTATAGAGCCATTGATATGCAATGGGGAGTGGTCAACCAGCGCCTTCCTGAAGTCCACAGTCTTCTCTTTTGTCTTGTCTATGTTGAGATTCAGGTTGTTGTTCTCACACCATTTGACAAGCCTCTCTACTTCCTCTCTGTATGCCGACTCATCATCGTTGCTGACGAGGCCAACCTCTGTAGTATCGTCAGTGAACGTGATGCAGTTTCAGCTGGATCTAGCAGTGCAATCATGAGTCCGCAGCATGAACAGCAGCGGGCTGAGCACACAGCTCCAGGGGCAACAGTGCTCAGTATGATGGAGACTGAGATGTTGCTGCCAACTCGGACTGACCGGGGATTCTCTGTCAAGAAATCCAAGATCCAGTTACAGAGGAGACATAGAGAAGATGTTTCCTATAACGGGGAAGTCTAGGATGAAAGTTCAAAGTACGTATACATCATACAGCCTTTGAGATTCATCTCCTTACAGGCAGCCATAAAACAAGAAACCGAGAAGAGCCTATTTAAAAAAAATCATGCAAACAATAAAAACAAACAAACACCATTTGGATCGATAGTGAGTCCGTAGATGTGAAGCCTGGAGGAGCAGCAATAGTGAGTCCATAGTCGTGAAGCCCGGAACAGCAGAAGCAGGCCCACAGCCTCGGCCGCATTGCAGCGAAGATCAGAATAAATGTCGTGGAGGAGCGAGGAGAACAGGCCCGACCCTCGCCTCCTGTCCCAACACCCTGCCTTTCCTATCCATCCAGCCCAGCATCCTTGCTCAAAGGCTCCAGCCCTGTCGCATCGATATGGTCCGGGCCTGGACCCCACTGCTGTGTTTCGGCCCATACCCAACCTTTCCAAATCAGCCCAGTGCTTAGCTTGATCAAGCCTCCCTCTCAGTTTAGGTGGATGGGCCCTGAAACTCCTTTGCTCTGACCTTTCTCCACTTCGCGTGCCCCAGCACCACCTCAAGTGTGCCTCGACCTCGCGCCGACCACTTCTCCTCAAATATGCCTCAACCTCACTCACACCTGCACACCTCTACACCTCAACCCTGAAGGCAGCCTCGCCTTCACTTGCCTCTTTATTGTTTGCGGTGATTGTATACCATATTTTTTACAGAAAAGATGTTATTAATAAAGTATTTCATTGTGTTTCTTGCTTTGAAAACCACCAGTAAGTTGTCACTCGTCTTCAGTCGTGCCATCTTAAGCCAGTAGTCTAGACTAGAGGGCACAACCTCAAAATACAAGGCCATTTCTTTAGAACAGAGTTAAGGAGGAATTTCTTTAGCTAGAGGGTGGTGAATCTGTGAAATTCATTGTCACAGACGGCTGTGGAGGCCAAGTCATTGTGTATATTTAAAGTGGGATTTGATAGTTTCTTGATTAATAAGGACGTCAAAGGTTATGGGACAACGGCAGGAGAGGAATAATAAATCAGCCATGATGAAATAGTGGAGCAGACTCAATGGGCCGAATGGCCTGATTCTGCACCTAGGTTTTATGGTCTGTCAAAAAGACACAGAGAATTAGAACTGGCATAAGGGAAAAAGGCTGGGATTATGAAAGCCAGCACAAAACAATGAATGAGAAATAAATTGAAATATATTTTGAATAAAAATATTTGAAGCGTGCAAGAATTTCCACCAGAGGAATGTGACATTTACTTCATGTAGCACAGAAAGAGGTTGTTCATCTCATTTGGTTCATTCCAGCCCCCACCAGTTTCAATCCCCTGCAAATAATTCTCTGTCATACGGCCATTGACTCTCCTATGGTTCTTTTGTCACTTACCCACGCTAAGAGGTAATTTACGGTAGCCATTCAACCTGCCAGCATCGCCTTTGGATGTGAGATGAAACAGCAAACAACATGCAGGCAACACCTGAGGTCAGGACTTGACCTGGATCCCTGGAGCTATAAAGCAGCAGCAGTAATTGCTGGACAATGGTGGTGCCCCGTAAACTTTATAAATTATAGTGATACTCTTCACCAATTAAGATTATTATGTCTTGACCTTAACAAATAAAGAAATGCCTAGAACATAGAGTATTAAACAGAGAACATTTGTCTCCATGGTAACACTGGCTGAATAATAACAGGCAAGACAGATTATTTAATTTATAAATAGTACACTTCTTTGTTTTACAAAAAAAAATACTTGAAACAACTTGAAACAAATTCTAGTGGTGCATGAGATCATGTGCTAATGGGCTAAGAAAGGCTATCTCCTGATTATCTGAATTATTGGGCAAGTACCTTCCACAATCAAATAAAGGAAGAGTTCGTAAGAATAAGCTCTCACAATCAATCTCCTTCACTGTACAAATTTGTCGGAAATTGAGACCACCATTGAAAAATGCAATTATTATTGCCACGTGTTAGTTAAGTGGGAAGATGACAGACGAAAGGAAAAATACCAAGACTTACAATGCACAAAGATATCTGAGTCAAATTTGGTGTAAATTTCATAGCATGGTGATTAAGTTGAGGCTATATACAGATAACCTATTTTATTATATAAATTGACTGCATCTATATATAATATATTAGCCTATGTATTTCAAAAATCACATTGTGTGAATCAAATACAGGAAATGGGAAGGATAACAAATGCTGAAAACCCTGTCGGTGATTGGTAATGTCCGTGATCCCCGGGTGCAGCAATCCTAGCCATATATTTGAATGGCTGCACAGTCTTAAAAGGAATGTTCTTTACAGCTGCAGTAAAAATTAGCTTTATTTGTCACATGTAGATTGGAACATGTAGTGAAATGCACGTTTTCTTTTTGCGTCAAATCAAATCAGCAAGAATTGTGCTGTGGGCAGCCTGCAAGTATCACCACGCTTGCAGCGCCTACATGGTTTGCTCACAACAGATTAACCCTAACTGTACGACTTTGGAGTGTGGGAGGAAGCCCACAAGGTTATGGGGAGAACTTAGAAACTACTAAAAGACAGCAGGGCGGGAATCAAACCCTGATCGGTGATTCCTGGCGCTGTCAAGTGATAGCGCTAACCACTACACTGCATTGCCGCCCTCGTGCTTCACACCTGCATCTCGGAGACTGCACAAGCTGACTCTTGAATGTTGGAAGCAGTTGCAGTATGGAGTGGAGTACCATAAATCACAACTGGTGAGTACTCTGTTGACTACTGCAGGCACAGACAGTAAAGGTGTTGCTTTGGCATGCATCTGTATGTTCCATGTTGCGGCGTGACGTCTGTTGAATATGTGCACCCTATATGTTTGCTGGTTGCACACCAGAATCAATATCTATACCACAAAGCGGGGGGCTATTGTTGTAGGTTTTGCAAATAAAGCAACGTGAGGTGTTTCATGTTTAAGGAAAACCATAACAACCCATTTATTGTACTCCAAAAACTGAATACAAAGCGCAGTAACAGAACTTCACACCATGACATCATCACATCAGACCAGCCTCTTAAAGTGAACCCCAGCTCAATGTCGGTGTTTGTGAATCACGTCTATGTTTCCACCCATTACATTACTCTGCGCAGGTGACCGAGAATTCACTAAAACCGGCATTGTGACCCTGCGCGGAGCTCAGAGGAGCCGCCAGGCCCTGGTCCTATGTTCTGTGGGTGAAGTAACAGCAGGTGCCTCTGGCTCATTCTGGGGTGTGCCAACACGCTCGTGGTCATGTCGTGGCAGCAGGGGCATAATTGCAGAATCCGCCAAATCTTGCTGGGCTGGTTTAAGGCGATCTACCGAAACACATTCAGGTTTACCCCTCTTGATAAAAGGTAAGCCTTTTCTCTCCAATCCAAAGTGTGAACAGGCCATCGTAAGGGGGGGGGGGGTCTAAGGGGACGTTGGTGTGCATAGTGGTGGATGAAAACAAACGAGGCAGAATGTAGATCAACAGGAACCCAAGAGTGCTGTACACCAGGATTGGAGGTAGGAAGAGGTGAAAAGGAATTGAATTTACTGAGGAGGGTGGAACGCTGTTGAGAGGCCAACCAGGTGGTCGAGGCATCAGGAATGAAATCACCTGGCATTGATAATGGCTGCCCGTCTGCCAACTCTGCTGTGGACAACTGCAGGTCCACCTTTGGAGCTGTTCTGAGCCTCAGTAGGACCCACAGGAGACAACCATACCAACACTCGTCAGTCAGGGAAACCCTCAGAGCAGCATTTAGGGAGTGGCGAAACCGCTTGCATAGGCCATTGGACTGTGGGTACTACACTGTGGTGTGATGTAGCCATCGCAGCCCAGAGCTTTGATGTGAATTGGGGTCGGCGGTCAGAGGGAATATTAGATGAGATGCCAAACCAAGCAACCCAGGTGCAGATCAACACCTGAACCACGTCTGCGGCCATCATCAATGCTGGAGGGACGAGCTCTGGCCACCTGGTGATAGGGTCCACCATGGTAAGGAGGTGTGTGAAACTGCGGTGGGGGGGGGGTAAGAACCAACAAGGCCAACATTGACATGGTCTAACCATTGCTCAGGGACCTCAAACGGTGCCAATGGCGCCTGAACATGGCATATATCTTTGTCTGCTGGCACGCCACACAGTCTGCAGTCCAATCACACACGTCCTTCCTAGGCCATGTATGGAGTTAAAAACAGTCTGCCTCCAGTTTGTGAACACTATGGGGTGAGGGCGACAGGAGAGAAATCCCAGCTTCCCTGACCTTAATGTCAGCCAACCTCAGGCCCGTGACTGCGGTTCAGTAAGCCTGGACCTCTGGGTCAGTAGCTGGATCGGCTGCCATGCCGGCATGGTTAACCCCTATATGTACGGCCTCAACAGCTGGCCATGAGAGGCAATCAGCCATAGCATTATTTTTCCCCTTGATATGTTGTATATCAATTGCAAACTCTGATATGTAGTCCTGGTGGCATACTAAGGGACTGATATTTTGGCCATCACTTGCATAAGGGGTTTGTGATCAATGAACGCTGTGAAATGGCAACCCTTCAGAAGAAAACGAAAATGGTGGACTGCCAGATAGAGACCAAGAAACTCATTGTCAAATATATGACTGCCACATGCCTCCAACCAACTGTTCATGCACAGTACCAACAGCATAGTCTGAGGCGTCAGTTGTAATGGCTATGGGAGTGTTGGGGACCAGGTGCACAGTAGGGTCACATTGGAAAGAGCTCGTTTGCTATCATCAAATGCCCTGGTCATGTCCACTAACCAGTCAAGCACATGAGCACATGATTAGGGATATTGGTTTGAGCACACTGTACCGGGGGAGCACAAGTTCGACAGCTCGCGGAACGAAATGGTGATAGAAATTCACCATGCCTAAAAACTCCTGTAGTTTCTTAATAGTGCAAGGCAGTGGGAAATCCATAATAGCAGTTACTTTTGATGGTAGGGGTTTTGCACCTTCCGCGGAGATGCAATGGCCGAGAAAGAGATGGGCATTGACAACCTAAACTGCCATTTAGCAGGGTTAATAATCAACCTGTGTTGGCTTAAGCACTCGAAAAGTGTGTGGAAATGGGATACGTGTTCAGACTTGGATGCACTAGCAACAAGTATGTCATTCAGGTAAATAAAAAGAAAATCTAAGTAATTTAATACAGAGTCCATCAGCCGTTGGAAAGCCTGTGCTGCATTTTTCTGCCCAAACTGCATGCGCAGAAACTCAAAAAGGGGATATCACAGCCATTTTGGGAATGTCCTCTGAACACACAGGCGCCTGATGGTAGCCCCTAACTAAACTGACTTCGGGAAAGAAATTAATCTTCCAGCTAAGTATGCTGAAAAGTCTTGATTGTGTGGGACCAGATAACGATTGGGGGTGGTGGCCTTGTTAAGGCGTCGGTCATCGCCACGTGGGCAGCGACCACCATCGGACTTAGGGACCATATGCAGGGGTGAAGCCCAGGGGCTATTCAATTGGTGTACAATGTCAAGTCTTTCCATGTTGGCAAACTCTACCTTCGCGGTTGCCAGCTTTTCTGGGTCCAGTCTACTATGCGAGCGGGCATGACTGGCGGGCCAGTTGTGGAAATGTGGTGCTCAACCCCATGTTCTGTGACTGTTGTGGAGAATGTGGGCTTGCTGAGGTTTAGGAATTCACCCAGCATTTTGAGTAAACTCATTTGCAGTGGTACATGTGCTTGACAGAGTTATTGTGGGGAACTTAACTGGGGGAGCAGAGTAGCAACCCAAAGTCATTGACATCCACAAGCCGACAGTTCTTAAGATCAACTAACAGTCCTTCGGCACACAGGAAATTGACACCAAGCAGAGGTCTAGCCACTTCAGCCAGGACAAAGTCCCATGTGTAACGTTGCCCACTGAAGCAGAGTGTCACCCATTGTGTCCCGTAGGCCTGGATCTTGCTTCCATTGGCGGCCTCCAGTGGGGTTTTATCGCTCTTTGCCTTCTCATCAGTAGGCGATGCTGGCAGCACACTCTCTTCAGCACCCTTGTCACACAGTTAGTGTTGCCCTGAAAAGGTGTCCATAATGAACTGTAGATGACCCTGGAAGCTGGAACCCATGGTGTTCACAGACCTCTGATGTCCTGATGCACTGGCACTGTCAAAACTGCAAGGCAGTTGTTACTTCTTAGCACCCATACCAAAGCGAACGAGGTAAAAACACAGACCTAGCAAGGAGAGCAACTGTTTGGCGTGCTCAGACTCCAATAGTCTGTAAAAGGTGAGTTTTTAGCAACCAACATTTATCATGTTTGGATGAGTGTTCTAGTACACTCACCACTCCCATGGCTGTGGAGTTGCTGAGCGACGCTACCACATAGTAGAATTTGGTGGTGATTTCTCGCAGCGTGAATTGAGCCTTAGCTTGTACCAACCAAACAACGGCATTTTGCTCCAAAACTCCAGCAGTTTCAAAGTGACTGCGTTAGCCAACGTGTTCAATAACTCTGGAATCGTCCCAGAGCATTGGGCTCACCAATGTAGGTTTTCACAAATAAAACGACGTGAAGCATTTCAATGTTTAAGAAAAACCAGAACAACTCATTTATTGTACTCCAAAAACTGAGCATGAAGCGCGGTAACAGAGCTCCATGTAATTACGTCATTCCATCAGGCCAGCCTCTTAAAGTGAACCCCAACTCGATGGTGGTTGTGAATTATGTACTTTTCTGCCAATTACATTACCTTACATTGTCACTCTTTAGTTTGGTGTGCAGACACAAATACTCTGTTACTGTAGCAGTGTGTTACAGAATCAAAAGGCGATTGCTGCCAGAATACTGAGCATTGGTGAAGCAGGTTGAAACAGTGGAGACTCCTTGGTGGTAATATAGATCTGATTTGATGGATCGTGCTGTGCTTGTGTTTGAAACGCAGATATGTCGGGTTTGTACCATTAGATTTAGAAACTCAGATACAGTATGTGAATAGTTAACATACCGTGTTGCGAAAAAAAGCATTTATGACCGTGGATATATATTTGATGTGCCTCAATACATTACAAGTTGGCAACAAGGGTGCTGAAGGACATTGATGGATCTAGCGTGGCAAGTTATAAGAGAGATGGGAACACCAAAGCTGATATTTTGTATTCGCTTTCTAACACTGACATAGAAACTTAGTTTAATGTTTTCAGTTAACCGGTGAGAGTCCACTTCAGTACTAATCATGATAGCAAAGACCACAGTATTCATTTAACATCAAATGGTTGCATGCACTGGGTTTAGCTGCGTCACTATTGTTTAGCATTGGGACAACATGCATGCTCTGGGGAAGTTTATTGAGAGCATGGACACGTATGACTAAGCTAAAGCAACATCCATTACCAATATTAAATGACTGGGCATGTTCTTTAAAGTAAACAATATCTCAGCGATTGAAAGGTGGGGAGGGGTGATGTTGTGAAAGCCCAAAATGATGCAATTTGCGAACATAAAGAAAGCAATGTTCCTAATGGAAATCAAGTGTGAAGCAATTGACTTCGATTGCTGTTGACAGACACGATATTTAAGAATGTTAGAGAATTTTGATCACCTAGAGGGACTGATGTACAGTATCTACAAGCACAGTCAAAGAGCTGGTACAAAGTCCTAACCTCTGAACCAAGTTTGAAGCAATGTTACTGAGACGATTTCAGTGAATGGTTTTCATTGCACCAGCTATCACTTACCACTTGTGTTCCAAACCAGAGGCCAAGCTGGTCAATTCTGTATTCTCTAATGAGTCAAGTTGAGAGTGAACTGGATAAGCTAGAAGGAAATGATAAACTTACGAAAACTGACCAGAGTGAAAAGGACACTATTATAGTGACTATTGCCAGTCGATGGTGAAGTGGCATCCACACCGGACTTCGAGGCGAGTGGTCCTGGGTTCGAATCCGGCCAGCAGATTGCACACTCTCCATCCGTGCTGGGTTGAGCGTCAAGCTAACGACTCGGCCTCGTAAACAGACAAATGCTTAAGAAATGGCAAGTTTGTCGCCCGATGTGCCACACGTCATGGAGAGGAACAACAACAAATGGTGGCTTTGCTTGAGACAGACAGACTGCTGCAGCTGTACACAGGTTACAGTTAGATGGAGCTGTGTTTACTAAATGCGGTCCTAGTTCTCTTTATGTCATTCCTTTCAAAATTGAAATGTGACTGTTTAATCAGAACAACAAAAGCAATAACTACAACAGAAGTTATGGATCCCAAAGGTTGAATGACAGTTTCCTGGACAATGGCATAAAGCCTTATGAAGGATTATGTTCTCATTCTCTCACAGATGTTGAATAAGAACATAAAACTTCAGAAGGCTGATGCCACTGGCCACTAAGACTGCCATTCAACTCATAGGATCCACAACTATAATTGTAGTTATTGTACCTGATTTGGTGACTGTAGGCAGTTCAGAGAACCAGAGAACTGAGGAAATGCTGGTTCCTCGAACAGATTTTTTTCTCTAGATTATGGTGTCCGCAGAGTATTTTATGTCTCTATATAAAGTTATATTTGAGGTTGCAGAGGGCACAGCTCACTGTTCGAACAAAGGATGCAGTCTCAGTGTTAGTTCTCTAAATAGCACAGGTTCAGGGGAAGTGGGTTTAATAGTAGCTTGTTGTTATTTCACTAGGCCAGAAAGGTTGAAAATCCCAAAGCAGATGAATTTTGCCTGTTGTTCTTCTGATAAAGTTATGCAAAATTATGTTTTGTCAGAGTAAAATGCTCGGGAGAATGAAAATCCTACTGAAAAATGAGGAAATAGATTTTCTAAAAGACTGCCAAGGCACTCAGAAATGTGTACAAAATTGCTGTGCTCCAGGTTAATACAATTTTCAGCCAAACAGTATTGTATGGAGTTGTGCAAATGGATTTCTGGCCCCAGATCATGCTATCAGATTCAATATAATGACAACAATTGCTGACACTTACATCAACAGAACCTCAAACACAAAGCATTATTCATGTTGTGAAGCAGTTTGTTATAGATTGATGGTCATACACCACTAAACTGTGTCCTTCAATCCACAAAATGTGTGCCACCCACCAGACAGCAATTTACACTGAAGCTACAATAATTCCATTTCATTCTGTGCCTTGCTCAACCTTAAGCAGAGTCCGTGACTTGCTGGCTTACTGCGCAGGCCTCAAGGACAGCTGTGTTAGAATTATTCTTCTATCATTTCTATCTATTCCTATCATTTCGGACACACATTCTTTTTCTCTCTCTCCTTTTTCTCCCTCTGTCCCCTCCACTATACCCCTTGCCCATCCTCTGGGCTTCTCCCCCGCCTTTTCTTTCTCCCTGGGCCTCCTGTCCCATGATCCTCTCATAACCCTTTTGCCAATCACCTGTCCAGCTCTTGGCTCCGTCCCTCCCCCTCCTGTCTTCTCCTATCATTTCGGATCTCCCCCTCCCCCTCCCACTTTCAAATGTCTTACTGGCCCTTCTTTCAGTTAGTCCTGACGAAGGGTCTCAGCCCGAAACGTCCATTGTACCTCTTCCTAGAGATGCTGCCTGACCTGCCGCGTTCACCAGCAACTTTTATGTGTGTTTCTTCCTCTCTTTGTTCATTTTCTTCCGGCGAGGAAGAGAAAATCCTCAGAGTGCTACTATTTAAGCCGTTAAGCTCGGTTATTAATGAAAGATAACTTACAGAACATGAATATTTAAGAGAACCTTAGATAGGCAGGTAGATGAAATAAAAATGGAGGGCAATGGGCTGTGTAGGAGGGAAGGGTTAGGTTGATCATAGAGTAGGTTTATATAGGTCAGAGCAATATTGTGGGCTGAAGGGCCAGTATTGTGCTCTACTACCTGTGTAGCAGCTGTGTATCTGTTCCTTGTCTGCATTGTATTCTGTGTTGCATGTTTATTATGGTAACTAGTCACATGAGTGGGAGTGTGGTTAAAAATGAGAGGAATAAGTTATGTCTTCATGCTCTGTTCATTGTTGCTTGCGGTAGCTGGGGACCGATGGATGTCGTATCTTCTGCTGACTGCTCAATAATGATCAATTACGTTTAGCTTACTCATGGGCACGCCTTAAGTTTCAACACTTCAAGATTGTATGTTTGCTAATTGCTAATAAAGGATTGAATACATATCCTAGACTTTTTAGAGCAATCGCTATTGGGGTGAGAGGGCATCATGCAAGTCTAACTATCCGGAGGGTTGTCGGCAGCGGCAATTGTTTTGGTTTTGTATGACCGCTACAACCCGTGTGTTCTATGTTTCTTTGACTTTATACTGTATATTAGGATACAGAAAATAAATGTGAAGCACTAATGTTAGAAGTAAAATTGAAAATCTTGGGGCTCGTTAGCAGGTCTGTTAATCTGTGAAAAGAGCATGGGAAATGGTACTATCTTGGTGCCACAGTAACGTAGCGTTTAGCCACTGCAGCTCGGAGCATCAGTGTTCAATTGTGACATCATCCGTAAGGAGTCTGTACGTCCTTCCCGTGGAATGCGTGGGTTTCCTCCCACAGCCCAAAGACGTACAGGTTAGTAGGTTAACCGGGCATTGTAAATTGTCCCGTGATTAGGCGAGGATTGCTGAGCAGCACAGCTCCAAGGGCCAGGGGGACCTATTCTGTGCTGTGTCTCTAAATAAAACCAAAATAAAAATATTTTTGATGTAATATTTCTTTGGAACGTGCAGTTGTTTTTAACCCAAGTTGATTTGCTGAAAAATCCATCGCATGAAGAACATAAAAGCATTGAGTTTGTTGCAGCAGAACCCCAGTTTTGTGGTTGTCTGTGACTCCAAAGATAAAAAAAACTGGGGTTACAAACGTGCATAATAGTACAATAATAGTTTTTGTTCCCAATTAGCAGGGCAGCTGATTTAGAAGATAGAACATAGAAAACCTACAGCACAATACAGGCCTTTCGGCCCACAAAGTTGTGCTGAACATGTCCCGACCTTAGAAATTATTAGGCTTACCTATAGCCCTCTATTTTTCTAAGCTCCATGTACCTATCCAAAAGTCTCTTAAAAGACCCCATCGTATCCGCCTCCACCACGGTTGTCAGCAGCCCATTTACTCCCAGCATTTAATTTAAAATGAAATTGGTATATTTATTAGCAGTTTAAAGGTCATAAACAGGCCTTGTGGTGCATAATTGCACTACTCTGGGATCGCAAAATATTTCAGTTGTTTAAATGGGGTGTTGATGAGTGTGTGTGCTATATGTGCCTTGTGCTGTGTGATGCTGGCACTGTGCTTTGCACCTTGGCTCTGCAGGAATACTGTTCGGTTTGGCCGGATTCATGTGTATAGTTGAATGACAATTAAACATCAACCTCAAAATTCAAAGTAAATTTTATTAGCAAAGTACATATACGTTACTATATATAACCATGAGATTCATTTTCTTGTGGGCGTACTCAATAAATCTGTAGAATAATAACTACAACAGAAACAATGAAATACCGCCCTACCAGGGCGTTCAACCAGCATGCAGAAGGCAACCGGCTGTGCAAATGCAAAAAGAAGAAATAATAACAATAATAAATAAATCGGCAATAATTATCAAGAACTTGAGCTGCAGAGTCCTTGAAAGTGAGTCTGTAGTTGTGGAATCAGGGTTGAGATGAGTGAAGTTATCCACACTGGTTCAAGAGCCTGATGGTTATGAATTATGAAGCAATACCCAAAGGCATTCTAATGCTTTTCCAAATTTGAAATGATTAGGTTCTTAAATGAAATGTGGGATTACAGTATGGAAAACAGGGATTGATTCCACCTGGAGATGATGATGAGAGACTCTTTTTTTTCACACATTCATGGAATCTGCCGATCAGTGACTATCCAGTATTTACTGCCAAACAGTTATTGCCCACAAGAACTGAGCCACTTTACTGATCCAATGTGGAATTATCTGCTACAAGCTATGTGCAAATACTACTTTAAAAGAAAATCAGCGAGGTGCTTGGAGAAGAAGAATGTCTAATGTATTGTGAATAAACAGGAAAATAGGATTAGACCAGGTGGCTCCTGTTTCAAAAATACACTATTGCAAACATGACAAGCAAAATGAATTGATCAATATCATAGCTAGCAACCAAAGTTTAAGTATAATGCACAGGTATTTAGATTATCTTTTTAAGTGAAATATACATCAAATAGCCCACCAATTACTTTTAAGCAAATGACAAAAATAGGTAGCGTGGTGGCCAGTGTGTACTTGGAGAGCCAAAGGGCCTGTTTCTGTGTGGTATAACTTTATGACATCAAACCAAATAAAACCTGACAGCTTAAAAATTGAATCACGTCACACTGCGTTTCAGGGCACCAAGCAATTCAATTTTACAGAGTTCTGGCTTCCTTATTACTGAGATAGTATATAAAGGTACAGGAGCAGGTACAAATCGCTTTACAAAATGGAACACAGAACCACCAGAAAAAGCAGAATCAAGGGCTCTTTCCTATCGATCTAAAAGGATCGGCATAGTCCTGATGAAGGGTCTCTGTTTGAAACGACGACTGTACTCTTTTCCATAGATGCTGCCTGGCCTGCAGAGTTCCTCCAGCATCTTGTGTGTTTTGCTAGGGATAGTCTAATAGATTTAAATTAATGAATGAATTTAATAAAGGATACGTAAAAGATGAAAACCAAATTACCCAATTCTGATAAAGGATCTTCAACTTGAAACACTAACTCTATTTCCCTTCCTACATAAGTTATTTGACCTGCTGAGTATGTACAGCATTTTATGTTACTATCTTAGAAAAAATGTCTTTGATTATGAGGGAATCCAAAACTAAATCCATATAGTTAAGATGGTCTCTCAGAAATACAAGGGAAAGTTCAGGAGTCCCGGGGAAATATTAATGAATTTAGTTGAAGAGAGGTGGAGGTGTAAATGTAAGGAAAGTTCAGTTGAGTCAAAAGTAGTTAATTACTCATAATTTCTATATTTTGATCCCAGTATTTAATGTGAAATTAGAGGTAAAGTGATTGGAGATGACAATTTTTCACATGGTTTTTCAATTAAAGGGAAGAAAGATGCACGAACAGGGAAGAACAGATGCTAAAAATGTTAAATGAAATAAAATGGAAGAGGCCCGGGGTGCAAAAATCACTGGCACAGACCAGTTGGGTTACGTAGCTGTTTCTGTGCTACACAACTCTCTAAAGCAATGGGAAAAGCAACACTGCATAATTCTACATTAATAAAAGAAACACTGCATGTCATTTGAGGGAAGCTGGTGGACCAAAGCAGAATCAGAAGAGCTCGTGTTGGCCTTGTGCCTTCCCTTTGGGAAAAGGGTCCTGATTTATAAAAAGTACTGCATAGGCCTTGAAATGAACAGGCATCCTCAGTTAGCCTGAACCAGATTTGAAGGCATGCATTCTATTTTCTGGCTCTAAGGCATCCAGATAACCTTCAGTATTTTTGATAGTTCACTTTGCATAATATCTCTATTGTGCAACGTGGCATTTTAGGTAACATCCTGTGTGGCAGTGTTGTATCATTCATGCCTGTAATGGATGGCAGCATGCCAATCTCCCATTCCCGTGCGAGAGTGCGCACAATTTAGAGCAGCCAGTGAAAATAAATTCCAAAGTAGGTCACCTGAAAGAAAGATGCTTGAAATTAACCCGTCCATGAGGAGCAGAAGGATGAGAGTGGAGCTATACATTTAAACTCAGGCTAGAAAATCCTTTTAAAAGCATTTTAATCAAGAGAACCTTATACCAAGGGCTTTTTCTTCTCACTGTCAGGAATTGCCAATATTTAGCTTTCTCTTCCAGTCAATTTTCAATCTCTTTTCACACCCACTTGCCCTCATCTTTTCCCAGCAACAGTCCACAGTTACAGTTGTTTTCTGTATCTGGCACTTTGGTTAGAGCAGCAATCTGCAATTGGCAAATGAAAGAAAATAAATTTCTTGAGGCCCTTTTGTTAAATTCCACAATCTCATGATTTCTGGTTTCCTCCCTCCAACCATGCTCTCCTGTTTCTGACTAGTACCTAATAAAATTAACCAGAACTATTCTGTTCAGAAACAGTATTTAATGCAAAGGATTACAATGGTATGGAAAGGCCACTGATTGAACCTCTTCTTGCTTTATCACCCCAATTCTGGGCTTTCTTCCATGTACTCTTTTTTCTTAAAATAAAAGGCTTTTTGTGGTGATTAAATTCAAACATATTAAAAGAAAGTATCTCCAGGGGAGTATTATTTTCTATGAATACTTCTTGATGAATGTAAGAAACTACAACATAGCTTGATTCAAATTGTTGGCCATTATCATGCTAGACGAGAATAACATATAACATTTTCCTTGGCTTTGTTTAATTTGTTCTTTCATCTTCACCACTGGAGATTGACAAAGGGCACCTGCTGGAGACAATTGGCTCCAATAGCAAGTTTTAAAAAAACTTTAGCACCATTGTTGGATATCTGTTGTGAAACTGATTAAAATAATGCAGATTTATTAGAAAATTAAACAAATTTTCATAGACTCAATTATAATGTTCTCGTAAGTAGTGATTGCAGTGTGTGTTGATAAGTGACATTACTACAGTTTGTTGCAGGAAGTGAACTAAACAAAGTACATACACTTTAGGAGTTCTTTGTGTTGTGCCATGATGATTAATTGTAGGTACCTGAGAACCTCTGTCCCTGGAAGCTTTTAGACCACCTGTGAGAAAAGATATCGAAAAAAAAATCATGTGTGTGAGGTCACCCAAGTGGCAGAAAAACAGTATAGACGTAGAGAGCAGTCAGGCTTTTAGGAATGGTCCAGAAACATCAAGAGGAATGACAGAAAAATAGGGAAATAGAATCCATTTCTCTACCTTTGATTTCTGCGTTGAATGATTCATTTGTCTGCGACTCATTGGTATGTCTTTTTACCTTATAGAAATTGTATCCGAGTTTTGGAAGTTCTTTGTGTTTTAGAAATTGTTTGTAACATTGGAAATCTTTGATAAGATAGAAATCGCCTGTGAGTTTTCAATGTGTTTTAAGAATTTTGTTTGGATTTAAATAGATATCACTAAAAATAAGTGAACTGTATTTAAACTATTTTGTGAGCTGAAAGTATCTCCTCCTTGATAGGGAGGAAAGACCCACCACTCAGATAGTAGATATTGGCAATTGCACTCACTGTGCAAGATAATCAGGGAAGTGAATTAGGTTTTGAAGAGTAGGTGGTTACAGTATAACCTCCCTTTAGTGAGGGTACCCGTAGCTATCTGTATCAGATAGGGCTTAAGGTCTTTGAGTTTAGAACTTCACAGTCAGAAACCCAATACCGTCACAATTTCACATGACAAGCTCACCTGTGGTTTGGATTGATAAGTAAATTTGTTTGAAAATATTAAACATGTGAAATTGCACATTGGTTTTAAGTGAAAAATTGTGACAATGATAGAAATGGAATGGAAAAGTGTTAAAGTATCTTGTCAAATGCGAGCCACAAATCCAATGCCAGTTTGCAATCCAGAGTAGTAGTGAAGGCCAGAGTTCCAAAGCAGAATTTGAAGCATGTGAGCAAGATTAGTGTAAGTTGGTGCTGTAGATAGAAACCATCCATCACACCTCTGTCAATTCATAAAATTAAACTGTTAGTAAAGTGCACATCTTAAAGCAGGATTGTTTACTAAATGCATTCTGATTTCTTTGTAGGAGGGAAGAATTCACAGTAAAAAGGCATAAAGATGATGATTACACAACATTGAAGCCCACGTAAATTGGATTTACATGGCAGTTACACCACCAGAAGTAATGGTAGAAAGCAGCAGGACCTTAAGTCAAAGGTATGATTTAATAGTCAGTGCTTTGGTGGTCAGCTGCAGATTGCTCAGTTATGGGTAAGAACACATATCCAGCTGAATTCAACTGAGTACAGAAAACTTGAAATACTAAAAATATGGGCCCTATGAGATAGCTAGTAAGGCAAAGCATTCAACAATTAGAGCTACCAGTGCTTGTAGCTAAAAACACTATTCAATAAACACCGATGGACAAAATCTGGACCAGAGAGTTCAAAGTTCAAAGTAAATTTATTATCAAAGTACATACAGTGCCTATAAAAAGTAATTCATCCTCCCCCCCCTTAGAAGTTTTTATGATTTATTGTTTTACAGCATTGAATCACAGTGGATTTAATTTGGCTTTTTTGATACCAATCAGCAGAAAAGAATCTTTCATGTCAACATGAAAACAAATTTCTACAAATTGGTCTAAATTTATCACAATTATTAAACATAAAATAATTGATTGCATAATTACTCACCCACTTCAAGTCAGTATTTAGCAGATGCACTTTTGGCAGCAATTACAGCCTTGAGTCTGTGTGGATAGGTCTCTATCAGCTTTGCACATCTGAACACTGCAACTCTTCCCCATTCTCTTTACAAAACTGCTCAAGCAGTTTCATATTAAAAGGGATGAATACTTGTACAGTCAATTATTTTGTGTTTTATATTTGTGATTAATTTAGATCATTTTGTTGGGATCAGTTTTCTCTTTGACATGAAAAAGTCTTTTTCTGTTGATCAGTGTCAAATAAAGCCAGATTAAATCCACTGTGATTCAATGTTGTAAAACAATAAAACATGAAAACTTCTGGGGAGGGGTGAATACTTTTTATAGACACTGTATATGTCACCATATACAACCTTGAGATTTGTTTTCTCACAGGCATACTCAATAAATCCATAATAAAAAAACTAACCATAACAGAATCAAGGAAAGACTGCATAATCTTGGGTGTTCAACCACTGTGCAAAAGGCAACAAACTGTGCAAGTACAAAAAGAAAGAATTAATAATAAATAAACAATATATATCGAGAACATGAGATGAAGAGTCCTTGAAATTGAGTCCATAGTTTGTGGGAATATTTCAATGATAGGAGTAAGTGAAGTTATCTCCTTTAGTTCAGGAGTCTGATGGTTGAGGGGTACTAACTGTTCCTGAACCTGGTGTTAAAGGTAGAGTTAATTAATAAAGGTAGAATGGAAAGACATGTTCAACATCGATGGTTTAAAATGAGTTATTCTGTAGAGAAGGTATGCAGCAATGTTCAAGCATTTCTATGTGTCCATTGCAGGTTGCAACAGCCATGTCTGTGTAAAACCTGGTGCAAATGCATTTGTCTATAAACCTAGACCTGTATCAAGTACATTGGAAAAACCAGGTGGAGTGAGTTGGAATTAAATAGAGTTGTAATGAAGATGAAAGGAGATGTTGTTCATTGAATAACAACAATTGTTCTAGTGCCCCAAGCAAACGTATCTCTTGGTCAACTATGTTCTGACTACAAATTGATACTTCACCCAGGCAGTTCATGATAGAAAGTACATTCATAATTGCACTACACATATGTACCTCCTGTACCTAATAAAGTGGGCATTGAGTGTATGCTTTTGGTCTTGTAACGTGTGGTTATTTGAATTACTACCACCTTCTTGTCAGCTTGAACCAGTCTGGCCATTCTCCTCTGATCTCTCATTAACAAGGCATTTTTTACCCCAGCTCTGCCACTCACAGATGTTACTTTGTTTTTGTGCACCATTCTCTTTAAACTTTAGAGAGTGCTGTGAGTGAAAATCTCAGGAGATCAGCATTTTCTGAAATAATCAACCCATCCTGACTGGCACCAACAATCATTCCACAGTCAAAATCACTTAGATCATATTTCTTCCCCATTCTGATGCATGGTCTGAAGAACAATAGAACTTCGTGACCATGTCTATATGTTTTTATGCATTGAGTTGCTATCACATGATTGGCTGATTAGATATTTGCATTAATAAGCAGATGTACAGGTGTACCTAATAAAGTGGCTACTGATTGTACATTACAGATATGTGTTGTACATTTGCAGAAACTGTACTGCTCTCCTCTCTTTAAAACAAAGTAATTCACATATTTGCATAATTACAGCTCTAAGTCCTTTGCAGGTTTCTAGCATTAAATCTTCTTCTTGACTTGATGATGTCACTTCATGACTCAATTCACAAATCTGTGTCATTTCTTCCACAGTTTTCATTGAATCAACTTCGGGAATGCATTCACAGAACTCTCCCCGCCTGATTTATTCTTTTAGTATGTGGTAGGAATTAAAATGATTTAGAAGCACAGTCATTATCTTGCCTTTTATTTTTTTCACCCGATATCTCTTTATTCTACATCAGTTATCACTCCACCATCCCAAAGTCGGATTTGTTGTTTGGTGTTAACTGTGATGAAACTGAGTAATTCTAAGCCAGGACATGAGAAAGTGGATCTCAGTTCTTTGATATTACAATATTGCAGCAAAAGTCCCAACATGGTGCACACTGAGAGAGACATGAGACTGCAGATACTGTGGTCTGGAGAAATAATCAAACTGCCAAGGAACTCAGTAGGTCAGTCAGCATCTGTAGAGGGAGAGGCCAGTCTCAGGCTGAAACATTGACCACTCCTCTGCATCCACAGATGCTACCTGACCCCCTGAGTTACTCCAGCAGTTTGTCTTTTGTGTATGACGTTTCGATCCATTTTGAGCTGCTATCAATGAGTACCTCAAAGTTGTTTATTCTCACAATTCATCAATGTGCAGTATACTCTTTGGCTGCTTCCAATTTAAACCACTTTTGAGTTGTTCAGCCCAAGAAAAACAATTGTCCTCTACAGTATATGTTTCTTTGTGTTTCCTGGCGTCTTCCTGCAGCTGGCTAAGCACATTCAATTTTCAAAGATTTTCTTACTGTACTTATAACTGTTCATGCAGTTTCTTAATTGCACTTCAATAGTTTGGTATTTTGCAAGCTTATTGTTAAAATATTTGGATGTGATTTCACACTGAAGGTTAATTTTGCGTATAAATTCAGGCCCTTATTGTTGACTTATCTACATTCAGTTATGCATTTTTCTGTGACAAACTTTGGTGAAAACTATCTCATGCCAACATCACACTAAGATCCTGCAAGGTATTTTTTTTAAATCAATTGTACTTTTTATAATCCACTGTCTGAGTGAAATATCACTTTGTAATTACCACATAGATGATCAACTTTCTCGTTTGCTTGGGGTATGTGGAGGCATAGTCATGGACTATATTCAAGACAAACCAGTAGGTTTGTTTTTAAACACTAGAAGAATGGTTAGTGTGAAAAGGGAACACCAAAATACAGGATCAGCCAAGATCATATTAAATGACAGAGCAGGCATGACGGGCTAAATGTCACACTCTAGCTTCTATTTCTTGGCTTCTTTCTTGAAATTTAGTATTATTTTACTGTAGAGAACAACAGTCGTTAAGTTTCATAGTAATTAAAACATGGAACATTGAGATGTTATGGTTTGAGTACATTTTATATAAATGCACGCATATTGATACTACTCATCCTGGACTGTAATGGGAAGGAATTGCAAGTTTGAATTCTAACAGGAATTTGAAAGCCAGTCTATAGTTACTTAGTCCTACACACTCAATTGTTATTCCTTTTTGCCATTGGAATAATATTGTCATGCTTTCTGAATGAAAAATGAAAGACCAGTGTCAAATATAAAGAAAAATTCCTGGAAATACGCTTAGCATGTTTTGTGAATCTCTATTGTCTTTTTTTTTGTCCTGAACTTACCTCCAAACAGAATATACAAGGTATTAGTATCTGATTTTTCTACAAGGTCAGATTCTTCCCTTCTGTTTTGATGCCTAAAGAAAAAACAAGAGCTAGGCAACAACTGTACAGTGAGAAAGAATAGATCTGTCACAGTAAGAGAAGCAAATATTAAACAAAAAATCTTGAAGTAGAATTGATTTATTCGGTCTCTATAAACACTGGTCATGGCCCACATAAATTTCAAACAGTCTTGTTCCCTAGCATATCTCCAGTGCTTGACTTGCTGAACAATACCAACTTGTATTTATATGACATATTTAAAATAATAAAACATTCAAGGTCCTGCTTTGGAAAATTTCATATCTTGCCACTTAAATGAAAAGACCAAAAGCTTGGTAATAAAAGGAGATTTTTAAGGAGCATCTTGAGAGAAGGGGTTAGAGAGATGGAATTATTTAGAGGGATATTCCAAAGCACATGACTTTGACAATGTCAATGTAGCCTTCATCCATTTGAATGAGTTTGCCACAAATGAAAACACAACAGAACAATTGATAACCTCAGTGCAAAAAGGTAAATAAAAACCCCTGGTTTTCGATTTCCTAACAAGAAGTCACCTACTCCTATAAAACATCAACTAAGAAACATAGTGATGGTTCACTGTTGCTCACAAGAGCTTAAAGCTGGAAGAGTTTGTTGGAGAACTATATAACTAACAGACCATAATCTCATGTATGCTTAGCATTAACGCATATGAATTTCTATCTCCATATCTCCTGACTTAAATTATTCAGCTAAAGCAATTTTCTAAGAGTCCAGGGACAGTATCTATAAGTTAGAATATCCATTTTTGCTTAATATGTGCTGAGTTTAACTTCTAGGGAAATTGAAGGGTCTGGAAAAAGAGTAGTGTAGTAAAATTTAATTTAGAAAGTAACTTGGGTAATTTGCATCCATTTTCTCTTAGGAAAACTACTATCTGCCTGATGGCTGCAGGATACCAAACTTGCAGCTGCTATGTCATTCCTGCGCTGACTGAGTCACTGCTTGTAAGTGCACTCTGCACAGCAGCCAACAGCAGTACAAGGTTATCATGGTGGGAATAGGAAAAGGTAGGGGAAAACATGTTTTTGTGATCTGTGGTAAATTCCTGTCAAACAAGCCCCCAGTTCATGGAGCTCATAATTCAGGCAGAACACACTGGATTGATCTCTGTCATGATACACTCTTAGAAGCAGTTTGCCCGACAAACACATGCTCTCTAGTGTTCAGTCAGGCCTGTACACCATAGTACATCATCAATGGGACAGCTGACACACTTTAAATTTACTATTGGTAGGTGCAGCAGAGCAGAACTTGTTCCTTCTTTTATTAGAAATGGAATGTGCTGTTCATAATTTATATATTTTATTCAAATCTCTGTGGGCCTGATATGATCAGCATGCACAGACACCAAGGCAAATCAGAGTTGGAAGTTCAATATCCCAATAGGTAGGGCTTCATAGGAAGTGAATGTAACCAAGCTAAGGCATAAATAAAACATTTTTAATGCACAGTTTACATATAGAACAGGGACAAATGGACCAATTTCTGAGCCAAGGTGACAAAAATATATAAGACCATGAGACATGGGAGCAGAATTAGGCCATTTGGACCACTGAGTCTGCTCCATCATTTCACCATGGCCGATCCGTTTCCCTCTCATCCCCAGTCTCTCGCCTTCTCCCCACATTATTCCATGCCCTGACAAGTCAAGAATCTATCAACCTCTGCCTTAAATATACACAATGACTTGACCTCCACAGCTGCCTGTGGTTACGAATTTCACAGATTTACCACTCTCTGGCTAAAGAAATTCCTCCTCACCTCCATTCTAAGTGGACATTCCTCTGTCCTGAGGCTGTCTCACACCTTATAATTAAGATATAAGAATGTCTTAAGTCATTATTTTTAAATTGCATATTAAAGTGATGTAGACACCTAAACTCAGCATTATCTGGTCAAGTGGGGCCCGTTGATCTGGAATTGGCTTCTCCTTGAAGAACAGCAATGGATAACTGATGACGGCATGTAGAGAACAGAAGAGGAGTGGTAGAGAGCACCACACTAAAAATAATCACAGCATTGAGTGCATTCGATTTCTGAGAATGGGGAAAGAACTGACAGGTGGAATATAGCATAAGGATCACAAGACTCCACACTCGAACATGCAGTGCTACAGCATTGCGAACAGTATGCAGTGTTCAATGCGATGAAAAGGCTCTCCTGGTTGAACCTACCTTGCTGAAATCTGGCCCAGTTGTCCTAAAATTTGTCCTGTTACAAAATGACCTTCTGCAGGCAAGTTGCTTTTGATCTTGAATGGAGACTTCACTCATCAATCACATAAATATAATCCTTACCTAATGATCACTACGCCATTGTCTCCAACACCACTTTGCCCAACTAACGAACATAATTCCTGGTTCCACCACTAATCTCCCACATCCTCTCTCAGGGAACAACAATATCCAACTACAGCCTTGACCTTAATTGATATCTTTTCTGTATGTTGTAATAACATAGCACTTAAAGGAAAACCCCTCACTCATGTAGGGCCAATTCATTACCATCTGATACCTTGGGATGTGGCCACTACTGAAATTGTGAACGTCAGTCCCACAACCACAACAGTCATTGGCACATTGTGCAGTATCCAATTAATAGCCCATTAGAGGCTCTGAGGAAATTCCAGACAGCAATGTTGTATGATAGTTTGTTGAATTATAATATTAATCCATTTGATACATCAGTTATAACGAATCTTTAAAATTAGTTCCTATCCATTTTCAGTGACAAATTTGTTCACTGTATTTTTGGGTAATGAAATAATTGAATTTCAGGAAAAGGAGGTTGTTCACTGATGGGTCAGACCTGAGTGACTGAATTAGCCTAATGTGTATTGTACCTTTTGGTTTCAGGGGTTCCCAACCTTGGGTCCACGGACACCTTGGTCAATGATAGGAGTCCATGGCATAAAAATGGTTGGGAACCCCTGACTAGATAACAAGAATCCATAAAATTGAAATTTTCAATTAATTTGCCTCAAAAATCTCAAACAATAAAGATTGGTATGAAGTAGTTGGGACAAATAAAACCATAAGCCTTATGAGCGGAATTAGGCTATTCAGTCCATCGAGTCTGCTCCACCATTCAATCATAGCTGATTTATTTTTCCTCTTAACCATATTTTCTTGCCATATCTCCATAATATTTTTACTAATCAGGAATATATCAACCTCCTTTTTAAATATACCCAATGACTTGGCCTCCACAGCCATCTGTGGCAATAAATTCCACAGATTCACCACTCTCTGGCTAAAGAAATTCCTCTTCATCTCTTTTTAAAGGAATATCCTTCTATCGTGAGGCTGTGCCTTCTGGTAGACTTCCCCACAATTTGAACCATCCTCTCCACATATACTCTACCCAGACCTTTCGATATTCAGTAGTTTCAATGAGATCCACCCCCCACCCCACTTCCTTCTAAACAGCATTGAGTTCAGGCCCAGAACTATACGTTAACCCTTTTCCTCCCAGGATCATTCTCGTAAACCCCCTCTAGACCCTCTCCAATGCCTTTTTTATCCATGGGACCCAAAACTGCTCTTAAGACTCCAGATACAGCCTGACCAATGCCTTATAAAGTGCTGCATATCCCATATGTTCAGGGAGGTGTACAAGATTTCTAACCTTTTGTGTAGATATGCTTCTTGTCACCGGCTGATTGGTTGCCTTTAATTTTAATGATTTGAACTTTTCTGGCATTTTGATAACAGAAGGAACTATCAGATGAGAAGCATTTTTAAATGCTGTTATCTTTTTTGTGGATTAAGTTCTCGCTGATCAAAGCCAGTAAATTCCTCTCAACTTTAATTAAACTAGTTGATACATTGACAAGGCTTATGTTAAAGTAAAACGGGGAAAAAAAGATAATCTGAGACAATAGGAAGGAAGATATGACCAGGACAACTATATTCTTAAAACAGATCTGTGCTTTCCACATCTATTCCAATTAATATATTGCAGAACTTGCAGCTAATAGAAACCGTTTTTTACCCAGACTACCAGCTGTAAAGACTTTTAAAATCAGGTTTGTACTGGTAATTTTATCTGCTCAATGAAAAACTAATATTACTTTCTCACTCTTTAGTTTTAATTTGCCATCATTAATAAAGCAATCCAAAATATGTTGTAATTTAAAGCCTATTTGAGGTAACATCTATCTTCAGATGCTTTTTTTCATGGGTCCATTCCCTGAGACCGCCCTAATGTTTTTCATCCCACCAGTTTCATTGATGCTGACACACTTCCAGCATCAATGATGAGTAATAATTTGTCCCACTTCATTCTCACTTTCCTTGAGTCATTTAGCCTCAGTTTCCATATGTATGCAGACATCACTTAGGCCCAGAAGTTCATATGAATAATGCCTCTTTTTCTTTTCTTGTTAATCAGTTTTATTTTGGAGTTTAACATGACTGCCAGTTTGGATCACTCTACTTTAGAGATTTGACTAAGATCTTCCTGTCACAAACCACCATTGCACATATGCGACTTCCTTCCTGACTCCTATGCATCTAAGGATGTCATACCTGTGCATTGCTCCTTGTAGAACATTGCTAGGGAGATTATTGTATTTTCTTCATACTATTGGGCACTTACAGGCAAACTAGTTTTAAAAACGACATAGCAATCTGGCAGAGCACTCAGGCTGTTTCACTAAACATTTCCTTATCCAACTCCTCCGTAATTGCATCATCTACCCATGTGGTCTTACCCATTACCCAGTATGCTCAGGCTTTGACCTGATCATTGATGTTTCATTGAGCAAATCAGGATGTACGGATCCCAGCCAAGGCATAGGCTGGCACTTGTGAACATTTCTCACCCATGACCCCCATTCCTCCCAGCACCATGACAGACCCAGGCATGGTTTCAGTTGCCGTATTTCCTTTCCCGAGCTCTAAAGCACCTCATACTGTCTGCAGTGTTCAGACTGCTGTTTGCAGCAGGGTCAAGGCCAAGAGGGACATTCGTGCCTGGACCCTACGCTTTTCTTTTGGTTAATCTCTTTGCCCCCTCCCCCCAAATAAAAACTTCGCTGTTCTCATTACATCATTAGGTCTTAGATTAAGCAAAAGTTCCACAATACCAATGTTGGATTTGGCTTCTGTTTTCATGAATCATTTGTGCTCATCTCCATCTTAAAACACCCTGACTTCACAATTGGGCTGAGCTAGGATATTCAACATTACCTTACTTGATCAAGAACTGATCATCATACCTCCACTACCATCCACGAGTAAAACATCATCCATTCGGCCCCACTACAATGCTATTATTTAGGCTTCTGTGTAAATTTGATTATGTGCCAGCCCTCCAGCACCAAAATCTGCAAATTCCAAAATCACCAAAATTCTGTTGCCTTACAAAATTCAACCCATAATATTAGCAGTGAAGAGATATTCTGTTTGCCAGGATTAGCATTTATACCCATTGGCTTCTTCAACCTAATGTGTTATCTCTGGTCTTCAATTCTGATTACCTTGTTTCTGTTTTTAACTCCTTCATCTCCTTCACTAATGGAGATGCTTACAACTATTTACTTTTAATTTCTCCTTACCCAAAGTCCTTCAGTTCTCTCTTTCTGATCTTTACAAGACACCTCAAACGTAAAGTTTACAAACCAACTGCACAGAATACAGATCAGGAACTGTATGTTCCGGTCAGAACGAAAGACAGGGATGGCAAGGTAAAAGAACCTTGACTGCGGCGATGAATTGCGTCAAGAAGAAAAAGTCAAAGTATGTAAAGCTTAGGAAGTTAGAATCAAACAAAGCCTTGGAGGATTATAAAGAAGCCAGAAAAGAACTGTAGAAGGGAAATGGGAAAGCCATGAAGGGCCATAAAAAGTCATTAGCAACTAAGATTAAAGAGAACCACAAGGCTTTCTATACAACAAATTTCACAACATATGCCAGTGATATTAAACCTGATTCTGATATACATCAAGAGCAAGAGAATAATTAGGGAGAAGATAGAACCACTCAAGGATAAAAGGGAGAACATTTGCTTGAATGCAGAGGATGTGGGCAAAGTCCTTAATCACCAGAATGTTGATAATATGGGTGAGGTACTTGATATCAGTATTTATCAAGTAGGATGTGGAAGATAGGGAGATCAGTGCCAAACATATTGATATGCTAGAGCATTACAAGGTAAAGAAGGAGGTAGTGTTGGGTCTCTTAAAGAGCATTAAGGTGGATAAGTACCCAGGGACTGATGCAGTATACCCCAGGTTATTGCAAGATGCAAGGCACGAGATTTCTGGGGCTTTCGCCAATATCTTCATGTCCTCTCTAGCCACAGACAAGGTCCCAGAGGACTGGTGAGTACAAAATATTGTTCTATTATTTAGGAAGGGAACCAGGGATAATCCTGGAAACTATAGACCAGTGAATCTCACGTCAGCAGTAGGGAAGTTACTGGCGAGAATTCATAGGGAGAGGATTTATGAGCATTTGGAGAACCATGGTCTAATTGGGGATAGCCAGCATGGCAAATCGTGTCTTACTAACTTGATTGAGTTTTTTGACAAGGTGACAAGGGTGATTGACGAAGGTAGAGCTATGGGTGTTGTCTATATGGACTTTAGTAAAGGGTTTGACAAGGTCCCTCGTAGGAAGCTCATCCAGAAGATTAAGATGCCTGGGGTCCACAGTGAATTAGCCATTTGGATTCAGAACTGGCTTGCCCATAGGAGACAGGGTATTGGTCAAAGGGACTTATTCAAGTTGGAGATCAGTGATTAGTGATGTTGCACAGGGATCTGTACTGGGACCACTGCTGTTTGTCATGTACAGTATGTAAATGACCTGGATGAAAATGAAATGGATGGGCTAATAAGTTTGAAGATAATATGAAGGTTGGTGGTATTGTGGATAGCATGGAAGACTGACAAAGAATACAGGAAGATATAGATCAGTTGCAGATATGGGCGGAAAAATGGCAGATGGAGTGTAACCCAGCCAAATGTGAAGTGTTGCAACTTAGTAGTCAAATGTAAAAAGGCAGTATGAGCAGAGGGATCTTCAAAGTTCAAAGTAAATTTATTATTAAAGTACCTATATGTCACCATATGCACACTTGGGATTTGTTTTCTTGCAAGCATACACAGTAAATTCAAGAAACGCAGTGGAATCAATGAAAGACTGCACCCAACAGGACAATCAATGTGCAAAAACAATAATAATAATAATAATAATAATAATAAATAAGCAATAAATATTGAGAACATTAGATGAAGTGAGTCCATAGGTTCTGAGAACGGTTCAGTGAGTCTGCTGGTTGAGGGGTAGTAACTGTCCCTGAACCTGGTGACGTGGGTCCTGAGGCTCCTGTGCCTTCTTCCTGATGGCAGCAGTGAGATTAGAGCGTGGCCTGGGTGGTGGGGGTGCTGGATGATGGATGCTGCTTTCCTGTGACTGCATTCCATGTCAATGTGCTCAATGGTTGGGAGGGCTTTACCCGTGATGGACTGGGGTAATCCACTACTTCTTGTAAGATTGTCCATTCAAAGGCATCAGCGTTCCATACCAGGTTGTGACTCAGCCAGTCAGTATACTTTCCACCACAGATCTATCGGAGTTTGTCTAAATTTTAGATTTCAGGCAAAATCTTCACAAACCTCTAAGGAAGTAAGGGTTCAAGTCCATAGCTCCCTGAAAGTGGCTACACAGGTTGATAGGTTGGTTAAAAAGGCATATAGTCATGTTCGCCTTTATTAGTTGAGGCATGGGGTTCAACAGTCAGGAAGCAATGTTGCAGTTTTATAAAAGTCTAGTTAGAGAGCATCTGGAGTATTGCATATAGTTCTAGCCACCCCATTATAGGAAGGATGTGAGGCTTTGGAGAGGGTGCAGAAGAGGTTCACCAGGATGCTGCCTGGATTCGAGTGCATGTGCTATCATGAAAATCTGGACGAGCTTGGGTTGTTTTCTCTGGAGTGGCAGAGGCTGAGGGAGATCGGATAAAGGTCTTTTAAGATGATGAGAGGCCTATATTGAGTAGGCAGACAGTATTTTTTCCGAGGGTTGAAATGTCTCATATCAGAGGACATGTGTTTGAAGCGAGGGGGTTTATTTCAAACGAGATGTGAGGGGCAAGTTTTCCCACACAGAGAGTGGTGGGTGCCTGGAATGCACTGCCTCTGGCGGTAGTGGAGGCAGATACACTGGGGACTTTTAGATAAGCACAATCATGTGAGGAAAATAGTATTAAAAGAACATTGTACAGGCAGAAGAGATTAGTTTAGTTGGCCATTTGATTACTAATCTAACTGCCTCAGCATAGCATCGTGGGCTAAAGAGCCCATTCCTGTTCTGTGCTGTTCTATGTTCTAACCTTCACATTCGAGCTGGCTATCAATTGTCAGCTCTCCCACAAGATCGTGGTGTCCAATCGTTTCCTCCTCCATGAAGTGACATTTATATAAGTTAACACCACCAAGTGAAATTGAGCAATTTCAACTGCTCAGTCGAGACCAAATGAACAGCTAACAGCAAGGAAGCTTCAACAATAAACAGAAGGTTTCACTTGTGCTGGTTACAAACAAATGAAGCATTCATCATTCATTGAAATATAAATCATATACAGAGGAATATTAAAAAGATTTGGAACAAAAGAATCTGCAGTACATTGACATTTTGCACATTTTCCAGAGTACTAAAATTTACAAAAAAAAACAATGAATAGGCCTCTTGTACTAAGATGAGGCCACCCTCAGGGTGGAGGAGCAACACCTTATATTGTCAGAGTGGCCTCTTCTTCTAGTCCCCAATCTGGCTTTTTACCTCTTCTTACCTGCCCATTCCTTCTCCCTGGGTCCCCTCCTCCTTCCCTTTCTCCTATGGCCCACTGTCCTCTCCTGCCAGATTTCTTCTTCTACATCCCTTTACCTGTCCTGCCCTCCTGTCATCACCTCTCACCTTCTAACCAGCCTCCTTCCCACCCCCCCCCCACCTTTTCATTCTGTAGCCTGCCACCCCCTTCCTTTCTAGTCCCGAAGAACGGTCTCAGCCTGAAACATCGACTGCTTATTCACTTCCATAGCTGCTGTTTGACCTGCTGAGTTCCTCCAGCACTTGGCATGTGCTGCTTTACATTTCCACCATCTGCAGACTTTCTCATGTTTATGGATAGGAAAATTTGGCACCCTGAAACACACCTCATTGCCCACAAAGATGATTCTCCAACTCAACAAATTCCAAGATTGTAGCAATGTGTGTTGGATTTCACCACTGGGTCTGATTAGTAATATATGCATGCCTGATTGTCTTCAAGAATGAAGGCAGCCTAGTGTCCAATTCCTCAGGATCAGCAGGAAGCAGACAGCAATCATAACCCAACTGTGTTCTGTCGATTGGTTATTTTTTAGTTCTATAATGAAAAGATATTTTAGCAGAAAACTCAAAACATTCTTTTAAAAAACTTGTTTAATGTAGTAAGTCTGAACACGAATCCTAAAAGGGGATCCAACATCTTTCACCTTCATGGATGGATCTCATCTCCAAATTTCGGGATTTACTCACATGAAAAATTTGGTAAAGTAAGAAAAAAAGATCCCAAGAAATTTGGTGTGGTTGGAAGCCCCGAACACAGACTCCACCACAGGTTTGCTCAGTGTTTGCAAGGTTAGATGAAGGACATCTAAAGCAGGCAATCAACGAAAGAGTCATCTCATCAGCCCTCCACAAGGCCAGGTGAATGTGCAATGGGTACAGCAGTCCCTTTCAATTCCAACAACTATCAACCCTTCAATGTGGCTGCAGCAAAGTTCTGTGAATCCCAACACTGAGAATACCTCTTCCACCCTTCACCACGCAAACTGCTGTGGTTCAAGAGTACCCACGTTTATCTTCTTCGGACAACTAGCAATTGGGAACAACAGTCTTGCCTACAGCACCAGATTGCAGGGATAGAATAATTGCTGGCTCTAGTTCAGATAGAATTGCCTTGTTAACATAAAGGGAACATCTCTCTATTTATTTCAGTCCTTTACCCTTGTAAAATGTAGCATGACATGTCCAGTGTGTTTCGGCCCAGGGTGAATGCTCTACGTACATGTGAAGTGCAGCCACAATGGAAGGCTTTTAAGTTGTTTCTCAAACTGCTGGTTCCTGTAGGATTACTGAGTTCAGAAACAGTTGAAAGAAATCCAGCTGAGACTCTGAGGATGTGAGTGCACACAGTACAAATGGGCAATGGTACAGCAGTGCTCATTTCTCTTTCCAAGAACAAGAGCAAGCTGCTTCCAGTGACTACTGCTTTAGTTATCTACAGATTTCCCTCTTCACAGTGAGCCCCCCCCAACCCCGGCTCCCTCTTTTGGGTGTTATTGAGCAAACTCCAGCTTATGTTCCTCAACCATTTTCAGCTGTGACTGTGCTCGCTCTGTGCGTCGTCGGTTGTGACCCCGCTCGCTCTGTGCGGGCCGCCCCCCCCCCCCCACCGTGACCCCGCTCACTCTGTGGCGCCCCCCTCCGTGACCCCGCTTGCTCTGTGGCATCCCCCCGCCGTGATCCCGCTCACTCTGTGGCATCCCCCCGCCGTGATCCCGCTCACTCTGTGGCACCCCCCCGTGACCCCGCTCGCTCTGTGGCGCCCCTCCGTGACCCCGCTCTCTCTGTGTAACTTCAGCCATGACTGATCCAGCTTCAACAACCCAGCTTCCACTTTCCATCAATCTTTCTGTGTAAATCTACTGCATGAACTCAAGTTCTCTCTGTTCCATTTCCCCGGGTGTTACCCCTCTCCTCCACTTTGAGCTTCATCGGGTGAAACTGAACTCTTTGAATCTCCTACGTAACACTAAATTTCACCCCCCTCAGAGTCCTAAATGCTACATACAAATACTAAAAAGTTGCACAAAAAAGAGTAATTTAAAATTACTTGATGTCGTGACCCCAGGACAGGACCTTTAGAAAATAAAATTAACAGAGCCTACTGCCCTCTAACAGAGGTTGTAAATTCACTAATTCCAAATGTATGTTTCAATATATCTTATTTTCTTTTTATATAACACCACTGTAGAACACTGAACCACACATTGCTCTGCGATGACACCGGTGCCAAGCTGTATTGGCCCTAGTGCCTTCCCTTGGACAACATCGGTGGCATGGAGAGGGGAGACTTGCAGCATGGGCAACTTCCGGTCTTCCATACAATCTTGCCCAGACCTACGCCCTGGAAATCTTCCAAGGCACAAATCCACTGTCTCACGAGACTAACGGATGCCTATTAAGAAACATAGAAAATAGGTGCAGGAGTAGGCCATTCGGCCCTTCGAGCCTGCACCGCCATTTATTATGATCATGGCTGATCATCCAACTCAGAACACCGCCCCAGCCTTCCCTCCATACCCCCTGACCCCCGTAGCCACAAGGGCCATATCTAACTCCCTCTTAAATATAGCCAATGAACTGGCCTCAACTGTTTCCTGTGGCAGAGAATTCCACAGATTCACCACTCTCTGTGTGAATAAGTTTTTCCTAATCTCGGTCCTAAAAGGCTTCCCCTCTATCCTCAAACTGTGACCCCTTGTTCTGGACTTCCCCAACATCGGGAACAATCTTCCTGCATCTAGCCTGTCCAATCCCTTTAGGATCTTATACGTTTCAATCAGATCCCCCCTCAATCTTCTAAATTCCAACGAGTACAAGCCCAGTTCATCCAGTCTTTCTTCATATGAAAGTCCTGCCATCCAGGAATCAATCTGGTGAACCCTCTCTGTACTCCCTCTATGGCAAGGATGTCTTTCCTCAGATTAGGGGACCAAAACTGCACACAATACTCCAGGTGTGGTCTCACCAAGGCCTTGTACAACTGCAGTAGTACCTCCCTGCTCCTGTACTCAAATCCTCTCGCTATAAATGCCAGCATACCATTCGCCTTTTTCACCGCCTGCTGTACCTGCATGCCCACTTTCAATGACTGGTGTATAATGACACCCAGGTCTCGTTGCACCTCCCCTTTTCCTAATCGGCCACCATTCAGATAATAACCTGTTTTCCTATTTTTGCCACCAAAGTGGATAACTTCACATTTATCCACATTAAATTGCATATGCCATGAATTTGCCCACTCACCCAACCTATCCAAGTCACCCTGCATCCTCTTAGCATCCTCCTCACAGCTAACACTGCCACCCAGCTTCGTGTCATCTGCAAACTTGGAGATGCTGCATTTAATTTCCTCATCCAAGTGATTAATATATATTGTAAACAACTGGGGTCCCAGCACTGAGCCTTGCGGTACCCCACTAGTCACCGCCTGCCATTCTGAAAAGGTCCCGTTTATTCCCACTCTTTGCTTCCTGTCTGCTAACCAACTCTCCACCCACACCAATACCTTACCCCCAATACCGTGTGCTTTAAGTTTGCACACTAATCTCCTGTGTGGGACCTTGTCAAAAGCCTTCTGAAAATCCAAATATACCACATCCACTGGTTCTCCTCTATCCACTCTACTAGTTACATCCTCAAAAAATTCTATGAGATTCGTCAGACATGATTTTCCTTTCACAAATCCATGCTGACTTTGTCCGATCATTTCACCGCTTTCCAAATGTGCTGTTATCACATCCTTGATAACTGACTCCAGCAGTTTCCCCACCACCGACGTTAGGCTAACCGGTCTATAATTCCCCGGTTTCTCTCTCCCTCCTTTTTTAAAAAGTGGAGTTACATTAGCCACCCTCCAATCCTCAGGAACTAGTCCAGAATTACTATTATTACCGTAGAACATTAGATATGCATACATTGGAAATGGCCTCCTTGTAAGTCTGTAGTAGGTTTGCAATCCTCACTGTACGATAACTGAAGCCATTGTTTAATGTGATTATGAAGCAAATTAATTTATATTGTAAGATCCCAGGAGTAACTGAAAACGTAATCCATTGAAATCCATAGAAAAATGGCCATTTTTGATAAAAGATAACCTTTCAACTGACTGATCAGCTTTTTTGTGTTTGTAGAATCATATTTATTTAACATTGCAAGAAAAAATGCTCTTGCAGGGACTCCTTCCAGGGCTTATATTTCTTGAATAAAAACAAAATGTTGGAAACATAACCCTTAGGTTCGGCCAGCACGTGTCCGTCTCGGGGAAGACGGCCTCTGGCCCCGCCAAACTGAGAAATCTTGTTTGTATGGATGCTGTGTGATGTGTTCCCCGGTTACAAATCCAAACCGCAAAATATCAGACAGTACACCATATGCAATTTAACAACTGAGCTTTATAAATCTTACTCCGACTATAGGGTTAGTAAAGAAAATAAAAAGAAAATGGGCTCATTTTAATGAAACAGTCTAATGAGCACAATGGAGCCCACGGATACATCCCATCGTCCCCCATCGACCTCTTCCAAGCGTCGCTGACGTTCGGACCCTCGCTCCTAGTCCACTCCCTCTGGCAGTCTACCAGCTCTCTCCATTCGTGTCTTCTCTCTTCATCTCTCCCCGGCAAAAGACTGCGAAATCCCTGCTCCCAGACCCACAAGAAAGAACAACATGCCTCCCATTGGCTAGCATACATTCCAAAGCCCCTGTTTTCTCTAGTCATAACCCAAACATTACTGCTACAGAGAAACCATTTTCTTAGCAGTGAAACATTACAGAGAGGCCGTTACATTCGCAGTGAAACCTTACAGCATGTTACAGAAATATCCTGAAAGTCAGGCAGCAATCTTAAAGAGAAGAACAGAGTTAACCTTTCAAGTTAATGAAGCTTTTAACTCAGCTGCTGATATACTGAACCAAAACCAAAGCTTGTCATTTTGACAAGAACTAACTTTCAGTTTCTACCAGAAATGTTCAGTTAATGAAGCGCTACTGGTAGAAATAGTTACACAAATGCATGTTATCTGTAATTGATTATTGTAGCCTTTTTGTTTCTCTTAATTAACTGAATGTTAAACTTATTGAAAATACATTTCTGACATTCATAGAAAGTATCTCCAAATATTAACGCAGTGATGTTTTAGACCTGTCTCCATATTGTACTCCTTCTCATTATCATTCCTGCAGAATGTTTGAATTTATTTATAATATACTTACAACTTTATTACATATACAGAATTTATAATTATGTAACATTAAGGAATTAATTTACAATGATGACACAAATGTTGGGTGTGTTGTGGATAGTGTAGAGGTCTGTCAGAGGTTACAAGGAGACATTAATATGATGCAAAACTGGGCTGAGAAGTGGCAGATGGAGTTCAACCCAGATAAGTGTGAGGTGGTTCATTTTGATAGGTCAAATATGATGGCAGAATATAGTATTAATGGTAAGACTGTTGGCAGTGTGGAGGATCAGAGGGATCTTGGGGTCCGAGTCCATATGACACTCAAAGCTGCTGTGCAGGTTGATTCTGTGGTTAAGAAGGCATATGGTGCATTGGCCTTCATCAATCGTGGGATTCAGTTAAGAGCTGAGATATAATGTTGCAGCTATATAGGACTCTAGTCAGACCACACTTGGAGTACTGTGCTCAATCCTGGTCGCCTCACTATAGGAAGGATGTGGAAACCATCCAGAGGATATTTACAAGGATGTTGCCTGGATTGGGGAGCATGCCTTATGAGCATAGGTTGAGTGAACTCGGCCTTTTCTCCTTGGAGCGACGGAGGATGAGAGGTGACTTGACAGAGGTGTACAAGATAATGAGAGGCATTGGTCGTGTGGATAGTCAGAGGCTAGGGCTGAAATAGTTAGCACAAGGGGCATAGTTTTAAGGTGCTTGGAAGTAGGTACAGAGGAGATGTCAGGTGTAAGTTTTTTACTCAGAGAGTGGAGAGTGCATGAAATGGGCTGCTGGCAGCGGTGGTGGAGTTGGAAACTATAGGGTCTTTTAAGAGACTCCTGGATGGCTACATGGAGCTTAGAAGAATAGAAGGCTATGGGTAAAGCTTAGGTAGTTCTAAGGTAGGGACATGTTCGGCACAGCTTTGTGAGCCAAAGGGCCTGTATTGTGCTGAATGTTTTCTATGTTTCTATGTTTCTATGAGAAAGAATACTTATATTACCTATTTAATAAAGGGGTACCAGGTTTTCTCAAGAAAACAAAAACATGTATCACTTCTGAAATGCATTTATCTATCAAATGGCTGAAGAAACAGTAAAAAAAAATTACCTCTCACCCAAGGTAAATGAAAGTTGCCGCCTTGATAACCGCTTGCAGTAACTGCAGAGACTCTACATTTTGAAACATCAGATAAGGTCAGCAATAATCAGAGCTGTGATGGTTATCACAGTTGATTTGCCTGAAGATACTCAGTTGTAATGCATAAACATGAATAAAGTACACAAGGAGCCCAGTGACCATGGCAACCTTAAGAATTGTTGTTTTCAAAGAGGAGGGGAGAAAACTGATGCAGTCTTTCTTTCCCTCACCCCACCCCACCCCAAAGTACTTTTTCAACAAACATCTGCAGGAAAAAATAAACTACAAACCCATTCAGATTCAGAACTTCATTTTTTAATAGAATTGACAGCATTGTTAACATACTCTGTTCATCCAATGGACTGAATCATTAAATAATTCTGCATTAAACTGCACAGAATACATTAAAATATTTCTACTGCATACAGAGCCTATCTGATATTTTTCTTTATACTGTGCTGTATTTCTCCTGAAGAGCAAATAACACAATTTATATTTACAAATTATCGAGCTATAGAATAGATTAAGTGTTCCACAGGACCCATGTACTGATAGGATTGTACAATTTTTAAAAACATTGTTTTTATTTTGTTTTGTGCAGGTGGAAGTATTGAGTTATGAATGGTAATTGTGTATGAGCGGTAACTTTCAGGGACTAGGATAACATGCCAAAAGTGGAGTAATAAAAATTGAAAATATTGGAAACTCATGTATGTTTGATTATCATTTGCCAGGAGTAATGACAGATTAATATTTGGCAAACACAAGGTACACCCATCTATTTTCTGTGTTTTCTTGAGACTTACAATATTTGTCTTTTTTTTACTTTGTATTATATTTGTGTATTAGAGGGAACCTCTCAAATTGTATCTTACAAGGCAGTGGAAAGTGAAGATGAACGGCCACACTTTCGGTACTGTTCAGCTGACGTTCCCCAACCATATCGCAGCCACCACCCTGCGACCAGACATTGTCCTAGTGTCTGAGTCTACTAAGCAAGTGGTGCTGCTGGAGCTGATAGTCCCATGGGAAGATAGCTTGGAAGAGGTCTTTGAAAGGAAGCTCTCCAAGTATGCAAGACTGGTCAGCAACTGTCAGCAAGCTGGATGGAGAGCGAGGTGTCTCCCAGTGGAAGTTGGTTGTAGGGGATTCGCAGCCTGTTCCTTAGTTAGAGCCTTCAGCATTTTGGGCATCGAGGGAGCGAGGAAGAGGAGAGCCATCCGCAGTACCACCGATGCGGCAGAGAGGGCCTCAAGATGGCTGTGGCTCAAAAGAGGGGAGCCATGGAGTCATAAGTAGCTAGCCACCTGGACACAGGCTGGAGTCTGATCAGCCCCGGCTGGGTCACCTGGAGGAGGTTGTATGATGTTGAAAGACCCGAAACACCCGATGATTCCAGGAACATCACTGAAGATGTGTCCAGAAGCATCAGTATACACAGCTGAAGCATAAGGGAGACTTCTCTATGAGGCCCTGAGTCATTATTATTTCCTCTTCAAAACTGGTAGAGGAAGTTTATTTGGGGATTTGCTGGGGAATACAATTTAAGCACAGAAGAAAGGTCAGTGTGTTATTGTGTTCTAGAAACTGCTGGACTCTATGCTTGCAACATTTCAGTAGCAACACCTCACATTAACTTGTCACCTTTAATGTAGAAAAGTATTCCAGGGCATTTCACATGGACATCACAAATGGACAAAATATGAAAACAAAGATGTCCATTTATAAAGCAGTAGATATAACCACATGATGTCCTAAAATATTTTACATCCAGAGTTTTCTTTAAAGTATTGCCACTTCTATAGTGTAGGAAATGGCAATAATTTCTGCTTTATAAGACCTTAATAAGGTTGTTCCACAGGAGAGGTGGCAAAGGATTGGAGCATAGCTAATGTGTTCCATTGTTTAAGAAAAGCTCCAAAAATAAGTCAGGACATTATAGAGTGGTGAGCCGAGCATCAATTATGGGAAAGTTAGGCATCCGTTAGTCTCGAGAGACCATGGATTTGCGCCTTGGAAGGTTTCCAGGGCGTGGGCCTGGGTAAGGTTGTATGGAAGACCAGCAGTTGCTTATGCTGCAAGTCTCCCCTCTCCACGCCATCGATGTTGTCTAAGGGAAGGGCATTGGGACCCACACAGCTTGGTACTGGTGACGTCACAGAGCAATGTGTGGTTAAGTGCCTTGCTCAAGGACACAACACGCTGCCTCAGCCAAGGCTCGAACTAGTGACATTCAGATCACTAGGCGAATGCCTTAACCACTTGGCCACACGCCAACGTGCCAATGGGAAAGTTATTGTAAGGTATTCTAAGGGACTGGATATATAAGTATTTGGATAGACAGGGACTGACTAGGGATAGTCAACATGGCTTTGTGCGTGGGAGGTCATATCTAACCAATCATAGAGTTTTTCGAGGGAGTTACCAGGAGTGGAGTAGAACAGAGGGATCTGGGAATACAGATCCATAATTCCTTGAAAGTGATGTCACAAGTATATAGGGTCATAAAGTGAGCTTTTGACGCATTGGCCTTCATAAATTGAGCTTTGAGTACAGGAGTTGGTATATTGTGTTGAGGTTATATAAGACGTTGGTGAAACCTAATTTGGCGTATTGTGTGCAGTCCAGGTCACCTACCTACAGGAAAGATATCAATAAGATTGAAAGAATGCAGAGAAAATTTACAGAGATGTTGCCAGGACTTAAGGACGTGAGTTACAGGGAAAGATTGAATATTCCCTGGAGCCTAGGATGGGGTAAATGCAATTCAGTTCCATTGAGGTTGGGTGAGACTAAAACTAGACATCATGGGCTAAGGGTGAAAGATGAAATGTTTAAGGAGAACACAAGGGGGAACTTCTTCACTCAGCGGGTAATGAGAGTGTGGATTGAACTGCCAGCAAAAGTGGTGGATGTGGGTTCAATTTCAACATTTAAATTAAATTTGGTTAGGTACGTGGATGGGAGAGATATAGAGGGCTATGGTCAGGTGCAGGTCGATGGGACTAGGAAGTTTAGTAGTCTAGCACGCACTAGATGAGTCGAGGGGCCTGTAGTGTTCTCTGACTCTACAACTATAACAAAATAGGAATGCAGAAAAGATCATCTTTTTCCTCCCAAATGATAATTAAGGCAAAATTATCACCTGGGAACTGGGCCTTGATTGACCATTCCACCTGAATCTTACACTCTCTCAGTAAGCTACTCGATGCTGCAGGATTTGTATGCATGGTAGACATTGGGTCCTTAAGGAAATGAAAGACCAGAGCTAGTATTCTTTATTGCCCTTCTCTCCTCGTCCTCTCCACTTCTGAAAACTAATCTCCTCTCTTTGCCATTTCTGACAAGGATAATTGCTGCCTATTTTCTGGTTAATTTCAGAAGGGTAAAATCTCTACACGTGGAGAGCATTCTAACTGGTTGCATCACTGTCTGGTATGGAGGGGCCACAGCACAGGATCAAAAAAAGCTGCAGAAGGTTGTAAACTCATCCTGCTCTATCATGGGCACGAGCCTCCACAGCATTGAGGACGCCTTTAAAAGGTAATGCCTCAAAAGTCGGCATCCAACATTATGAACCCCCATGCCCTCTTCTCATTGCTACCTTCAGGGAAAAGCCACAGGAGCCTGAAGACACACACTCAATGTTTCTGGAATAGCTCCTTCCCCTCTGCCATCAGATTTCTGAATAGACAATGAGCCCATGTACCCTACCTCGTGATTTTTTTCCTTTTTCTTGCTCTCTTTTTGCACTATTTATTCAAAACCACAAAACAAGAAATTTCACATCTGACAGTGATCTTATACCTGATTCTGGATGTTATCTCCTTCTTAACTTCAGCATGCTCCAGCACATTAGCCTATTCTGCACTGACCTCACATTCCCTTTCCCTGGTGAATTTTGTTGTTTAATATCTTCTATGGCACCTCATCAAAGATCTTCTGAGAATCCAAATGCACAGCATTTTCATTCCCACTTTCATAAATCCATGTTGACTCTATTTAATACTGTTATTATTTTCAAAACACTTTGATGTCCTTATTTGAGACAGACCTGCAGGCAATTTTCATGCTGTTACTAGCCTTAGGATGAATATAGCATCAGATCCCTGAAAGTATCAGTGAACAAACAACCAAACTGAATGGCAGATAAAAATGGGGATCAAAACAGACCAAAGCAAAAGTAAAGGAATGGTAACATTGGACTGCAGGAAGCTGGTTATTTGATAAGAAATACCATTTAATAGATCTTTAAATACTTGGTTAATGATTAAACAAGTGGGTGGAAACTTTACTGTATTGACATAATGAAATTCATTTGATGAAAAGTTTTGATCATTTTTAAAGAAATGAAATGATTCATCTAATCTTTTTAACTGCAGAGTGAAGGAAATGTTCTTAAAAAACCTCGAAAATTTATTGAGCACTTTAATCAATGTTTATTCCAATGAATAAAAATCTGTCCCAAAGGAAAACCATTAACAGTAATAAAAGGGAAGTGTTTGCTGAGGTCTCCAAGGAGATTTGCAGTAACACATTTTGTGGCCCGGGGAAAAGTACACACTCATGACAACAAATACTTTTTCGGGTTTTAATTCCTTTATCTGTTTTAGATGTTTAAGTGCCAGAAGAGGGTCGCAAAACAAAACAAATGAATTTACAACCAGTTCTGGCCATTACAATCTCAGGTTAACTTTCGATTCACACCCTTGTGTCGCGTATTGCGTATGCAGTATAAAAATACACAAAGCAAACCACACAAAACTAATACAGAACTAATACGGTATTGGCAGTGCTACTTGGCTGGTGAGGAACTTTGTACAAGCCACGCTACCCAGCGTCGATTTCTTCACTTCTGAAAATCTTTCCTCATCATGCCCAGCATCTCTGGGAGGAACTCGATTCCAACGCCCTACCAGCTTCTTCAGCAGAAAACAAAATGGTCTCCCCACTATCCCGCAAGTGCGCAATGACATCACCGTCTCCACTTAAAGGCACAGACAACTATTTTAGCATTACCCGGATGGATACCTAAGTACACTTTTAACGATACTGAGTAAGATTCGGTGGTCACCCAGATACATTCTCCCCTGCATTCAAGTAATCGTCCTCGATTACTCGCTCACTACAAGGGTACTCTTAACCTCCTTAACTGCTTCTCTGAAGAGAACTGAACTGAGACTAGCCAGTATCTCAGACACTGCTGCTGGACTTATGGAGACCTCATCAAGGACTGACCTTGGTTCGCGATGTGGGTTGGGGTGCTGTCCAGCATTTACTCGTTTACTCCTGCGGGGTGCTGCTACAAGAGGGCTACCGACCTCGGACCCTGCATCAGCCGTTGTCAGCTCCCCCCATCTCAGTTCCAGAAGGTGTCATATTTTCAGAAGATATGCTGTCTAGGCTATGGTCAAGATTCTGTACACCCTGTTCTGAAATACCTTCTACCAGTATCACACCATTCTCTGAATCCTCAGAATCTGATTCATGCCCCAGGGGTGAGCTGGCCTGAGTTACTGGAGTTTGCAGTCTCCTTCGGGTAGCTGGAGCGGGATGGTTCTCACAGGGCCTGAAGTCTACCCTGTTCACCCTCTTGCTAGGCCCACCCTCCCAAGGTTCCACCGTGTAGGTGTTGCCCAGTACCTCTACCACCCTGTAGACAGTTAAGTTCCAAGCATCCTGGATCTTATTACAGCCTAATGGTCTGTTCCTCAGGTAAACCAGCACATCCACATCAACTTTGGGACAGTACACTTAGTCCTCCTGCCAGGCAATGTGTTCGGCCGCCTTCTGTTCAGAGTATTCTTTTGCTCTGGCATGCGCATCCCTCAGTCGGCTCTGGTGTACAGCTGGCCAGTCATGTTTCTGGTCCACCGTCTGTTCTTGCCCCAGCAGAGCATCCACGGACAGGTGGGGATTCACCCCAAACAACAGATAGTAAGGTGAATACCCAGTGGTTGCGTGAGGTGTCGCATTACATGCAAACACCAACTCAGGTAGATGTCCTGGCCATCTGCGCTTCTTTTCTAGAGGCAACGTACGCAACAGATCATGCATCGTCCTGTTGAAACGCTCACGCTGCGCGTTTCCAGTAGGATGATGAGGTGAGGTACGGCTCTTCTTTACCCCGTATAGTTTGCAAAGATCCGCTATGACCTCACTTTCGAAGTTACGGCCCTGGTCAGAATGCAATCTCTCAGGAACACCGTACTTCATGAACCATTCCCTCAAGAGCACCCTTGCTGTGGTATCCGCCTTTTGATCCCGAGTCGGAAATGCTTGGGTGAATTTAGTGAAAACGTCCGTGACCACTAAGACATTCTCATGCCCGTCAGTTGCCGGCTCCAACACAGTGAAACCTACCGCTACAACTTCAAGCGGCCTAGAAGCCAGAAATGACTTCGTGTGGGGGCGGATCCTAGGCTGCAGCATCTTAGTTAGTACACAACATGGACAATTTTTGACCCACCGTGCCACATCCTCGTGTATGCCCACCCAAAAACATTGGCTTCTCAACAACTGCAGAGTACGTTCTATGCCTTGATGGCCCATACAGTCATGTACATACTCTAACACTTTGCTCCTCAAGCTGCTAGCTATCAGAAGCTGGTAACACTCCCCAAGCTTCTCATCCTCAACTACCCTATACAGTAACCCTTTACGCTCCCTGATACTGTCCCAGTGCCTTAACAGAGACAAAACAGGCTTAGGCAGAGTTTTACGCTCCTGGCCACTCAGCTTTCTTTTCTGATCCCATGAGTCTCTTAGGACACCTAACACAGGGTCTTGCTGCTGAAAAGTACACGTCCCCATTAGAATAACCTGGGAGGGTTGGGGTGTTCCCTTGCATAGGACCACTTACATCACTGGTACCAGCTTCCCAGGCTCAAATCTGCTTAACCCAAATCTGTTAAGACCAGCGGTAACCAGTGTCGTGTCAAGGGCAGTGCCGCGATTGATCAAACTACAGATCGCCACAGCCCCATCAAACTCCACATCCTCTGAGGCATGCTCAGGCTCCCCTGCAAATGGCTGCCTAGAGAGTACATCAGCAATGGTATCGCTCCGACCCGGACGATGCTGGACATTGAAGTCAAGCACTGCGTAGACAAGTTACCTACACTGGCTGATAATGTTCATGCCTACAATACATGGGACAGGTGGTTCGGTGCTAACATGATCCCTGACTACTAGAAAGCCACAATTTGGTATCTTCATGCTCATTGCTTGAACCTCTAGCTCTAGATACCCAAGGTAAGGAATATCAAGACCGTTTGCAGCTGCTAGCCTAAGCCAGCCGGCAGTGGACAACATATCCTCGTCCTCTCCATTCAAGTGTTCTCAAAATAACTGCTCGATCAGGGTACTCACCTGACTACCTGTGTCCAACAGACAACGGACAGCGACACCTGATATTTCAAGCTCCACAACTGGATGTGTCCCTATGGTGCGTTGCAACAACTGGTCACAGGGTAGCTGTACATTATCTGTATCTATGAGGTTCCGCTGAATTGCCCGACTCCCAACCTCTTGAGGGGAGGAGGATGCAGACTCCACTTCCCTTACACCCCACTTCCGTGGGCAATTCTTGGCCAAATGCCCTCCCACCTGACACTCGAAACATATTGGTTGCCCATCTTCTGTGAACCTGGGCTGTAAATTACATCTTCCACTAGTAGTGCGTGTAAAATCCCTCTGCACATTGAGATCTTTCACGGCTTGAGTCAATTCACAAAGGGCTTTGCCCTGCTCTGCGACCGCTTTAAGGACATCATCTAGTGTGACAGACTCAGATTCCTGGGCTTTAAGAATCGAGCACTGTGTCTGGCCACTGCTACACTTTGACTTTCCAGACCTTGTATTTCCCAGGGGCTCTTCTACAAGCCACAGACGAGCCTCCTCCCTCACTTCTATCGTTGAGGACTCAGGGTGTCCTGCATGAATCTATGGAGCTCCCTTCTGTGGGAAGGATCTCTGATTCCCTCTATAAATTGATCTCTTAGCACCACCCTCTCATTGGTCACGGCATCAGGGGAGTGCTTCAGTATCATGTTAAGAGCTTGGGCTAGGGCATGTGAAAACTCTCTTACATCTTCATCCTCACACTGTTTGTGACTGTAGAAGCCATGCCACAGCTGGGGTGCACTAGGCTTGTCTCTAAAAGCTTCCCTGAGATAGGTGAACAAGTCATCAGCGCAGTCTTCCCCAGCATCACTGTGCATACATGCTTCCTCTAAGGCTGCACCCCTGAGCAGGGACATAACAAAGTCATACTGATCCTGGTCAGACTGATTTCTACTATTAAGTGCACATTGTACTTCTTCAATAAAGTCATCAACAGACCTCCCATCTTTCTCAACATCCCCCGTAAATGGAACAATGTGTCTTTCCATTGGGACGTATACATAGGACCTTTTGCTTAATTTATCTATGGTTGCCATGGCTTCATCATATCTACTATGCAATTCCCTAATTTGTTCATTCAAATCAAGTTCAACTGGTGCGGCCTCTGAGCATGACATCGTAAAAGCTCAAGTCTTTAAAGTTTTCACAACAAGCTTGCAAAAGGAGTTGCTGCTGTCCTTTGCTGCAAACACGATGGCTTCACGGCCCGCAGTTCCCTGGATTCACGTCTCTGTTCTGCGTCCTGACGTCAGTCACTGATGTCCCAGCCTGTTCCAGAGGCTCTACCGCGCTCTCCACGTGCTCCCTCCTTCTGCTTGACAGGAACAGCGGTCTTGGTCCTGGTCTTCACCACTACCGTTTTGGGTATTGTATATTATACTGCATACAATAATCAGACACCCTCTAAACTGGCTTGGAAGTAGCCCCACTCCTGGTACCAAATTTTGTAGCCTGGGGAAAAGTACACACTCAGGACAACAAATATTTTTTTGGGTTTTAATTCCTTTATCTGTTTTAGATGTTTAGGTGCCAGAAGAGGGTCGCAAAACAAAATGAACGAATTTACAACCAGTTCTTGCCATTACAATCTTAGTTTAACTTTTGATTCACACCCTTGTGAACTGGACTCTCTGACGGTGGTGTCTGAAAAGAGGATGCTGTCCAAGTTGCATGCCATCTTGGACAATGTCTCCCATCCACTACATAATGTACTGGGTGGACACAGGAGTACATTCAGCCAGAGACTCATTCTACCGAGATGCAACACAGAGCGTCATAGGAAATCATTCCTGCCTGTGGCCATCAAACTTTACAACTCCTCCCTTGGAGGGTCAGACACCCTGAGCCAACAGGCTGGTCCTGGACTTATTTCCTGGCATAATTTACATATTACTATTTAACTATTTATGGTTTTATTACTATTTATTATTTATGGTGCAACTGTAATGAAAACCAATTTCCCCCGGGATCAATAAAGTATGACTATGACTATGACTATTTGTGTAGCGGCAAATTGCGTATGCAGTATAAAAATACATAAAGCAAACTGCACAAAACTAATACAGTAGTGGCAATCTACTTGGCTGGTGAGGAACTTTGTACAAGCCACGCTATCCAGCGTCGATTTCTTCACTCATGAAAATCTTTCCTCACCATGCCCAGCATCTCTGGGAGGAACCCGATTCCAATGCCCTACCAGCTTCTTCAGCAGAAAACAAAATGGTCTCCCCACTATCCCGCGCGTGCGTAATGACATCACCGTCTCCACTTAAAGGCACAGACAACTATTCTAGCATTACCCGGAAGGATGCCTAAGTACACTTTTAACGATACTGAATAAAATTCGATGGTCACCCGGTTACACACAAGATTTCTTTTCGAGTCTTTGCACTTAAAATGAGCTACTGGGTTGCATCCTGAGACTAGGACTAACAACAGTCGGCACGTTAAGGCATTGAGAAGATATGCCGTCTGTCCAAGGTTCTCCAAATCCACTGGAAGGGCTCGTGAGTCCCCTCCCATGGCAACATCCTGGTTGGGAAGCCTCAATTACAATCAGTTGGTTATGTTTGACCGGCTGCTTTACTCCAAATCCCACCAGATAGCTGGGAATTTACTCTGTGTTCTGTCAGGACCAAACGGACCTCATCCGTTATCTCTGAGTCCTCATTCTTTCTGCAGCAACAAAGAAGATGCTGGAGAAACTCATCAGGTCAGAGAGCATCCGTGAAGGGAAATGAACATCCCACATTTCTGGTCAACCCCTTTCAAATGGACTGAAAAATAGAGAGGAGGTAGCCAGTATGAAGATGTGGTGCGAAGGGGTTGAATAAGAGCAAGTGGCCAGTAGATGCATGGGAGGAGGAGCGACAGGTAGACGAAGGGAAGAGTGGAAATAATGTTAGAGTCTGGGAGGTGATTGGTGGAGGTAATGAAAGGTGATGTGGCATTTTGTGTGTTCTCAGTCTTTCTGTCTGTATAAAACCAGCCACATTTGTCTGACATAATTTTGAATCATGTTTTCTTATTCTATTAGTATGGTCTGACCAGCTAAGTAGGTTGCATAGCCTCATCATAAAGAGCCCATTCCACAAAGATGCTTAATGTGCTTGTAATTGCTCCTGGAAAAAACTTCTTTTTTTGAACACCCCTTTAGATTTATTCCCTTTGTTGTACTCATCCCTTCCCTGAACCTCTTCGCCGCTGAAAACCGACATATTTGTCTCTTTCCCCCAGTTCCGATAAAGGATCCTTAACCTGAGATATTAATGTTTCTCTTTCCATAGTTGCTGCCTGACATGGCAATAGAAAATGCGGGGTTCACTCAGCAGCTCAGGAGAGAGAAACAGAGTTAACCCACAAGATCGATGACCCTTCGCCAGAATGATTTTCATACCACATCAAGCCAGAGTGGAAAAGACACAAGGTGTACTTGAGGCTCTTGTGCATTAGTTTCCCATTAGTGACATCATAAAATGTTAGATCTTCAGGAGTTAAGTGCATTTTCAACACCATGTCAATTGATTGAAAGTGGATGATTGGAAATGTGTCGAGTGTCCTTTAACCTGAGTGATTGATTGAAGTGGAAGCTCAGGTCAGATCCCAAGTCACAGGGATAAAGCTGAAATCCAATTTAACTGCAGGGCAGAAATGTTGCAAATTCAGAGGCAGCAGGCAACTTGACTAGGTTTAATGATTATCTCTTATTAGCACACTACCTGCAGAGTTCCTGAATGGAACAGCAGCAGGCATTGACCTGCCTGTTAAAATTGGTCATTAAGAATGTATCCTCAGTGATCCAGAAGCACTGTCACTAGATCAAACTATAGGCACAAGCAATTCTGTGATGCTCTCAATCCGGCGTAATGCACGCACAATGCTGGGGGAGCTCAGCAGGTTACCTATGGAGAGGAATGAACAGTTGTTGTTTCAGACCGAGGCTTCTGATGAAGGGTCAGGAGCTTCGAGTAAGATGGCAATGGTGCTCAGTCACAGTGGCCTCTCTGGGTCCAACAAATGGTGCATATGTTTGTCTTAAATGTTTTTATTGTGTGCAAGACCTTGCTGGACATTGGTAATGCAAAATGCTGGAAGCCTGGTTCACAGGTTCATTGGCAAGACTGGCAGCAGGACAGCTTCATGGCCTCGTTCAATGCACAGACTTGTCCCTCATGCCATGGCATCACCTGCTCTGCCGCCCAGGGGAGCAGGTGCCAGAGGCGATATGGGAGAGAACAGAGGCACAACAAGCATGCCCTGGAATCTGTGCTGGACCCTGCAGGTCGATCCTCCCACTGGGGGTGCTCTCCTGTCAGTGCACCCTGGGACACAAGCTGGATTGCCTTTGGCTGTGGCAGACCCAGCAAGAGATAAGGAATTGCTGTGAGTTTCTTCTTGATGTTGGCTCCAGGACATCATCCCAGGCATTATCAATTTTCTGGCCTTGCCACTCAGAAACTTGTGCTCATAGTATTCTGTGACTGTGTGTGTTATTGTAACTATATGTGCTGAGTGCTGTGTGTGACTGTACGTACAGTGTTTTGTACCTTGGCCTTGTGTGTGTGACTGTACGTACAGTGTTTTGCCCCTTGGCCCTGTGTGTGTGACTGTACATACAATGTTTTGCACCTCGGCCCTGTGTGTGTGACTGTACATACAGTGTTTTGCCCCTTGGCTCTGTGTGTGTTACTGTACACACAGTGTTTTGCACCTCAGTCCTGTGTGTGACTGTACATACAGTGTTTTGCCCCTGGGCCCTGTGTGTGTTACTGTACACACAGTGTTTTGCACCTCAGTCCTGTGTGTCTGGCTGTACATACAGTGTTTTGCACCTTGGCCCTGTGTGTGTGACTGTACATACAGTGTTTTGCACCTCGGCCCTGTGTGTGTGACTGTACACACAGTGTTTTGGACCTCAGTCCTGTGTGTCTGGCTGTATGTACAGTGTTTTGCACCTTGGCCCTGTGTGTGTGTGACTGTACATACAGTGTTTTGCACCTTGGCCCTGTATGTGTGACTGTACATACAATGTTTTCCCCTTGGCCCTGGAGGAGCACTGTTTTGTTCAGCTGTATACATATACAGTATCTGGGTGAATGACAATTAAATTTGAACTTGAATTTGAAATGTTGAATGTTTATTCCTCACCACAGAAGGTGCCTGACCTTCTGAGTTCCTCCAGCGTTTTGTGTGTGTGTTACCAGCGCAAAATAACTAGTTTTTGGCTCAGAAAAGGCATTACCATACATGGATATACTTATAGTTCAGTACGACATGTGCAAAAAGATAATTGACACACTTCAATATCAACTCAGCAGCCACTTTATTAGATTCACCTGCTGGTTAATGCAAATATCTAATCAGCCGATCATGTGGCAGGAACTCAATGCATAAAAGCATGCAGACATGGTCGAAAGGTTCAGTTGTTCAGACCAAACATCAGAATTGGGAAGTAATATGATCTAAGTGACTTCGGCCATGGGAATGATTGTTGGTGCCAGACTGGATGGGTTGAATATCTCAGAAACTGCGGATTTCCTGAGATTTTCACACAGCACAGTCTCTTGAGTTTACTTGGGAATGGTGCGACAAACAATAATAAAAAAAATCCAGTGAGCCGTAGTTCTGTAGGTGTAAAAGCCTTATGAAAGACAGCGGTCAGAGGAGAATGGCTAGACTGATTCAAGCTGACAGGGAAGCAACAATGACTCAATAACCACGTCTTACAACAGTGACGTGCAGAAGGGCATCTCTGAACACGCGATATGTCAAACCTTGATGTGGATCAGCTACAGCAGCAGAAGATCGTGAACATACAGTCAGTGGCCACTTTATTAGGTACAGGAGGTATCTGCGTGTACACTCATTGTTTGGTCCAACAGGGAATCTATCACTACTCTCTCAAAAGGACTCTGCATCAAACAGCCGATCTGGACTCTGATGGTGTCTGGAGAATGCCATGCATACTCAGAAGCGATCTCTCTGGCTTGGTGAGATGTTCTTTCCATCTGCACCTGATCAGATGTGGAAGAAACACCACTGGCCTACTCTAGAAATCCCCACCCAGTGTCCAAGTGGAGGTGAGTTATCATTACTACTGAATGCTTCTTGAGAGAATAATTTGTTGTTTATGCTGGAAGTAATGTTTAAGATGGGTGATTAACTTGTTATGGGAATATTATGTTTCATATTCTATCTGGTTAATTTTATCTTACTACAAGTAAAATAGTGAAATGAATCATGACACTCTGATGCTATTTCCTGAAATGCATATACTATGATCTCACAGATGATCTTATTTCCTGCAAGATATTCAACCATCAAATTATAGCTGTTAAAATTCTAGTCAGAGTGTAATCTCTACCAGCCCTGTGGCTTAGCTTGAAAGGAGACTTAATGCAGCATGAAAATGATGACAAATGGAGTCTTCATAATACAAAGCTGTGTATGGTTATAAAGTGTATTGCTGTGAAAATACCGCTCTTCTGGAGATTATACACAAGATAAAATGTCCATTTATGGGACCATTGGAGGAACTAGTTGAAAGGTTCAGAGAAATATGGTTCAATTAAAACCCAAAATTGCAAAGCATTCAGGAAGTATAATTTTCAAACTTGCTCTGAATTGAGGAAGGTTCAAAGTGTTTACAAAGCAATGGCAGACTAGTGAAATAACCTCCAATTAGTTTTTTTTTAAAAAGCATTTGCTAAATTGTTTAACTTTGGGACTGATTTGAAAATGTGCATAAAGCAGTCAATTCAATATGCAGAAATCTAGTAAAAATCCAACTTGATTATAGTAAAAAAAACTTTAATTGCAAAGATTAATGAATTTTTAACATGTTTGTGGAATTTCATTCTCTACTTCCCTCTCCTGACACAATCACACTAATTCCAAAGACTGCAGAAAATGCTTAACCTCACATTTTTTCTTTCAAAATTTAACTTTTTAAGGCAGAGTAATTGAGAAGATTTGTTTACAGTCATTGGCAGTTATTCAACAATTCCCCTCTTTCAAATTCCTGTGTGTATTTAAATTAAATAAATGCAATTAAATCACCAGTAGCAAATCATGAACTAGCTAGACTGGCAAAGCCAAGCCTGCTACTAAAATTTATTGAACATCAGGAGTCAATGCTCTAATGGTTAAGAATTAATCTCTCAGCAAGAAGAGCTCAGCAGACTTGTGGCCCATAATACCAGCACAGCACATTGATTTAAAGAGACACACACACAGCTGCAAACACACACACTCTCTTTTACTCACCCAAGCATAGAGATTGCAACCCCTCAAACACTAAGAAATACATCAAGCTTAAAAATGTATGAAAATGTAAAAGGATATTCAGTAGTGTTTCAACTCCTTCACTGAGCCTAACTGGTGAGAAACAAGTGGAAAGTCACCAGAAAAGGAAGGGTTCCAATTCACTAAATTGAAGCAGCAGACACTGAGGCACTGATCAGTGGGTGTTAACAATTTTTGATTGGAATCAGCTTTGATATCTACATTACAGTGTGTGCTGCTGTGTCACCATATACTAGTTTGATTCCAGCTGACATGTGCAAGGGCTGTAAATCTTGGCCAAATCCTCATCGTTCTCCCATCCTCTTCCTGCCCAGCACAACAGCAGGACGCGGAGTCAGAAGAGCAGTGGAAACACGGTGGAGGCAGACGAATCACGGTGTTGCTCCGAGATTGTTGCCGCGCATGCAGGAAGGGGACTTTAATGGCGCTGACCATCAAGTACCTCTTTATACCAGTCCATGCATTTTTTTTTCCATCTTGCATCCCGTCAACTCCCTCCAACTGCTCCTGCCACCATCCTATTCTGATTATTCCATGATCTCCCTACGTTTGCCAAGAATTCCCTACCCAGACTATCGTTTACCTCATCTGCAGATGGGCTGTACTGTGCCCCAGTGAACCCTATGGAGTAGTCCTGTGGAGCCCAGGTGCATGACCAAGCACAGGGTCCCACTGGCTCCTTCGTCTAATTCTCCCCTCCAACCTGTGGGATTACCATAGTAGGTAACTCTAACAGTACTGGAGCTGTCTTGCGAACATTTCATAAAGGAAATCAAGGGAATAGTGCAGCAAAATAACACTGAAGTAAAAGATCAGTTGTGATCTTGTGAGTGGCAGAAAATGCATGAGCAGCAAATGTCCTGCTGTTGCTTCGAGTTCTTGTGTAAAGGAAGAGCATAATAGTCCTTGAGACTGTTCAATGATGGCTGTTCTCTGGAGCTTTGAGTTCAAAATTATATCAGGCGAATTTGAAACATTCATTGTATGACAACTGTTTCATTAGGTCTGTGCTTGTCACCAAGAAAGCAGCCAGTGTGTCAACATGGATTATGATCAGAGGCAGCAGCTGCAATTTCATACTTAACACACTTCCACTCACTAATGGTCACTGATGCATACTTCTTCAGGTAAAATTGATCCTGGATAATGCAGTTCTGAAAAAGAACAAATCCAATTTCCAAGCAGATGACCTTTCATCGAGGAGGAGTGAAAGATCATCTGCCTGACATGTTAACTTTGTTTCACTCCCGTGTGTTTTTTTTTAAGATTCTCTGTACTTGTAAAAAATTTCTTTTGTATTACAGTGGATTTTGAGTTAAATTTGCAGAGAAGTCTTTTGAGTCTTCCAGGACAACGACATTACCATGACATAGCTCTTCTTGAGTTCATCCACAGAGTGCAATCAAGTGCATTATAATGGATTCCTATTCATTGGCTTGTTAATCATGAACAGGGCTTCAAGGCTGATCCTGAAGTGTGTAGGAGTGAATAATCTCCCAGATAAGGTCAAGGTGACCTCATTCATTTAAATTCAATGCAGTTACAGTAACTTTGATTAATTTAAATAATTCAGATTATTTTCCAAAATAAACTAGACTTTTTTAACTGTTAAACATAAATACTGATCAAAGAAATGTTCATCAGGATCAATATTGCAAAAAAAAAACCTTTCAATCAAAAACAAAATAAAGGTTTGGAATAATCTATCAAATAATCAATTAAAATAGGTTAAAACAGGGAACACAAACAACATAATTTAATTAACACACACAAAATGCTGGTGAACGCAGCAGGCCAGGCAGTATCCATAGGAAGAAGCACAGTCGACGTTTCAGGCCAAGACCATTCGTCAGGACTAACTGAAAGAAGAGATAGTAAGAGATTTGAATCTCTTACCATCTCTTCATTCAGTTAGTCCTGACGAAGGGTCTCGGCCCGAAACATTGACTGTACCTCTTCCTAGAGATGCTGCCTGGCCTGCTGCGTTCACCAGCATTTTTTGTGTGTGTTGCTTGAATTTCCAGCATCTGCAGATTTCCTTGTGTTAACATAATTTAATTATTCAGAATTTAATGAAATGTCAATGGTTCCATTTAATATCAAAGAATGTATACAATATACAACCTGAAATTCTTACGCTACCCAGAATCCAGAGGTACAATCTCACTTAAAAAGGCAAAATATTTTACAAGGAGTTGTATTTAATGAAAACGATTATGATATATCAGAAGTCCTCATTACTTACAGCTTATATCAGAGAAAGCTATAACACTGCAGTCTGTGGAGAAGTCAAGAATGTTCTATTTTTCTGGTCAGTGTTGCTAGATGCACTATTATTCCTATTGCAAATTCTCTGCCAATGTTTTCACTTTAGTACTGCCACTGAACGCAAAAGCAGCGCACTGCAACTTGAAAGAGGTAATGCACTATCTGGTATGAAAAGGGAAACCAGCAACAGTGGGAAACCTGAAATAAACAACAGGAAATACTGAAGAAATACTGAACCCTTTAGTGAGATTTGAAAAGTAGACAATAGGCTTGTTCTCTATACAAGTGATTAGAGCACGTTGGCCAGAGGTAACCAAACAAAGGGTTAGCTGTTAACTAAGATCCAAGTACAAGAGCCACACGAACTTCACTGATATTGAAATAGCTAATGAAATATTTGGAGGTTACAAACAGATAACAGAGGTCAATAAATGCCCTTAACAGTTATTCCTCACCTAACACAATGTCATTATTGAGAATTGAAATGTGCAGATTGTGGTGGATGTGATGCTGTTTGGAGCTATTTTTTTCCCCAGAAGGGTCTGATTATGTGCTTAATGAAAACTCCCCAACACAACTCAAATGTAACCAGCTAGACAATCCAATAACATTTCCAGCAATCATTTCCTAACCCTTGAAATTGGCTAATTAATGATTAATTAAGGGCAATTCTCTGTCGAGCATTCGCAACCACCAAAACTAGGTCAAAATCAGGGTCTCTTGGTACTAAAGATTCAATGTCTTAATTACTCTACAATGGTATAAAAATGAAAATTGCAATAGTTTGCACAAGATGTAATTGTTTTTATATGAAATTTCTGAGATTTCAGAATCCGACTTATGTGAAATTAAATCTGTTGTCGTGCAGCAACGGAGTGCAAGTGCATAAAATTAAAATAAAATTACAAAATAAATTGTGCAACTAAAGGGGTCATAAGGTAGTGTTCATGAGCTTACCGACCATTCAGTCCAGCCAACTTGGGTGGTCACATAGACCTGAGATAGTGGGGGGTCTCTTCTGGTTTCCCTTTGGATTGCCTCTGCCGTAATACAGAGACTTTCCGTTTGCATTAGGGAGAATTTGTCATGAGGAGTGTCCTCTTTTGTAAATTTTTCAGGTATTTCCTTTTCCAAGAGTAAATGGGACAATACATCAGCATTTTCATAATTAGTTGTTCTCTTGAATTCTATGTTGTAACTGTGTCCACCAAGAAACAGAGCCCATCTCTGCATTTATGCTGTTGTTGTTAGTGTAACTCTCTTCTGTGGTTTGAGAGTGCACATAGTGGTTGATGATCAATAACAAGGATAGACTCTTTCTCATACAAGAAGTGGTTGAAATGTTTATACACCCCAAACCAGACTCACAGCCTCTTTGTCAATCTGTGCATAAATTTTCTCTGCAGATGTAAGGGAACGTGATGCAAAGGCTATGTGGCATTAATTTCTATCACTCATCACATGTGACATGATTGCACATGTCACAGGCGAGCTCCACCGGATGATGTGGATCGTAATGTATGAGTACGGTGCCTAATGTCACCATTTCCTATGTCTTTTGGAAAGCCCCCTCACACTGCTTTATCCATTGCTGTTTCTTCCTGATCTGTAGTAATGAGTTCAAAGGTTGGAACAGAGTAGCCAGGTTTGGCAGGAACCTGTTATAGCAATTGACAAATCTTAGAAAGGACTGCAACTATGATACATCCTTTGGCCCTGAGGTATCCACCACTGCTTGAATTTTCTCAGACTCTTGTGTATTCTTTATTTGTCAATGGTGGGACCCACAGTAAGTGATGTTTGCTTTAAAGAATTCACACTTTGTTGCATCGTGCTCTGAGCCCATAATCTTCTAATCTTTTTAACTTTTGAGATTTCTGAGAGATGTTCCTTATCCTTACCAGTAACAATGATGTCATCCAGGTAACACTGAGTGCCTGGGGAACCTAGCAGCACCTGGTCAGTAGCTTTCTGCCGGAGTGCAGGTGTAGATGCTATTGAATAAAAAAAAAATTGCAGTGATAAAGCCCTTTGTGAGAATCACTTTGAACTCTTCTTCCATTTCCATCTGTAGGTAGGCCTCAGCTAAATTCACTTTGCTGAGGTGTTTTCCTCCAGAGAGATTTTCAAAGATATCCTCTATTCCAGGCAGAGGGTATTGATCTGCGTTCAGTACTGTGTTGATGGTGACCTTAAAATCACCACAGATCCTGCCTGACAGACCCATTCTTCTTGGCTACTGGGTTCACTGGTGTTGTCAACCTTGGAAACAATTCCTTCAGCCTCCATTTGATCCAGCTCACTAGTTCCTTTATCACAGATGGTATAAGGAACTGGACAGCCTTTGTAAAACATGGATGTGGCATTTTCATTTAACATTATTTTACCCTGATATGTTTGAGTTTTCCAATGCCATCCTTGTACACTGCTGTGGCATCATCCAGTATCTTTCTTAATTTGCTTTCAGTTGACTCTATTCCAGGGGACGTGGCATGCAACTGGTGGATGGATTCCAATCAAGTCGTAGATGCCTCAGCCAATCATGGCCCCACAATGCTGACCTTCCTGCTTTACCACATTCAAGCCCAATAATGTGGCTTGTTGATTGCTGCACTTCACTGTTACAATTGTTGTTCCCACAGGAGTTATCTTTTCCCCAGAATAAGGTCTTAATTGGATATCTGCAGGCTTCAGTGCCGTATCTTTGAAATGTCATTTAAAACTCATTTTGTGGAATGACCGAAACAGCCAAGCCAGTGTCCAATTCCATTTTAGTTAATTAATGTGTAAACCATATTGCTTGTCTCTTGTTAGTTTTCACATTGTAAATCTCAAGGATACTCAGTCCTGTATCACTCTCACCATTATTAGATTTTTCATCACTGCAGATTAGTGCACTTTTTGAAACTGCTTTTTAACCTTTTACCTTTCCCTGTGCAGTTCATTTATTTTGTCTGCTCAACATTATTTGTATTTGTCCTACTTTGTTGCATTTTCTACAAGTTTCACTTTCAAAGTCTGCATTGGTTTAGTGTACGTGAGCCCCGCCATAAAAGTAATACAGTTTGTATTAATGAAAACAGTTGTAATATATCAGAAGCCATCATTACTCACATCAGATAAAGCTGTAACACTGTAGCTCACGCAAGAAAACACGTTTTTAATCCAAGACCCTGAGTGACAAGTCCCGCAAATTGATGGTTCCCAGCATTTCAGCCTGTAATTCCACCAATCCAACACTAGAGGGCAGCACCAATGGGAGAGGCTACCCACAACCGAGCATGAATGCCATGCTACACCACCTCTGGCTTCTCTTCCTCACCTGGACTGTAGCAGCAGGCAAGCCCGCGGCTTGATGCCTAGTTCTCACTACAACTGAGGCAACACTACTGCCTCACCTCCTGTCTCAACAGGCTCTTACAATCACAAAAGAAATGTCCAAGACAGTCATTCAATGTTCCTCTGCACTCCACCTTCACACACCAACTTCGGTGCCTTCAAGTAGTAAACTGCAGCACAGCCTGCACCCAGGTCAGCTCCTATGAACCCAGCCTGGCTCCTCCCACAGTCCAGCAGGCTCCTACAACAGCCAGCTGGCTATTCCGAACAAGGAGCAGCTCACCGATGCAGCAGACCTGCTGTACTTTTAGTTATGGGAGCCCAGTATAGTCTTACGATAAAAAAAACACATTTAACAAAAGAAAAAGAATCTTCATGCACACTTTCATTTCTGACTGCAACTCTATTGTATCTCTGGCTCCTCATTCCATTGACATCGCTATTTCAACTGCTCTTTTAAATGTGAGTTGTGCTTCAGTTAAGAGCCATTTTGAATACTTTCTTGTAAGATCCCACAAGCTAAGTGATCTCTCCATGCATCATTGAAATGACAATGCTCTGACAATCTCTTCAGTTCAGCAACGCTCATTGAAATGGACTCGCCCTCCTTTTGATTCCGCTTATGAAACCTAAAGCATTCTGCAATCAACAGTGGTTTCTGTTCTAAATGTTCCTGCATTACTTTGATGGTATCAGCAAAGCTCATTTTTGTTGGTTTAGTTGGAGCAGTCAAACTCCTAAGCAAACTGTATGCACCCAATGCACTCAGCAAAACTGGCATTCAGTTTTCATTGACGACTTCATTTGCTTCAAAATACCGCACAATTTGCTCAGTGTACAATATGCAGTTAGCTCTTGTGCATACAAACATGTCTATCTTTCCGATGTGGTCAGCCATTTCTGTATGTTAACAATTTATGGTTACATTTTTTTCTCCCGATACTCACTGTTTATGAACCCGTGAATTTCATCTGTTTTCTTCCTTTTTTTTTTCAACTCGGCCATCTCTGTTTCCTCCTTCTGAAGAAAAAAAAATCATGCTGCACCTTTTTTAACTCAATTATTTCTTCCCCTTCCGCTTCAACAGGCAGGTAGTCGTCTCGGTTTCATCTTAAAAACTACCTCATCACCACTGTGACGCTTTGTAACTCCAAAGCATAAAAACCTGGGAAACATGGATAAACATATACCCTTCGCTTTTACTTTTAGTGAGGCACGTACTTATGACATAGTGCTGTAATGATGTATGCCGTATACATATAACCCATAATTAAGTATTTAAACAAAGAATACTTAATCAAACAACATATTTACAATAATACTCAAATGTTACTGAAATAGTAAATACAAATAAATGAACTTCTTAATGATGGATACCACCGATTAAGGCATTGCCTCCTAAGGATGTCCATGTTGATGGGGAGGCTTCTGCCCATGATAGAGCTTGCTGATTCCACAACCTTCTGCAGCCTCTTGTGATTCCGTGCATAGGGGCCTTCAGTCAGAATGGTCTCCATTATACATTATAGAAATTTGCACAAGAGATTCTGCAAAGCAACACGCACAACATGCTAGAGGAACTCAGCATGTCAGGCAACATATATGGAGGGGAATAAACAGTCAACCTTTTGGGCTGAGATGCTTCACAAAGACCAGAAAGGAAGAAGGCAGAAGTCAAAAAATTTTGAAATTCACAAAATCCTTTGGTGATATACTAGACTTTCTCAATCTCTATAGAGTCGCTGGCATGCATTTTTATTTTGTGATTGCATCAATGTGTTGGGCCAAAGACAGATCCTCTGAGATGTTAAATTGATATTATACAGCAGGCACATCGTAATAACAAAAATCCCCAGAATTTTGACATGTAAATCACAACTTGTTCCAAAATAATGTTAATTTTTCTTAAGTTGTAGAAAACTGAACCGTTATCTATTGACAAAAGTGAATCGTCAACAATCAGTCTATTTCCTACACGCTAATAGTGGAGAGGGTTCAAAGGAGGTTCACGAAAATTATTCCACGATTAAATGACTTGTCATGTGACGAGCGTTTGATGGCTCTGGGCCTATATTCACTAGATTTCAGAAGAATGAGCGGTAACCTTATTCAAACCTATTGAATGGTGAAAGGCCTTGATAGAGTGGATGTAGAGAGGCTTTCCCCTATGGTGGGAGAGTCTAAGACCAGAGGACACAGCCTCAGAATAGAGGGGAGTCCTTTTATAACAGACATGAGGAGGAAATTTTTAGCCAGAGTGGTGAATCTGTAGGATTCTTTGCCACAGGCAGCTGTGGAGGCCAAGTCCTAATGTATATTTAAGGAAGAGTTTGATAGGTTCTTGATTGGTCAGGGCATGAAGGGATATGGGGAAAAGGCAGAAGATTGGGGCTGAGAGGAAATTGGATCAGCCATGATGAAATGGTGGAGCAGACTCGATGGGCCAAATATCTTATGGTCTAAAACTGCGAGACCCAGCTGGTGGCGTAGTGGCATCAGCGCCAGGCTGCAGGGCAGGAGGTCCCAAGTGTGAATCCAGCCAGCTTTCGTGCTGGGTTACGAGCTGGTGATCTCTTTGAAAACTCCCCCAGCAGAAGGCAATGGCAAACCACTGCTGTAACTTGCCTCGTACGCGGTTCCCCGCTACGTCAGAGCGGCATGGGAGGAAAGTCATCCTCTAACTGGAAAAATTCCGGATGCGACGTACCTTGCCTTTCCTAGTACTGCAATCATTTCATAGGTAGGTCAATATATGAATGCTGAGGCAAAATTTTAAATTTCCTATTTAAATGGAGACTCTTAACCTGAAATAACAGTAACAGGAGCTTGAGATGAAGACGCAAGTATTTGCACACATCATGCCAGAGCCACTTACTTAGTTGTTTCAGGAATCTTCCAGCTTTGATGTGAAAATTTTTATCTAGAGTACACTGACAGACTATGCAGCAGAAGGTGTTTCTGTGTGCAGTGACAACACTGCATGTAAAGACATATCAGTGAGGATGCTGTGGTAAACCAACAGACACAACAACGTTCTGTTTAGAATATTCTGACAACCATCATTATCTGAGAACTCCCATCTTCCTTCATCTTGTGTTGAACCCTGAATCAACGTGTTTGTAGATAATGTTAATATATTTCCAACTAGTTCTCTTATCAGTATATTGTTGGACAGATCTTCTGCTGTCTTCTTTCAGTAAGGCCCAAGGTCACACCCATCTGCTGGTCAAATCCTTCCCAGCGCATCAGTGAGTCTCCAGACAATTCAGCACTTGTCACCGTGCAAATGGCTGGCTGTGCTGACTGACTGGCTTTGACAGCCAGCATGACCCCACCCCTCAGCTTATCAGTCCTTGGGAAACCGTGATTTAAATTTAATGTGAGTGGTCTGCAGTTCCAACATCTGTCTCATCAGCTACAGCAGAACCCACTAAAACTGGAATGGAAACAGGTCACCGTGAATCCTGAAGGATTGCCTAGGACTGTCAGAAGCATTCAAGTTGCTCACGTGTTAAAAAATGAAAACAATATTAAGGAAATCAAAAATGTTCGAAAATTTTGAAAGCTGGTAAACTCAAAACAGAGGCACACTTAAAAACTATTACATTTGAAAGTAACGTAATTAGATCAAACACAATGCAGTGACTCCACTGATTTCAGTAGATTTACTGCACGAGTGAAGGTAGGTCAATGGGCAGAATCCCCAACTGAAGATCACAGAAGTCCCAGGACTGGAGCTGGAGCTCTGCCCTATAGCCAATGTTCAGGAATAGCCCCATTTCCAGCACATCAGCGACAGGTCTACATGGACCTCAGAGGAGGTCTATTTCCAGTACTTCTTTCATTGTTTATATTATGTTGCTAATGTAACAATGTTGTCTTAATTTGAAATAATACCATTCTATGATTGGATTAAAAGCAGATAATGCCGGAAAAACCCTTCCCAGCTCAGGGAGATCTTGTGGAGAGGAAAGTAATGGATTAGTATGACAGGGCAGTGTCCCTTCAGCAGATGTCAGAGGGCATCAGTCAAAGTGATGTGACCTGCTAAATACAATGGATTTATAAATTAATAGAAAACAGGCCCTTGGTGCATCAGGCCTGCACAGACCATCAACCATCCATTTGCACTAATTCTACATTGATCCTTTTTAAATTCTCTCCACCTTCTCAACTCATCCCAGATTCTGCACTTGGAGCAATAAACTTTGGCAAATGAAACCTCCCAACCTGCCTGACTTTGGGATGTGGGAGCACCTGGAGGATCCGCACGCGGTCACGGGGATAATGGGCAAGTTCCACCCAACATCACCTCAGCCAGCATTAAACCTAGGCCATGGTGTTGTAAAGCAGCAGCACAACTCGATGTGCACTTACACATGTATGTTCTTTAATTTTTTTCTCCTGTGATATCTTGGCTTTCCTAATTTCTCATTGAAGCAAAGGAGATTTGGTGGATATGTACAAGATTACAAAGGATCTAGACAGGGTAAATAGAGGGAGGTCATTCCCCTCAGATTTTGGGCAGCTGTGATATTTTCTTTAGTATTGTGATAGGTTCATAGAGTTAAGCAGCGCTTTGGCTCAATTGATGAAAGCAGAAATCTTTTTTGTCCTTTTGATGTCCATTTTAGGGGTTTTGCAGTTTTATATTGAAAAAGAGCAGCTTGATTTGGGTTTCCCATTTGGAACACATCCTTGTTTATTCTGCTTTAGAGAACAAATGTGTGCTTTCATAAAACAAGTATCCAGATGCATGCTGAAGATTAGTACTTCACTAAAATAACGTGATGGAATGTGTACATACTCCAGTGTTTAATGAAGACAGTATAGGAACATAAGAAAATGAACTGGGCAAGGCTATTTGTCCCATCAAGATTGCTCCACCTTTCTTCAAACTCTGACTGACCTTCTACCTTACTACAAATTCCTGTATTATTCCTTGATTCCATTCATATCCAGAAATGTATTACTCCAGTTTGAATGCACTCACTGTCTTAGATTCCATAGCCTTAGAGAGTAGAGAATTATAAAGATTCACTGCTCTCTGAGTAAAGAAATTGCTCTTTGCCACAATTCTAACTGGCCCAAGAAACTGCGGAGAGTTGTTTGCACGGCTCAGCACGTCGGAGAAACCAGCCTCCCCTCCACAGACTCTAGCTACAGTTCTATCTGCCTCGGTAAAGCAGCCAACAGAATCAAAGACCCCACCCTCCCCAGATGTTCTCTCTCCTCTCTCTATCATCAGGCAGCTGGCACAGAAGCCTGAAACCGTGTACCACCAGGCTCAAGGGCAATTTCTATCCTGCTGTTATAAGACTATTCTACCGGAATTATAATTCTGCCAGTATTATAAGATGGGCTCGTGACATCACAACCTAGCTCATTATGACCGATGCCTTATTGTCCACCTGTTCTGCGTTTTCTCAGTAACTGTAACACCTTATTCTGCTTTCCGTTATTGTTTCGCCTTGTACTCTCTCAATGCTCTGTGGTAATTAAATGATGTGAATGGACAGCGTGCGAGAAAAGTACAGTCAGTCCTCCGTATCCGTGGATTCAACCAACCACGGAACGGGATCAAGAAAAACAACCCGGAAGTTCTCTCTCCAGTACTCGTTGTTTGAACATCGTTCATCTCGCGTCTCGTTCGTTCGCTACTTGTGTTGTGAGCAAGAGGAAGCAGTTTAAGGCTAGTAAGGGATGGCTGGCTAGCTGTGTAAAGCGCTACAGCCTCAAGAACTTAAAGATCACGGGAGAATCGGGATCGGCTGATGCCGAGGCAGCATCAGCGTTCCCAGAAGAGCTACGATGGTCACGTCTGAACTGAACATGTACAGACTTTCTTTTCTTGTCATTATTCCCTAAACAGTACAGTATAATACGTCTCTATGGATTGTCACCTTGTCGTGGTGGAGAAGCTTGTGTGGTCCTGTGATCCCGAGAGCAATGCCGTCTGGAGTTATGCTCCTGGTAGGGTCACCCATGGCGGTAAGGTCAAGGGTGAGGTCCCTGACAAAGAACAATCCAACCAAGACCTCAACAGTGGAACAGGCGGATGAAATTACTTCAAACTCAACGGCTGTGAAGGCAGATGAAGGCTGCAACAAATCCATCAGCTCCAATCGTCGTGGTTTCCATGCCATTGGAATCAGTTGGTTGATTTGTGAAGTATTGTGTGTTTCTTGGAGTGCAACATCAAGTACACATTAAACAAATACACGCACAGGCATCTTCGCTGTGTGGACCACTTCCTCAGGACAAAGACCATCATCCTCGACCTCGAGGGATAGCCACGATGATGACACTATAACAACTATTTACATAGCATTTACATTGTATTAGGTATTATAAGTAATCTAGAAATGACTTAAAGTAAATGGGAGGATGTGCGTAGGTTATATGCTATGCCATTTTATATATGGGACTTGAGCATCCGCAGAATTTGGTATCCATGGGGGGGTCCCGGAACCGAACTCCCGCGGATATGGAGGGCCAACTGTATATATGAGACAATAATAAAACAATTTACCAAATATATATATTTTTTGAGGGCTATGGGAGTTGACCAACCATACTCATATTGAATGGCGGGGCAGGGCAGAGGGGGCCTGGGCCTATTCCAATTTTCTTGTGTGCTCGAATCCATTCCCCCTGTGAATGCCTGGCTCCATCCTCACCGTGGGTGCGGACTGTATGAAATCTGAATGTTCTCCTTGGTATCACACGGATTTCCACGCCCAAGATGTGCCGGCAAGTTACTCAGCCGCGGTAAGTTGTCTTTAATTGCGGATAAGTGGCGAAAGAACAAAAGGTTATGTGAGTGAATATGTGGCAGAGGTACAGGGAAGTAGGGAAAGGGGAAATCAGAGTAAGAGGATTGCTTGCAGTAGCAGGGGTCATAACATCTCCTTTTGTGCTATGGTAAGCTAAGATTGTAGCTTTCATTGTTTTGTGCTTTAATTTGTGGTGTTTTACATAGATGACTCTTAGAGTAATCTTAAATGTATTTATGATGGGAATTAGTATTTAGCCAGTATGAAGAATTTATTATTTCTCAGTGTAGTTTCTTTAATTATTGTTTGGAGACCTTTTTGTGCACTGCAGACAATTCAACAACTTTTTACGGCTGATCCCATAAACTGGTTTCTTGTCTCCAAATGTTGATAAAACAAACAGACATGCACATAACAAGTAGAATTTTCATCCACACAATCCCAGTTAGTCAAAGCCATTAATGTCATCCTTTGTTGGAATTTAAGCTCTTTGAACCTCCATGTGGGTGGCAAATGCTCTCGTTTCACATTATTGCTATCTAATAAAGTCCGAACCAGACAGGCCTAAGATTATGGCATGATTTTTGCACAACAGAGGAAAAGCCAGTCATCAAAATAGTAATTTTAAATTGTATTTCTTTAAAAGCTTTTAATGGCATCACAAGTAACCCATTGGTTGGAGCGCCGAGTTTAAAAATTGGGAGTCAAATGTATAAAATGCATAAAACTTTACTCAGGATACATTTGGATTATTATGTGCAGTTCTGATCACTATGTTACAGGAAGAACGTGCAGAGCACAAAAGAGGTTTGAAGAGTATTAGCTACAAGGAGAGATTGAACAAACCTGTATTGTTTCTTCTTGGCTGAGGGGAGACCTGATAAAACTATATACAGTATATTGTAGATAAATTAGGTAGACAGTCGGAATCTTTTCCCAAGGGTAGGGGTGTAACATACCATAAGGCATAGCTTTGAAGTAAGAGAGGGTAAGTTTATGAGGGATGTGCTGGGGAAGGATTTTACAGAGAGCGGAAAGTGCCTAGAATGCACTGCAAAGATGGAATTAATATTCGGAGCAGGATATTACAAGGACAGAAGTGCAGTCAGCTGTCTCACAACTCCAGTGACCCAAGTTCAATCTGACCTCTGGTACTGTTCATGAGGAGTTTTCACATTTCCCCTGTGGTTGCATGTGTTTCCGCCCACACCCCAAAGATCGTTGGGATAGTAGGTTAATTAGTTAAATTGGTCAATTAACCAATTGGATGATTGGTCATGATAACCTGTCCCCAGTATGCAGAAGGATGGTTGATGGGATTTTGTGGGAAATCACAAAGGGATTAATCATTACTGGCTGCTGGATGGTGGGGTGGGTTAACTGGGCTAAAGTGCCTGTTTTAGTGCAGCATAACTCTGATATACTGTACCTTCATTCATCTGAACTTTCCAGTGAAGAAAAAACATAAAACTAATTTCAACAGAAAGTCAACAGCACAGGAGAATAGGTCCTAATTTCATTTTTTATTTTAAGCAAGGCTCACACTTATTTCGTAGTGGTGTGATAACATAAGCCTTTCACATACTTGAATTATGAATTACTTAAACAAACAAGAATGTTTAATCGAAGTATTTACCATTTTATTCAAACAATACTGAAATATTAAATGCACAACAGTGGAGGGTGTCAGCAACTTTAAATTCTTTGAGGATCTGTCCTGGGCCCAGCACTTAATCGCAACCACGAAGAAAGCACAGCAGTGCCTCTGCTTTGTTAGGAGTCTCTGAAGATTCGGCATGACATCTAAAACTTTGACAAACTTCTATGGATGTATGGAGACTATACTGACTGGCTGCATCACAGCATGGTATGGAATGGAAAATCCTACAAAAAGTAGTGGATATGGCCCAGTCCATCACAGGTAAAGTCCTCCCCACCATTGAGCACATCTACATAGAGCACTCTTGCAGGAAAATAGCATCCATCATCAAGGACCCCCAGCACCATGGCTATGCCTTGTTCTTGCTGTTGCCATCAGGAAGAGCTTTGGGGCTCACACCACCAGATTCAGGAACAGTTATTACCCCTGCAAGGGACTGGCAGCTGTTGGTGGACCTCGAAGGGCAGCTGAAGTTCCCCAACCATATCGCAGCCACCACCCTGCGACCAGACATTGTCCTAGTGTCTGAGTCTACTAAGCAAGTGGTGCTGCAGGAGCTGACAGTCCCATGGGAAGATAGCTTGGAGGAGGCCTTTGAAAGGAAGCTCTCCAAGTACGCAGGACTGGTCAGCAACTGTTAGCAGGTTGGATGGAGAGCGAGGTGTCTCCCAGTGGAGGTTGGTTGTCGGGGATTCGTAGCCCGTTCTTTAGCTAGAACCTTCAGCATTTTGGGCATAGAGGGAGAGAGGAAGAGGAGAGCCATCCGCAGTACCACCGATGCGGCAGAGAGGGCCTCAAGATGGCTGTGGCTCAAAAGAGGGGAGCCATGGAGTCATAAGTAGCTAGCCATCTGGACACAAGCCGGGGTCTGATCAGCCCCGGCTGGGTCACCTGGAGGAGGTTGTATGATGTTGAAAGACCCGAAACACCCGATGATTCCAGGAACATCACTGAAGATATGTCCAGAAGCATCAGTAGATGTATGTACACAGACCCCTCAACCATCAGGATCTTGAACCAGAGCGGATAACTTCACTTACCCCATCGCTGAACTGTTCCCACAACTTATGGACTCACTTTCAAGGACTCTTCATCTCATATTCTTGATATTTATTGCTTTTTTTTCTCTCTTGTCCTTTGCACATTTGTTGTTTGTCCGTCCTGTTGGGTGCGCTCTTTCATTGACTCTATTATGTTTCTTGGATTTTCTGAGTATGCTTGCACAAAAATGAATCTCAGGGTTATATATGGTTACACATATATACTTTGTACTTTGTAATTCAATCACAAAGCACACAAAAGCATTGTGCAATGCAATAGAATTTCCAGGGCACTCAGTTTAACCTCCTGCCCATAGCTGAAAAATGCAGCCACAGCTAGGTGGCAGCAGGTCCCTGTGTAAATTATTTCTTTGGACGCTCTCAGAACAATTTTCCCACTCCTAATCACTATGCAGTGGTAACCGGAAAATGCACACCACTTACACAACTAGTAAATTTGATAACCTGACCCCTCATACTTCACTGTTAAACACAGGTTACATCTGTAGAAGTCTGAATAATTGCACACCACACAAGGCAAAAGAAGCAATGACTGACCTAGATTAATTAGTACCAATTAAGATGAAATGAATCAGAGTTAATTCCTTTAGGATCTCAGTAATTTGATCATGGAGTTCCACTCTTTCGAATGCCATGACCGCTGTGCGGGCCTGTGGCCATGCAGTAACTGAAATGCTCCCGTGCACTTGAGGTAAGGTGCAGAATAGGCCCTTTGAGCCACTCTGAGCCCAGTAATCCAGCAATTTAATCCTAGCCTAATCCTGGGACAATTTGCCTACTACTGGTATGTCTTTAGTCTGTGGGAGGAAACTGGAGCATCCAGAAGAAACACACGCAGTCACGGGGAGAACATTCAAACTCCTTCCAGTGGCGGGAACTGGGCCTTTGTCGCAGTGCTGGAATTGGACGCGGCTGGATAAAGTTTACGAAACATAAAAGATTTTCTTTGTCGTACTGAATTTCATTATAGTCTTTAATAAATAGAATCGAATGTACGTGATTTTTCTATTTTCGTTCTAAATATTCATAGTATGCATATTACAAAAAAAAATCTCTTAAAGTGTCATGCAGTTTTAAGGCTATGTAATAATTTGCTGCTCAGAGCAATGTTTGGTCCACGCAGCGGTAGAGAAAGAAATTAGAGGGAACATTAGCCAGGACTCCCCTTGCAGAGTGCAATGGCTCCATCAGTTAACAGTCCTGGGGCCTGGATTGCTAATTACGTGAGTGTTCACAGGAGAATGTACAACCTAATTGACTACAGCTTGTGTCACAGCAAGGCTGGATTCTATCACCACGCAACTATTACCAAATATTTATCTAATGCTTTGCATGCTTCTGTAGACAATTTATCTTTGATAGTCGATTCCAATGTGATCTGCTCTGTTCTACAGGACAGGCATAACACATTTCTCCAAAATACGACTGTCGCTGAGTTTGATCCCATTAGACCGTGATATAGCAGCAGAATTAGGCCATTCAGCCCATTGAGTGATCTCCACCATTCAATCATGATTGATTTCATTCACACATCACAGGTAGACAGGATCGTAAAGTGGGCTTTTGGCACATTAGTCTTCCTAAATCAGTGTATGGAGTATGGGAGTTGGGATGTTATGTCAAAGTTGTCGTAAGATGTCGGTGAGGCCTAATTGGGAGTATTATTTGCAGTTGTGGTCACCTACCTACAGGAAAGCTATCAATAAGATTGAAAGAGTGCAGGAAAAAAGCTACAAGGATGTTGCCAGGACTTGAAGACCTGAGTTACAGGGAAAGCTTGAACAGGTTTGGACTTCATTCCCGAGAGCGTAGGAGAATGAGAGGAGACTTGACTTAAATTGTTAGGGCAAATGCAAACAGTGTTTTTCCACTGAGGTTGGGTGAGACTGGAACTATTGTTCTTGGGTTAAGGGTCAAAGCTGAAGTGTTTTAGGGGAACACGAGTGGGAACATCTTCAGTCAGAGGGTGGTAGAAGTTTCGAACGAGCTACCAGCAGAAGTGAAAGATGCAGTTTTGATTTCAATATTTAGGAGAAAGCTAGATAAGTACATAGATGGGAAGTGTATGAAGGGCTATGGTCCAAGTGCACGTTGATAGGACTAGGTAGAATAATAGTTTGATATAGACTAGATGGCCCAAAGAGCCTGTTTCTGTGCTCTATAGGTCTATGATTTATATTTCAACACTATTCTCCCACCTTCTCCCTGTAACACATAACCCTTTTACCAATCAAGAACCTATCAATCTCTGTCTTAAATACATCCAAAGACTTTGCTTGCACAGCCCCCTGTGGTAACAAATTCCACACATTCACCACCCTCTGGCTGAAAAAATTCCTCCTCATCTGAGCTTTACAGGGAAGTCCCTTTATTCTGAGGATTTGCTCTTGGACCTAGACTCTCCTACTGATGGAAACATTATCCCCATGTCCATTGTATCTAGATCATTCAGTAACTGGTAAGTTTCAATGAGATCCCCTTCTCATCCTTCTGAACTCCAGAGACATCAAATACTTCTTATAGGTGAAGGCTCTCATTCCTGGAATTATTCTTGTGATCCTCCTCTGGACACTCTTCAGGACCAGCACATTCTTCCCTCAGATATGGCGCCCATGTTTGCTCATAATATTCCAAATGCAGTCCGGCCAACAGCTCGGCAGCATGATGTTCTAGTCCTGTGAATGCTAACATCACAGTTGCCTTCTTTACTACTGACTCAAGCTGCAAGGTAACATTAAGGGATTTCTAAACTTGGACTCAGACGTCCCATTGCACCTCTGGCTCAAGTTCAAGTTTAATTGTCATTCAACCATAAATGAATACCCATGGACACAGCCCAATGAAACAGTGTTACTCCAGGGCCAAGATGCCAAACACAGTACCAACAGTCATACACAGCCCATATAGTGCATGTAAGCTAGTAGTAAAATACAGTCACGCAAAAAAAATACAGTGCAAGTTCCTGAGTCCATGAACGTTGCAGCAGTCTGCAGTCAAACACAACACAGCTTGCCTTCTGCCGAATGAACACTGGGGGACAGCACCAGCTCTAGCATGGATGCTGTGCCACACTGCCTCTGGCACTCTGAGGGAGGGTCCAGTTCTAATGCCTCACCCTGAGTGGCAGCAAACAGGCAACACTGTAACTTGAGGCCTAGTCTTGCTATGAGTGAAGCGTCACAGCTCCCCCACCATCCAACCCCGCGAAGGAATTGGACTTGCAACATTCGACGCCATCAAGGTCCAACAGGGTCTTATGGCCACAAGGAAAGCAACTAAGATTTATGAATTCTTCCCCATTACAAAAAATAGTCCACACTTTTAATTTTCCTACCAACATGCATAATCCCACACCTCCCTCGTCTACCATTTGTTTTCCCACTCTCCCAACCCAACGAAATTCTCCTGCAGACTCTCTGCTTCTGTATAAGTGAAGTCACAACTTTATAAAGAGGAGGACAAGGTAATGGGAAGAGTGATGGACATCCTTTGCCTGTGATTGTTTGAGTAAGGATTTCTGCTGAGCTGAACTATCATGAGGCAGCACAGTGGAGCACTGCCTCACAGCTCCACCCAGCTATGTGGGTTCACTCATTCTCTGGTGCTGCCTGTGTGGAGTTTGCATGTTCTTCCTGTGACTCTGTGTGTTTCCTCTGGGCGATCTGATTTCCTCCCACATCTGAACAACATGTAGCTTGATAGGTTATTCGGCCTCTAAAGTGTAAATGAACCATAGAATCTAGGGAAATTGAAGAAAAGGTGGGAAAAATATAATGGAAATAACGTGAATGGGTACTTAATGGCTTGGATAGAGTTGGTGGTTTGAAGAGTCGGTTTCCACACCAACTGGCGCCAGGTACATGAATGCAGATGTGATCACGATTAAACAGAGCACAAGGTTGTGGGAAGTATAACAGATCAGTTTGGCTACAGCTGTTCTGATCCTCCAAGCATGACCAGAGAGATTGAAGTAATGTTTTGCAAGAGGTAAAGAGATTAGCTTTATTTATCTTATGTACTTCGAAACATGCAGTGAAATGCATCGTTTGCATCAAATTAAATCAGTGAGGATTGTACTGGGCAGCCTGCAAGTGTCACCATGCTTCTGTCACCAACAGAGCATGCCCACAACACTTTTATATAGCTGAAGCTGTTAAACTTGAATACACGCAGTACTTGGAGTAAAGTAAATGATCTTTAGTTCAGTTAGAACTTGGCAGGTATGACATTGTGGCCATCACTGAGTTGTAGCTGAAAGATTGTAGTTGGGACCTTGACATTCAAGGATAGTCACTGTATCCAGAGAACAGGCAGGTAGGCAGAGCGGATGGTGTGGCTCCTTTGGTAAAAGATGAAATCAAATCCTTTGAAAGAGGTGACATGGGATCAAACATTGTAGAATCGTTATTGCAGAATTAAGAAACCACAAGGGTGAAAAGACCCTGATGGGAGTTATACACAGGCCTCCAAACAGCAGCCAGAATGTGAGCTACAAATTACGACAGGAAATAGAAAATACATGTCAAAAGGGCAATTTTACGATAGTCGATAGGCATGTCACTAGGCAGGTTGATTGGGAAAATCAGGTGTGAGAGATGAGCAGGCTAGATTTTATTGGAAGGGGACACTAGCAGGGTTGATGGCAGAGCAGCAATGACTGGAGTTTCTAAGGCATAGGATAGATACATCCCAAAAAAAAGAGGTATTTTAAAGGCAGGATGATACAACCATGGCTGACAAGGGAAGTCAAAACCAACATAAAAGCAAAAGAGAGGACATATAATAGAGCAAAAATTAGCAGGAGGTTAGAAAATGGGAAAACTTTTAAAAACCAATGGAAGGCAAATACAAAAGCCAAAAGGAGGGAAAACATGAAATTTAAAGGCAAGCTAACCAATAATATCAAAGGGGATACCAAAATTTTTTCCCCAGTAAAAGAGAGGCAAGTGTAGATATTGGACCATTGGAAATTGACACTGGAGAGGTAGTGATGAGAGACAAGGAATTGACAGGCAAATTGAATAAGTATTTTGCATTAGTCTTCACTGTAGAAGACACTAGCAGTATGCTGGAAGTTTGAGAGTGTCAGAAAGCAGAGGTGAAAGCAGTTGCTATTACTCTGGAAGATACTTGGGAAGCTGAAAGGTCTGAAGATAGATGTCACCGTGACCAAATGGACTACACCCAGGGTTCTGAAAGAGGTAGCTAAAGAGATTGTAGAGGCATTTGTAGTTATCTTTCCAGAACCACTAGATTCTGGAAAGTTTCTGGAGGATTCAAAAATTGCAAATGTCACTCCACGCTTCAAAAAGGGAGGGAGGCAGAGTAAGGAAATTATAGATCAGTTAGCCTGACCTCAGCGGTAGGAAAGATGCTGGAGTCAGTTGGTAAAGATGAGGTGTTGGGGTACTTGGAGGTATATGGTAAAATAGACCAAAGTCAGCATGGTTTCCTTAAGAGAAAAATCTTGCCTGACAGATCTTTCGGAATTCTTAGAGGAAATAACAAGCATAATAGATAAAGAAAAATTGATGGATGTTGTGGATTTCATTTTTCAGAAGGCCTTTGACAAGGTGCTCCACATGAGGCTGCTTAGCACGAAAAGAGCCCATGGAATTATAGGAAAGATAGAAGCATGGATAGAGCATTGGTTGCTTGGCACGAGACAAAGAGTCAGAATAAAGGGAGCCTTTTCTTATTGGCTGCCGATGACTAGTGGTGTTACGCAGGGGTCAGTGTTGAAACCAATTCTTTCTACATTGTATGTCAATGATTTGGAATATGGAATTGATGGCTTTGTAGCCAAGTTTGCTGATATACAAAGTTAGATGGGGGGGGTGGCGGGTAGTATTGATGAAGCAGAGTGGCTGTAGAAGGACTTAGACAGATTCGGAAAATGGGCAAAGAAGTGGCAGATGAATTATAGTGTCATGAGGTGAATGGTCATGCACTTTGGTGAATAAATAAAAGCGTAGATTATTTTCTAAATGGGAAGAAATTCAAAAGTCCGAGGTGCGAAGGAACCGGGGGTCTTCATGCAGGATTCCCTGAAGGGGAAGACAAGTACAATGTTAACATTCGTTTTGAGGGGACTAGAATATAAAAGCAGGGATGTAATATTGAGGCTTTATAAAGCACTGGTGAGACCTCCCTTGAAGTAATGTGAGCAGTTCTGGGCCCCTTATCTAAGAAAGGATGTGCTGACATTGGAGAGGATTCAAAAGAGGTCCACAAAATAATTCTAGGAATGAAAGGCTTATCATATGAGGAGAGTTTGATGTCCCTCAGCCGTTATTTGCTGGAATTTAGAAGAGTGAGTGGGGATCTCATTGAAACATATTGAAAGTTGAAAGGCCCAGATAGAGTAGATGTAGAGAGGATGTTTCCTATAGTGGGAGGTGGGGGGGGGGGGGGATGGTTTCTAGGAACAGAGGGTACAGCCTCAGAACAGAGGGACATTTATTTAGAATGGAAATGAGGAGGAATTTCTTTAGTCGGTAGGTGCCGAATCTGTGGAATTTGTTGCCACAGGCAGCTGTGGAGGCCAGGTCATTGGGTGTATCTAAGGTGGAGGTTGATAGATTCTTGATTAGTCAGGGCATGAAAGGTTGCAGGGAGAAGGTAGGAGAATGGAACTGAGAGGGAAATGGATTAGCCATGATCAAACAGCGGAGCAGTCTCAGTAGGCCGAATGGCTTAATTCTGCTTCTACGTCTCATGGTCTTATATTTGTGGAATGTGGAGGGAAACCAGAGCACAGTGTGGAAACCCATACAGCCATGGGGAGAGCATTCAAACTCCTCACAGACAGCAACAGGAATAGAAACCCGATCGGTAACTGCTGGCACTGTAAAATGATGTGCTAACCACTACATTACCGTGAGACACAGTGATGAAATGAAACAGAGAATGCTGGAAGTAGGCAGGAGGTCAGGCTATGTGGAGAATTGCACAGAATCAACATTTCGGTTCACTTTTGTCTGTCCCTGTCCCTGTCTCTGTTTCTCTCTGCACGGATAATACCTGACATGTGATGTATTTCCAGGTGTTTTCTGTTTGCTATTTCAGATTTATCACAGCAACAGATTTTTTTTTTGCTATTTTGTTAAGTTTGAAAAATTCTAATCTTCACCCTGGGTGGACGAAGGGCGATGGCAGAGAGAGCAATTGTGTGGAAAAGGTAACAGACTTGGTGAAGAGCCCAGTAGACCACAATGGAAGGAAAGTCACAGCCAAGCAGAAAGGAAGCTGCCTCAGACCACTGGTGCAGGAAGTGTTAGCATGTGAACTGCAGCAGCGGAACAGGAAAACGCTGGGAAAGATGGAGTCCTGACAGCGAAAGTGGTAGGAGGAGGCATATTCGTGGTAGATGTGGGAAACTGCGGTTTGAAATGGATATTCGTCTAAGCTAGCCCCTGAGATGGAGGTAGAGAGATCAAGAAAGGGCTGGGAAGAGTCATAGAAGCTCCAACGTGAAAGTGAGAGCAAGTTAAATATTGGCAGCAAAGTTGATGAAACTTCTCAGTTCACCACAGGAGCTGGTTGCAGAAACAGTACACAAACAGAGGTACTGGAGAAAGAGGTGAGGGAGGGGCCTGAGAAAGACTGAATAGTTGTTCCACACATTCCAGACGGAGGCACAATTTAAGAGGCATAATTTGGATTATCACCCCCTCCCCACCCCACGCTGCTTTCTGCAGGAATTGCTCCCTCCGTGATTCACTTGTCCATTTATCGCTCCCCACTGATCCCCCTCCTGGCACTTATTCCTGTAAGCTACACTTGCCTAGTTACCTAAACCCTCACCTGTACTCAGAGCTCCAAACAATCCTTCCGGGTGAGGAAACACTTCACCTGCAGGTCTGTTAGGGTCATCTCCAGTATCTGGTGCTCCCAGTGTGGCCTTCTCTACACTGGTGAGACCCACATAGATTGGGAGGCTGCTTTGTTGAGCGCCTTCACTCCATCGCAAAAAGGAGGATTTCCCGGAGGCCAATCATTTTAATTCCAATCCCCATTTCCGTTCCGGCATGTCGATCCATGGCCTCCTCTATCACCTTGACGACGCCACCCTTGAGAAGGAGGAGTAACGCCTCATATTTTGTCTGGAAATCTGATGGGATGAGCATTGATTTCTCCAACCACCGGTAATTTTTCTCCCTTCCCTTTCCTCTTCTTCAGTTCCCCACTCTGCCCCCCCCTTGCCTCTCTCATCTTCTCACCTGCCCATCACCACCCCTGGTGCCCTCCTCCTTCCCCTTCTCCCATGATCCATCATCCTCTCAAAACAGATTCCTTCTTCTCCAGCCTTTTACCCTTTCCACCTATCACCTCCCAGCTTCTTACTTCATCTCCCTCCCCCCCGTTGTAAGTGAGGAAACAGATTCAGTAGGGTCTCAAAGGCGAGGACTCTGGACACGCAGCCTTGGTAGTAAAGTATTTTATTTACTGAAGGCAAACGTGGGAAAATGGCAACAGAAGCAACATGCAAACGTGCACAATTTACAGTAGTCAGATCGGCAATAAAGCACACATGGACAATTAATAACAAAAGTGGGAAAATCGCGTGGGAACAAAGTACACGCACACACATGCACACGTACAACCAAGGGAAAAGTCAATACAATACCTGTCACCCCTTGGCTCTGTGCAGGCATGACTTTCTTCTTTTAGGGACACTAACCAACGCTCCCAAACCTATTCAATGCACAACTCACCAATAATTTCTCCAGCGTTGTTCCACGGTTCTCAGACTGGAGTGAATCTGGGTGATCCCTCGGATGGCAAAGAGAGAGAGGGTCGAGCACGCGGCACCCTTTATAGTGCAGCAGGGCTGGAGGGTCCCACCCAGGTAATTCACGGGGGGGGGGGGGGGGCAATGGCTCGGTGCCAGCCGAGTTAAGCTGATTACAAAGGCCGATTGCTTGAGGCCAAGTACAAGGCTAATTAAAGGGGCCAATGGCTAGGTGTGCATTGATGAGCGAGGAGGGATCAAACCTTGGTTGGCAGGTGGCGTGTCTTTCGACCAGGTGATGGGCAGTGCTGTTATGTGACAGTCATGATCCCTCCAATACACCCACCCTGCTGGCTTCACCTATCACCTCCTAGCTTGTACTCCCTCTCCTCTCCCCACCTTCTTACTTTGTCTTCTTCCCTCTTCCTTTCCAGTCCTGATAAAGGGTCTCAGCCCAAACATTGACGATTTATTAATTTCTATTGTTGACCTGCTGAGTTGCTCCAGTGATTTCTGTGTGTTGCGCTGGATTTCCAGCAGAATCTTGTGTTTATAATTTGGATCTAACTCAGTTCCCATTGATGCAACTTTGATTTGGAGAAAGTCAGTAGAATACAAAGAAAAAGGGCTCAAAGTCTCTTTGGATTATCTCCCCCGCCCCCCAACCACAGTCCACTTTCTACAGGGATCGCTCCCTCTGTGACTCACTTGTCCGTTCAACTATAGCACGAAGATGTGGTGAAGGTCCTTCCATTAGTGATGGAGTCTAGATCTAGAAGGCTAGGTCTCAGGAAATATTATTGGTTATTCAAGACTGATTTCTTCTCTCAGAGGGTTGGTGAGAGCCATGACAGTCTAGTCATTACGTATGTTCAAGGCTGAGAGAGGAAGCATTTTTGGAATGTCGTGGAATTAAAGGTTATGGGGAAATTTAACAGAACACTGGAGTAGAAAACAATGATCAAATCATTGGTAGGTGAAGCAAACTTGAGACCTCTTTCTGCTCCTGTATCATACATTCTATTCCTTAGAAGATTGAGTATCAAGTGTGAAACTGAGGTACAGTACACCAATCGGACAGTGCAGCCTGTTCATGTTCTGTTGCAACTATTGACCCAGAGACAGCCTACCAGCCTCAGGAAAGACTTACATTAACTGTACAGAGTCTGTTACGGACACCAATGTCATCACAATGTGAGAAACAGGTGCCTTTTTTAAGTACAGACAGATACAGGAACGACTCAGCAGGTTGTTCAGTATCTGTAGAGAGAGGAAACAAATTAACATTTCAGGTTAATGATCATGATAACATGTCATTGACCCAGGACATTATTTCCCATTCTTGCACTGCTATTTCTGAGACAGCGCTCAGGGCCCAGTCCTGATGTAATCAGATGAATGCTGGGTCGGTGCCAGGTACTTGGGATGTCTTTGTATTTAGGAGGCTTGCAGTCTTTCATCGTTTGCACTTACAAATGAAGAGTGATCAGCTGGATGAAGCACGAGGTGGCTTGGTAATAGCCTGCACACAATGCACAGAAAAGAATAGAAGCAAATTAGAGAGGAAAGATGAGGGGAAATCCTTTATGTAACATTTGGATCACTTGGGTTCCTGCCTTGCACTTAACACAATAAATCGGATCCTACAGCCTGAGAGATGTCCAGACGTTTCCGGGAGAAAAAGCTTCAATTTTTCATTTGGACTGGTTTTCAAAGGACAGCTCTAATCCACTTAAACACCATCACTGAATAAATAATGAAGCTACTGCCTTGTTTATCAATGGTAATACTCAATAGAATATAATTTAATCCAAATAAAGCAGGCTTTATAGGTATTTTGGAAAACACAAGCATCAGGAAGCAAGAATTGTCTGTAATGCATGTTCACATTGTAACCCACTCACTATAAACTATCCCTAAACCTTTGACATACAAATCAATCATATATAATTAGACAAAGCAGACTAAACCAGGAGGCTTGCAAGGTCATCAGACTGTACGTACTGTATATAACCAAATGAAACAACATTGCTCCAGACTACAGTTCACCCTCAAAACATATCATGCATAACACATAAAACAAAATATCACCATAAATAAGTTAATAAAATATGATTAAAATGCATGTAGTGCATAGCACAGGTAAACAGTGAACAGCTCACTGTCCTGGTGATGAGACCTTGGTGGTAGCAGGCTATCTATTCATCTAACAAGCTGAGGGAAGAAGCTGTTACCCAGTGCGGTAGTCCTAGTCCTGATGCTCCTGTACTTCCTTCCTGACGGCAGTGGGTCAAAGAGAGTGTGGGATGGGTGGTGGGGATGCTCAGCAATGTTTCAACCCCATTGTGTACATCGCTCCCAGTAAATGTCACAAATAAGGGGGTGGGGATCTCCAGTGATCCTCTTGGAGATTTTTACTATCCTCTTGCAGCTTCTGTACCACGCAATGAAGTAGCCAGACAGGACACGCTCGATGGTGCTTCTGTTTATGGTAATCTGGCAAGCAGATTGTGAAGGTCCCTCCATGTTTTTACAGCCAAAGTGAGCATAGAAGTCATTGAGCTCATCCCGGAGTGAAGCTTATTTCCTATGTTACTTGCTTTTACTTTGTAGGAGGTGATAGCATTCAAGCCCTGCCACAGCTGTCAGTGATTCAAGTTTGGTCCGAAGTTGCCCCTTCACCCTTGAGATAGCTTTCCAGAGATGATATGTGGACTCCTGTATCTAACTTGGTCGCCAGACCCGAATGTCACTGATCGGGCTCTCAGCAGATTGCAGATCTGATGGTTCATCCAGTGTTCCTGGTTGGGGAAGACTCTGAAAGGATTTTGTGGAGACACACTCGCTTACGACTGTTTTTATGCAGTCTATGACATCACAGTGTATTCATTCAGACCCTCTGATGAGTCCTCGAACAAACAGCCCAGTCCACTAACTTGAAGCAATCCCATCACCGCTGCTCCACTTCCCGCGACCACCTCTTTGTTGTCCTAATCTCTGGAGGTTTGCTTTTCAGCCTCTGCCTGTATGTAGGAAGGAGAAGGACAGCCAAGTGATCTGATTTCTCGAAATGCATTCGGGGCGCAGACTGGAAAGCATTCCTTATCATAATAAAGCAGTCTAGTGTGCTGTAGGTTATAATAATTGGGCAGCGATTTATGGTGGACTGTGTCTTGTTTGCATCTACTAACTTAGGTACTATGGTTAAAACTTTGTTTTTTCTTAACTAAATGTAATCTGACAAAGCCCTAAAGTTAGTTGGCAAAATGTATTATTCAGATACTTTATACTGTATTGTCACCAAACAATTGATACTAGAACGTACAATCATCACAGCGATATTTGATTCTGTGCTTCCCACTCCCTGGATTACAAATTGATAGTAAATATTAAAAATTTAAATTATAAATCATAAATAGAAAATAGAAAAATGGAAAGTAAGGTAGTGCAAAAATATTACCCTAATAGTGAAAATGAAACATTCACAAACTAACTTTCCACTTTCTTAGAAATACAATAAAACAGAAGTAGTCACAAAACTAGAAAAAAACAAATATGTAATAATTGACACCATAATTAATAGCCAATTGTCATCTTCCATCGAGGAGGGTTCAAAGGCATTGTATAGAATAGAATTTCCGCCAGAGAAAGCAGGATCTCCCAGTGGCCACACATTTTAATTCTACGTCCCATTCCCATTCTGTCTATCCACGACCTCCTCTACTGTCAAGATGAAGCCACACTCAGGTTGGAGGAACAACACCTTATATTCCATCTAGGTAGCCTCCAACCTGATGGCATGAACATTGACTTCTCTAACTTCCGTAAATGCCCCACCTCCCCTTCTTACCCCATCCCTTCTTTATTTTTTTATTTTCCTTTTTTCTCTCTCTCTTTTTTCTCCCTCTGTCCCTCTCACAATAACTCCTTGCGTGCTCTCCATCTTCCTCTGGGCTCCCCTCCCCCTTTCTTTCTCCCTAGGCTTCCCATCCCATGATCCTCTCCCTTCTCCAGCCTCGTATCCCTTTTGTCAATCGCCTGTCCAGCTCTTGGCTCCGTCCCTCCCCCTCCTGTCTTCTCCTATCATTTCGGATCTCCCCCTTCCCCTCCCACTTTCAAATCTGTTACTAACTCTTCTTTCAGTTAGTCCTGCCTGAAACGTCTCTGTACCTCTTCCTATAGATGCTGCCTGGCCTGCTGCGTTCACCAGCATTTTGTGTGTGTTGCTTGAATTTCCAGCATCTGCAGATTTTGCCGTGTTTGCGTATAGAGTAGATAATCACTTTTAAAAAGAAATTCCCTTTATCCCATTAGGCATTAAAGTGATAGGTGTCAATTGCCATGTGGGTAACTTCAGTGACCCCTAGTTCACTGAGAAACTAAAACATCAAGTCATCATTATCTTCCTCATTTTGCACCTTTGTTATACAGAGTCATTATGTATGAACATTTGAACTGGGAGCAGTGGGAGACCTCTTGACCCCTCGGGCCTGCTCTGCTTTTCATTAATATCACAGCTGATCTGATTGTAACTTCGGTTTTGCGTTCCCGTCCACCTGTGGTAACCTTTCACCCCATGCTTATGAAGAAGCTCCTAACTGTACCTTAAAAGCACTCAATGATTGCACTTCCAATGTTCTTTGAGGTTTGAGGAGATTTTTTTTTGGGTAGTGCATCTTATTTTCCTGCCCAGCTCCTATGTAATATTATATATTATATGTATATAATATTACGAGATATTAGTAGGGTGAATATTCAGGGTCCGTTTATCAAGTTAGAAATTTCAAATCCTAGCAGGCATAGATTTAAAGTGAGGTGGGGGAAGTTTAAAGGCAATTTGCAAGGTGAATTTACACACAGAGTTCAAAGTTCAAGGTCAATCTAGAGTTATTATCTAAGTATGAAGAGTATATGTCGCCATGTTCTAGCTTGAGATTCATTTTCTTGCAGGCATTCACAGCAGGACAGCAAAATATAATAAAATCAATGAAAAACCACCCACGAGGACTGACAACTCATGCGCAAACGAAGACAAACTGTGCAAATAAATAAATAAACAGGAGAAAACCTGCCCATGCTGCAAATCCAAGCAACACACACAAAGTGCTGGAGGGACTCAGCAGAGCAGGCAGCATCGATGGAAAAGAGTACAGTCAACGTTCTTGCTCCAAGACCTTTCAGCAGGACTGGGGATAAAAAGATGAGGAGTTAGAGTTAGAAAGTGGGGGGAGGGGAGAAAGAAACACAAGGTGAAGGGTGAAACTGGGATGGGGAGGGGTGAAGTAAAGAGCTGGGAAGTTAATTGGTGGAAGAGATACAGGGCTGGAGAAGGGGGAGTTTTATAGAAGAGGACAGAAGACCATGGAAGAAAGAAAAAGGGGGAGGAGCACCAGAGGGAGGGGATGGGCAGGCAAGGAGATAAGTTGAGAGACGGAAAAGGGGATGGGGAATAGAGAAGGGGAGGGGGCATAACTGGAAGTTCGAGAAATCGACATTCATGTCATCCGCTTAGAGACAAAGAGGTCTCCCAATGTAATTATCCTTGCAAGCGAAACATGTTCTACACCTCCCCTCTCACTGCCATTCAGGGCCCCAAACAGTTCCTTCCAGGTGAGGTAATAGTTCACCTGTGAGTCTGTTGGGGTCATCTACTGTATCCAGTACTCCCAGAGTGACCTCCGGTATATTGGTGAGATCCGATATAGACTGGGAGATTGCTTTGCTGAGCACCAATCATCTGTTTGCCCGAAAAAGCGGGTTGTCCCAGTGGCCACCTATTTTAATTCCACTTCCTATTCCTATTCTGACATGCCAGTCCATGGTATCCTCCACTGTCATGATGAGGCCACACTCAGGTTGGAGGAGCAACATCTTATATTCCATCTGGGTAGCCTCCAACCTGATGGCATGAACATCGACTTCTCAACCTTCTGGTAATGACCCCCCCCTTCTCTATTCCCTATCCCCTTTTCCCTCTCTCACCTTATCCTTTTGCCTGCCCATCGCCTCCCTCGGGGACTCCTCCCTCTATTCTTTCTTCCAAGGCCTTCTCTCCTCTCCTATTAGATTCCCCCTTGTCTAGCCCTGTATCTCTTTTCCAATCAACTTCCCAGCTCTTTACTTTACCCCTCCCTCCTCCTAGTTTCATTCTTCACTTTGTGTTTCTTCCTCTCCTCCCTTCGAACTCTACTCCTCATCTTTTTTTCTCCAGTCCTGCTGAAGGGTCTTGGCACGAAATGTCAACTGTATTCTTTTCCATAGATGCCGGCCGGCTCTCCAGTGTTTTGTGTGTACTGAAATAAATAAATTTGAGAACACAAACTGCAGAGTTCTTGAAAATGAGACCATAGGTTGTGGAAGCCGTTCAGTGTTGAGGTGAGTGAAGCTGTCCATGCTGGTTTAGGAGCTTGATCATTGAAGGCTAATAACCTCTCCTGAAGCTAGCGATGTGCGACCTACGGCTCCTGTACCTCCTTCTGGGTAGCAGCAGTGAAAGGAAAGCATGCCATGGATTGTGTGAGTCCTTGATGGCGGATCATAAACACGAAAATTCTGCAGGTGCTGGAAATCCAAATCAACATACACAAAATGCTGGTGGAACTCAGCAGGTCAGGCAGCATCTACGGAAAGAATAAACAGCCGACACTTCAGACTGAGACCCTTCCTCGGGACTGGAAAGGAAGGCGGAAGACACCAGAATAAAAAGTGGGAGGAGGTGAAGCCAGGGTAGGAAAGATAAAGGGCTGGAGAGGAAGGAATCTGATAGGGGAGTAGAGTGGACCATAGGAGAAAGGGAAGGAGGAGGGGACCCAGGGGGAGGTAACAGGCAGTTGAGAAGAGGTAAGAGGCCCAAATGGGAAATAGAAGAAGAGGGCGGGGGAGGGAAATTATTTTTTACTGGAAAGAGAAATTGATATTCATGCCATCAGGTTGGAAGCTACCCAGACGGAATATAAGGTGTACCTGAGGGTGGTCTCATTGTGGCATAAGAGGAGACAGTGAGGCAACATGTTGGAACGGGAATTGAAATTAAAATTTTGGCCACCGGGAAGTTCCACTTTTGATGGATGGAGCGGAGGTGCTTGATGAAGCGGCCCCCCCATTTACACCAAAGTGGAGGAGGCCGCATCGGGAACACCAGACACAATAGACCACCCTAGTAGATTCAGAGGTGAAGTGATACCTCACCTGGAAGGACTGCTTGGGGCCCTGAATGGAGGTTGGGTGCCACTCTCATCTGGTAGCAGTCCTTGTAGAAGTCCCCGATGGAGGGGAGGGCTTTGCCTGTCAGTGGTAGGTGTGCGGAACACACTGCCAGGGAAGTGATGGTAAAAGAACGTTTAGAATCAGAAGAAGCTGGCTCCACTCCCAGATGAGCTGAAAACATTGAATGCTCTCTTTGATCATCAAAACATGGAGGCACCTTCACGAACTCCCACAGCCCCTGACAGCCTTGTGATTTCAGTCTCTGAGGCTGATGTGAGAACATCCTTCAGGAAGGTGAACCCAGGGAAAGCATCCAGCCCAGACAGGGTAGCCAGACAAATACTAAAGACGTGTGCTGATCAACTGGCTGGAGTATTCATTGATACCTTTAACCTCGCGCTCCAGCGGTCTAAGTTACCCACCTGCTTCAAGCAGGCTTCAATTACACCAGTGCCTAAGAAGAACGTAGTGTGTTGCCTCAATTACTATCCTCCAGCAGCACTTACATCCACTGTGAAGATGTGTTTTGAGAGGTTGGTGATGAAACATATCAACCTCTAAGCCTCCTTCTTGGAGAAGGGGGCCATGGGTAACACTGGGTAATTTCTAAAGTAAGTACATGTTCAGCGCAGCATTGAGGGCCGAAGGGCCTGTATTGTGCTGTAGGTTTTCTTTGTTTCTATGTCCTGGGTGATGAGGATCTCTAATGATGGATGCCACCTTTCTGAAGCATCACCTTTTGAAGGTGTCCTCGATGCCAGGGATGCCAGTGCCAGTGATGGAGCTGGCTAAGTTTACAACTCTCTGCGGCTTTTTACGATCCTGTGCAGTGGCCCCTCCATACCAGATGGTGGTGCGACCAGTTAGAATGCTCTCCACAGTACATCTGTAGAAATTTGCTTGAGTCTGTGGCAACATACCAAGTCTCCTCAAACTACAAATGAAATATAGCTGTTGTTGTGCCTTCTTTGTAATTGCATCAGTATGTTCCATGCAGTATAGATCCTGAGGGATGTTGTCACCCAGGAACTTGAGACTGTTCACCCTTTCCACTGCTGATCCCTTGATCAGGACTGGGGTGTGTTCCCTTGACCTTCCCTTTCTGAAGTTCACAATCAATTCCTTGGTCTTACTGATGTTGAGTGTAAGGTTGTTGTGACACTGTTCAACCAGCTGATCTCTCTTGCTCCTGTACGCCTCCTCATCACCATCCAAAATTCTGCAAACAACAGTTGCGTCATCAGCAAAATGATAGATGGCTTTTGAGCTGTGCCTAGCCACACAGTCATGGGTGTAGAGAGAGTAGAGCAGTGGGCTAAATACACATCCTTGAGGTGCGCCAGTGTTGATTGTCAGCAAGGAGGAGATGTTATTTCCAATCCATACTGACTGTGGTCTCCCGGAGAGGAAGTCAAGGATCCTGTTGCAGAGGGAGCTACACAATCCCAGGTTCTGGAGCTTATTAGTTAGAAATGAGACTATTATTGTGTTGAACACTGAGCTGTAATGAATAAACACAGCCTGACATAGGTATTTCAGGTGATCCAAGCCCAGTGGAGAGCCAGTGAGATTGCATCTGCTGTATACATATTGTGGCAATAGGCAAATTGTAGTGGGTCCATGTCCTTGCTTAGGCAGGAGCTGATTCTGGCAATGACCAACCTCTCAAAGCACTTCGTCACAGTGGATCTGAGTGCAACTCAGCAAAAGTCATTGAGGCAGCTCACGCTGCTCTTCTCAGGTATGGTATGACTGATGCCCTTTTGTAGCAATGGGGACTTCCGAATACAGCAGGGAGGGATTGAAGATGTCCTTGAACACTCCTGCCAGCTGGTTGGCACTGGTTTTCAGTGCCCTACCAAGTACTCCATCAGGGCCTGAAGCCTTGTGAGGGTTCACCCTCTTGAAAGATGTCCTGACTTCAGCCTCTGAGACAGAGATCACAGGGTGACCAGATGCCACAGGGATTCGCACAGGAGTAGTTTTATTCTCCATTTCAAAACATGCATAAAAGGCATTAAGCTCATCAGAGAGTGAAGCATCACAGCCACTCATGACGTTAGGTTTTGTCTTAAAGAAAAGAAAGACATAGGAGAAGAAAAATAAGTTGTTTTGTGAATGAACTGGAAGAAGTTGTCTGGGTCTGCAAAATCCATTGGTGCCATCTTTTCTCGCTCCTCCCATACGTCAATTGGAATTGTTTATTGCTTTTAAAATATCCATCCGTAGGTTGTACCTGGACTTCTGGGTCACCAGTCTTGACCGCTACAGATCTATAGCCTCTGCAGACTATGAACCTCTGGGTTCATCCACAGCTTTTGGTTTGGGTATGTCCAGGATGTTCTCGAAGCCACACATTCATCTACACAGGTCTTGAGGAAGTTGGTGACAACTGTGGCACATTCATTCAGACCTGAAGATGAATCCCTGAATATAATCCAGTCCACCGATTCAAAGCAGTCCTGTAAGTGCCCCTCTGCCTCTCTTGACCATACCTTCTTGGTCCTCTCTGGCTACTTCTCAAGAGCAGAAATACAGCCCAGTCATCAAACTTTCCAAAAGAGTGGTTTTGGGATGGCACGGTAAATATTAGTAGTAAATAGGTACTACTGCAATTGTACAAGGCCTTGGTGAGACCACACCTGGAGTATTGTGTGCAGTTTTGGTCCCCTAATCTGAGGAAAGACATCCTTGCCATAGAGGGAGTACAAAGAAGGTTCACCAGATTGCTACCTGGGATGGCAGGACTTTCATATGATGAAAGGCTGGATGAACTAGGCTTATACTCGTTGGAATTTAGAAGATTGAGGGGAGATCTGATTGAAACGTATAAAATCCTAAAGGGATTGGACAGGCTAGATGCAGGAAGATTGTTCCCGATGTTGGGGAAGCCCAGAACGAGGGGTCACAGTTTGAGGATAAAGGGGAAGCCTTTTAGGACCGAGATGAGGAAAAACTTCTTCCCACAGAGAGTGGTGAATCTGTGGAATTCTCTGCCACAGGAAGCAGTTGAGGCCAGTTCATTGGCTATATTTAAGAGGGAGTTAGATATGGCCCTTGTGGCTAAAGGAATCATGGGGTATGGAGGGAAGGCTGGTATAGGGTTCTGAGTTGGATGATCAGCCATGATCATACTGAATGGCAGTTCAGGCTCGAGGGGCTGAATGGCCTACTCCTGCACCTATTTTCTATGTTTCTATGTTTCTATATTCTTAATGGTGGTATAACAGTGGTCAAGAGTATTGGCTCCTCTGGTTCCATGGGTTATATGTTGGTGGACATTGTTCAGACACTTCTTCAAGCTGGCCTGGTTGAAATCTCCCGCAGGTATTCAGGTGTACCATTTCATCACCATGCTCAGCTCCTCCAGTGTCTGTTTAAGAGACGTTTAAACAGGCATATGGACAGGCAGTGAATGGAGGATACAGATTATTTACAGATAGTTGGTGTCCTGGTCAGTACAGACATGGTGGGCTGAGTGGCCTTTTCCATGGTCTTTCTAGTTCCAAAGTGCTGAGATCGATTGTCATTTGAACAGGAGCTGAGCTGCGTGTCTTCACATCATGCCTTGTGACCTTCATGCATGTTCCTTTGCTGCTCCCCTTTTAGCTGTTGGCCACAGGCTGCTCACACACTGGGAGCGGGCAGCTCGGCTGTCCTATACATTTGCCAAAAATTACAAGTCTTAGCCGTTGATACGATTGCTAATTCTGGTTACGACCCAAGAGTTCAATATTCCCTTTCTAAACTGTCATCAATCTACAGTTTTACCTGGTTTTAAAAGTCTGAGTTTTGAAATGAACCCAGTGCTAGCAACAGTACCATTCACAGACATAGAAAATAGGTGCAGGAGTAGGCCATTTGGCCCTTCGAACCTGCACCGCCATTCAGTATGATCATGGCTGATCATCCAACTCAGAACCCCGCCCCAGTCTTCCCTCCATACCCTCTGAGCCCCGTAGCCACAAGGGCCATATCTAACTCCCTCTTAAATATAGCCAATGAACTGGCCTCAACTGTTTCCTGTGGCAGAGAATTCCACAGATTCACCACTCTCTGTGTGAAGAAGTTTTTCCTAATCTCGGTCCTAAAAGGCTTCCCCTCTATCCTCAAACTGTGGCCCCTCGTTCTGGACTTCCCCAACATCGGGAATAATCTTCCTGCATCTAGCCTGTCCAATCCCTTTAGGATCTTATACGTTTCAATCAGATCCCCCCTCAATCTTCTAAATTCCAACGAGTACAAGCCCAGTTCATCCAGTCTTTCTTCATATGAAAGTCCTGCCATCCCAGGAATCAATCTGGTGAACCTTCTTTGTACTCCCTCTATGGCAAGGATGCCTTTCCTCAGATTAGGGGACCAAAACTGCACACGATACTCCAGGTGTGGTCTCACCAAGGCCTTGTACAACTGCAGTAGTACCTCCCTGCTCCTGTATTCGAATCCTCTCGCTATAAATGCCAGCATACCATTCGCCTTTTTCACCGCCTGCTGTACCTGCATGCCCACTTTCAATGACTGGTGTATAATGACACCCAGGTCTTTTTGCACCTCCCCTTTTCCTAATCGGTCACCGTTCAGATAATAATCTGTTTTCCTATTTTTGCCACCAAAGTGGATAATTTCACATTTATCCACATTAAATTGCATCTGCCATGAACTTGCCCACTCACCCAACCTATCCAAGTCACCCTGCATCCTCTTAGCATCCTCCTCACAGCTAACACTGCCACCCAGCTTCGTGTCATCCGCAAACTTGGAGATGCTGTATTTAATTCCCTCATCCAAGTGATTAATATATATTGTAAACAACTGGGGACCCAGCACTGAGCCTTGCGGTACCCCACTAGTCACCGCCTGCCATTCTGAAAAGGTCCCGTTTATTCCCACTCTTTGCTTCCTGTCTGCTAACCAATTCTCCACCCACACCAATACCTTACCCCCAATACCGTGTGCTTTAAGTTTGCACACTAATCTCCTGTGTGGGACCTTGTCAAAAGCCTTTTGAAAATCCAAATATACCACATCCACTGGTTCTCCCCTATCCACTCTACTAGTTACATCCTCAAAAAATTCTATGAGATTCGTCAGACATGATTTTCCTTTCACAAATCCATGCTGACTTTGTCCGATCATTTCACTGCTTTCCAAATGTGCTGTTATCACATCCTTGATAACTGACTCCAGCAGTTTCCCCACCACCGACGTTAGGCTAACCGGTCTATAATTCCCCGGTTTCTCTCTCCCTCCTTTTTTAAAAAGTGGAGTTACATTAGCCACCCTCCAATCCTCAGGAACTAGTCCAGAATCTAACGAGTTTTGAAAAATTATCACTAATGCATCCACTATTTCTTGGGCTACTTCATTAAGCACTCTAGGATGCAGACCATCCGGCCCTGGGGATTTATCTGCCTTCAATCCCTTCAACTTACCTAACACCACTTCCCTACTAACATGTATTTCGTTCAGTTCCTCCATCTCACTGGACCCTCTGTCCCCTACTATTTCTGGAAGATTATTTATGTTCTCCTTAGTGAAGACAGAACCAAAGTAATTATTCAATTGGTCTGCCATGTCCTTGCTCCCCATAATCAATTCACCTGTTTCTGTCTGCAGGGGACCTACATTTGTCTTTACCAGTCTTTTCCTTTTTACATATCTATAAAAGCTTTTACAGTCCGTTTTTATGTCCCCTGCCAGTTTTCTCTCATAATCTTTTTTCCCCTTCCTAATTAAGCCCTTTGTCCTCCTCTGCTGAACTCTGAATTTCTCCCAGTCCTCAGGTGAGCCACTTTCTCTGGCTAATTTGTATGCTTCTTCCTTGGAATTGATACTATCCCTAATTTCTCTTGTCAGCCACGGGTGCACTACCTTCCTTGATTTATTCTTTTGCCAAACTGGGATGAACAATTGTTGTAGTTCATCCATGCAACCTTTAAATGCTTGCCATTGCATATCCACCGTCAATCCTTTAAGTGTCATTTACCAGTCTATCTTAGCTAATTCACGTCTCATACCTTCAAAGTTACCCCTCTTTAAGTTCAGAACCTTTGTTTCTGAATTAACTATGTCACTCTCCATCTTAATGAAGAATTCCACCATATTATGGTCACTCTTACCCAAGGGGCCTCTCACGACAAGATTGCTAATTAACCCTTCCTCATTACTCAAAACCCAGTCCAGAATAGCCTGCTCTCTAGTTGGTTCCTCGACATGTTGGTTCAAAAAACCATCCCGCATACATTCCAAGAAATCCTCTTCCTCAGCACCTTTACCAATTTGGTTCACCCAATCTACATGTAGATTGAAGTCACCCATTATAACTGCTGTTCCTTTATTGCACACATTTCTAATTTCCTGTTTAATACCATCTCCGACCTCACTACTACTGTTAGGTGGCCTGTACACAACTCCCACCAGCGTCTTCTGCCCCTTAGTGTTACGCAGCTCTACCCATATCGATTCCACATCTTCCCGGCTTATGTCCTTCCTTTCTATTGCGTTAATCTCTTCTTTAACCAGCAACGCCACCCCACCTCCCCTTCCTTCATGTCTATCCCTCCTGAATATTGAATATCCCTGAACGTTGAGCTCCCATCCCTGGTCACCCCGGAGCCATGTCTCTGTGATCCCAACTATATCATAATCATTAATAACAATCTGCACTTTCAATTCATCCACCTTATTACGAATGCTCCTTGCATTGACACACAAAGCCTTCAGGCGCTCTTTTACAACTCTCTTAGCCCTTATACAATTATGCTGAAAAGTGGCCCTTTTTAATGCTTGCCCTGGATTTGTCGGCCTGCCACTTTTACTTTTCTCCTTAGTACTTGTTGCTTCTACCCTTACTTTACACCCCTCCGTCTCTCTGCACTGGTTCCCATCCCCCTGTTGTGAACTAACCTCCTCACGCCTAGCCTGTTTAATTTGATTCCCACCCCCCAACCATTCTAGTTTAAAGTCACCTCAGTAGCCCCCGCTAATCTCCCTGCCAGGATATTGGTCCCCCTAGGATTCAAGTGTAACCGGTCCCTTTTGTACAGGTCACGCCTGCGCCAAAAGAGGTCCCAATGATCCAAAAACTTGAATCCCTGCTCCCTGCTCCAATTCCTCAGCCACGCATTTATCCTCCACCTCATCGCATTCCTACTCTCACTGTCGCGTGGCACAGGCAGTAATCCCGAGATTACTACCTTTGCGGTCCTTTTTCTCAACTCCCTTCCTAGCTCCCTATATTCTCCTTTCAGGACCTCATCCCTTTTCCTACCTATGTCATTGGTACCTATATGTACCACGACCTCTGGCTCCTCACCCTCCCACTTCAGGATATCTTGGACACGATCAGAAATATCCCGGACCCTGGCACCAGGGAGGCAAACTACCATCCGGGTCTCTGGACTGCGTCCACAGAATCGCCTACCCGACCCCCTTACTATCGACTCCCCTATCACAACTGCCCTCCTCTTCCTTGCCCTACCCTTCTGAGCTACAGGGCCAGACTCTGTGCCGGAGGCACGGCCACTGTCGCTTCCCCCGGGTAAGCTGTCCCCCCCAACAGTACTCAAACAGGAGTACCTGTTGTTAAGGGGCACAGCCACCGGGGTACTCCCTATTACCTGACTTTTCCCCTTCCCCCTCCTAACCGTGACCCACTTGTCTGCCTCCCGTGGCCCCGGCGTGACCACCTGCCTGCAACTCCTCTCTATCACCTCCTCACTCTCCCTGACCAGACGAAGGTCATCGAGCTGCAGCTCCAGTTCCGTAACGCGGTCCCTTAGGAGCTGCATCTCGATGCACTTGGCGCAGATGTAGATGTCCGGGAGGCTTGGAGATGATCATACGCCTGCGCAGTCAGACTACAGGCAAGATGTTGGTATCGGTAGCATTTAATCATTTAACAATCAAACTGGTGCACACAAGATGCCATTTTGGTGAAAGGATTAGATATTAGCCTATACACAGTTAACGTCTGTGGGATGAATATGGAGCCAGTAGACCGTACAGGCAAACAATACTGTTTTAGTGCCAGGACAACCACTGAATCTCAATGATCCAGGTGCCACCTTCCCTAAACTTCACACAGTCAGGCAGTAGGAAAGGTGACAGGTGCTATTAAAAATTTAGCAACTAATTTGCAGTTCACTTCAGCACAGATTTCCTCTCGCTGTCGGTATGATTTTTGGTGCTTTCCATTGTTGGTTAAAAGTGCATGGACTACAATTATGGAGAGGAGCTCTTTCTACTAGAGGCCTTACCAGTCCACACTGTTCAGGGAACTCTTTTCCTGCCTAGCCCTCAGTGAGAAGCACAGTGTGAGGCCATCACCCCGTCATCACAGAAATCTGCCATGCTCTCCAAGTATAAATCACAGCAAGAGATACCTCTAAAAGGTGGCCTGCTCATACCATTGAAGCCCTTATTTGCTAACGTACCCTCAGATAAGACAGGTTTCTGAATCCGTCCATTCAAAGTGTGTTGGCCCCTTCTCAGTCTCTCCAGCAGGCAGGGAGAGAACGTGACATCTTCTGTAGCTTCAAGTTCCACCACGGTGCAGGGTGCCTTAACAGTTCTCAGGGTGTGCTGGATATTAGCTCTACCAGCAATGGCCCCTCAGTATTCAACTGCTGTACTGTCACAATGAGTAACTCATTTCCAATATCCTGGCAGTAACCATTTCATGGTAGTCCACCATAACGATTTAAAAGGTGTTACTCCAAGTCATGGCCTATTGCTGACAAAATGGTTGTGATTCTGGCGTGTACAGCCCTCAGTATGTCTGAGTATACACACACTGATGGACCAAACCCAACACTTGCTGAGGTCGTGCCCTGCCCTGCACAAGGAAGATAAAAAAAAACACCACAAATTAAACATTCAAAGTTCAAAGTGCATTTATTATCGAAGTATGTATACGTTATACACCTTGAGATTAATCGCCTTACAGGCAGCCACGAAACATAGAAACCCAATAGAACCCATTGAAAAAGACCGTCAATGTGCAGAGACAGAAAAACAAATCATACAAATAATGAACAAATAGCATTCTGGACTGAAGTCCACAAAGAGAATCTGTCCATAAACCCTTCGTTCAGCACAGAGCCAAGTAAGCTACACAGAGCAGTGAGCTGAACCAGCCTGTCCCTCACCTCAGGCCCCGACACCCCGACCTTTTCAATCTGGCCCGGCACCTAAATCAACGTCCAAACACTGGGCTCAGTCGCTTCGGTACGCTCTGGGGGCTGGAACCCGGAGCCTCGATTCGGCCTGTACCCGACCTTCCGATTCGGCCCGGTGCTTAAATCAAGCGAACCTCGGACCTCCCTCGCTCTCAGCAACCGGCCCACTGCCTCGCCTCGCCTCGGCTCTGCCACATCAAAATGCCTCCAAGTCCAAAGGGGAGTTACAAACTATTGCTTACGGTCATACTTTACCAGAACAAGAGTGATGAACAAAGCATTTAGTTATTTTCTTTGTTTCGTTGGCCAGAAGTCACTGAGATTTACCAATGCCATCTTAAACCATTGCAACCTAAATTTATAAACAAAATCATGTCATATTCTACATGAGCTAATTGTTTAACATTGTACACTAATGTCACTGTGGCGACAAGAGGATGTGGAGGGCTTCTGAATTTCAGTAGCAGCGCCTATAAATGCCCTGCAGGATCTTTGGCCCCACTGCCTGAGCAGCAGAAGTCTGGGTGGCTGGTGGCTGGCTGTCAGGAACTGATGGAGTCTCAAATGCTGTTACTCCATTATCAAGAGAGGAAGCAGCAGAGTCATTCTCCACTGTAAACACTGACACTCCCTTGGGATATGGCTCAACCGTTGTAGTAATCTGATGAAAAAACAAATTGCTGAGCCACTGTGCTTTACTGCAAACTACTTTAAACACTGTGATCCTCAAATGTGTCAGTAGCATGTTCTTGGAGCGGGGTGTGGAATTGTTACTTCCTTTGTATTTATCTCGTAGTTTAACTTTCTTGTAATTTTATATAGTCACCTATGTATGTAATTGATCTGTGAACTTTCCAGTAAATGTAGTACTCTGTATTTTTCCAGAAACTTAGTTTTAAGTATCGGGATCACGCCACTAGGATTTGACAATTTGATAGATTGATTGTTATCAATGGAGTTTTGTTACCTTTAGTCTGAATATGAGATAACCACAACTTCTTTTGTCTTGGAAAGATTCCTCCCTGCACTCAAATTTACCTGCTCCTCTTCCAACACCTTCGTCCTCTTTCTCAATCTCTCTGTCTCTGTCTCTGGAAACAGCTTATCTACTGTTATCTTTTATAAACCCACTGACTCTCACAGACACCTGAACTGTACCTTCTCCCACCCTGTAATTTGTAAAAATGCCATCCCTTTCTCTCAATTCCTCTGATTGCACTGCTTCTGCTCTCAGGATGAGGCTGTTCATTCCAGAACTAAGGAGATGTCCTCCTCCTTCAAAGGAAGGGGCTTCTCTTCCTCCACCATCAATACTGCCCTCAACCACATCTCTTCCGTTTGGCGCCTTCACCCCCATCCTCCAGCCACCCCACCAGGGACAGGGTTCCTCTTGTCCTCACCTACCACACCATCAACCTCCACATCCAACGCATAATTCTCCATAATTCCGCTATCCCCAGTGGGATCCCACGGCCAAACGCATTTTCCCTCCCTCCCCCCACTTTCTGCTTTCTGCAGAGATCGCCCCCTACATGACTCCCTTGTCCATTTATCCCTCCCCACTGATCTCCCTCCTGGCACTTATCCTTGCAAGCGGAACAAGTGCTACACCTGCCCCTACACCTCCTCTCTCACCACCATTCAGGGCCCCAAACAGTCTTTCCAGGTGAGGCAACACTTCACCTGTGAGCCTGTTGGGGTCATCTACTGTGTCCAGTGCTCTTGGTGTGGCCTCCTGTATATCGGTGAGACTCGATGTAGATTGGGAGAACACTTCGCCGAGCACCTACGCTCCGTCTGCCAGAAAAAGTGGGATCTCCCAGTGGCCACCCTTTTCAATTCCACTGCCCATTCCCTTTCTGACATGTTAGTCCATGGCCTCATCTACTCTCACAATGAGGCCACACTTAGGTTGGAGGAGCAACACCTTATATTCCATCTGGGTAGCCTCCAATCTCAATTTCTCGAATTTCCTGTAATGTGCCCCCCCCCCATCCTCACCACTCCCTTTTCCCATTTCCCTCTCTTAACTTATCTCCTTGCCTGCTCATCACCTCCCTCTGGTTCTTCTCCCCCTTCCCTTTCTTCTATGGCCTTCTGTCCTCTCCTAGCAGATTCCCCCCTCTCTAGACCTTTATCTCTTTCACCAATCATCTTCAACCCTCCACCCTCCCAGTTTCACCGATCACCTGCCACCTTGTATTTCTTCCTCCCTTACCCCTACCTTCTTACTTTGACTTCTCATATTTTTTTTCCAGTTCTGAAGAAGGGTCTCGGCCTGAAACGTCGACTGTTTACTTTTCTCCATAGGTGCTGCCTGACCTGCTGGGTCCCTCTGGCATCTTGTGTGTGTTGCGTTTCCCTTTGTCTTTTCTTTGTTCTCTCAGCTCTTCTTTCTTGTTCGTTTTTCACTCTTGTAACACTTCATAAAAGCAACAAGCTTTATGCCTCATTCTGAACCTCCAAAGAACCTTTGGATCACAAAAGCATCAAGATCTAACATTGTTAACTTGCTGACTGTGGCCACTGCAAAGCACTGATGTTGGGCAGGTGCTACTTGTGCTGGACGAGCAGCTAATTGTCATCCCAAGTGTATCATGGTGGGGCCCACTTGAGCTAATAGGTTTGGCCATTTCCTCCATGTTGAAAAAGATACATTCCAGCCTTGACAGAAAGCCTCATTTCCTGCAGGCTCTGGACTTTTCTATTCTTCTTGACTTTGCACACAGTTTATCTGGTGGAGTGTCCACATGCTCCAATGTATGGAGTAATTTTTTGTGCCTATTCATTAGCCTTCTGATAATCAAAGCCCTCAGCTGAGTGTTTGCAGCAGGCTGTCAGTGTAGCCTTGCTACAAGACAGATGTTATCTATGTCTTTTCTCCCATTTGTGCCCAGTTTCTCAGCACATGGGTGACAGCATACTTACCGTGCAATAAACTCACAACTAGCCTGGGCAGAGCCTGAATTGATGTCTATGAGTGATACATTAAGTAACATTATTCTTTGGCTAAGTTAAGTCTTCTATTTAGCCAGACACACAAAATGCCGGAGGAACTCAGCAGGTCAGGCAGCATCTATGGAAATGAGTCAACTGTCGATGTTTCAGGCCAAAACCCTTCACCAGGACAGGAAAGGAAGGGGGGGGGGGGTGATGCAAAAATTGAAAGGTGGGGGAAGGGGTAGGAGGATAGCTAGATGGTGATACGGGAAGCCAGGATGATGGGGAAAGTCAAAGGATCTGATAGGAGAGGAGAGTGGACCATAGGAGAAAGGTAAGGTGGAGGGGACCCAAAGGGGTCAGTGGTAGGCAGGTGAGAAGACATAAAAGGTCAGAATGGGGAATAGGGGAAGGGGGGGGGTAGAATCGATATTCATACCATCAGGTTGGAGGCTACCCAGACAGAATATAAGAAGTTGCTCCTTGACCGTCGACCATGAACTGACATGTTGGAACTGGAATGGGAATGGGGATTAAAACGTTTGGGAAGATCCACTTTTGGCGGGGTGGAGCGGAGGAGCTCAACGAAGCAGTCCCCCAATTCATGACAGGTCTCACCAGTGTAGAGGGGGCCACGTTGGGAGCACCAGACAAAGTAGACAACCCCAGCAGATCCGCAGGTGAAGTGGTGTCTCACTTGGAAGGACTGCCTGGGACCCCGAATGCAGGTGAGGGAGGAGGTGAATGGGCAGGTGTAACACTTAGGCTATTTGCAGGGATAAATACTGACAGGGAGATTAGTGGGGAGGGATGAATGGACAAGGGATTCATGGAGGGAGCATTCCGTGCGCATCCCCTCTATTTAGCATCCTTCCTTCCTTCCACCCCCTCATTAACTAAATCAGAAATATAAACAAATATTTTACGTATCCTCTCCGCAAAATTATGCCTGGGTGGAAAACATGACTTTGTCAGGGTCTTGTGTGTGTAGTTTTGTACTGTTAATTACGCTCAGTAATTCTCCAAGTACAATTTGCTTCAACTGACAGATTTAACCCTTATTGTAGTGTACATTTTAAACACATCCCAAAGCTTCCCACTTATTGGCTCTTCTTATCGTTTGCTGTCAAGGATGCAAGACTGTAAAAGTGAAATATTCTTTGATATTTCAGAGTCCAAGGTCAAGTGATAATGTAGCTTCTCGTGTTTGCGATATCGTGCTTATCATTTCTATCTGGAGCTGTTGCTGTGTAGATAACTTATCTTCCATTGCTTTCAAGTATAGTTAAGATGGAAGTGGGGCGGCAAAGTGTTACAAACAGGTAATTAATTTACTAAGATAGTTTATAGTTTGGTCATAGGGTATTCAGACTTCAGTTTAGTGACCCCTATCTTGGTTATACTTGTCAGTGCTGAATTTTGAAGAGAGTTTCCAATTTATATTTTGGTAGAAGGACAGACTTTCTTTCACATAAAATATTTTTCTAGCTTCAGGACATCCCAAAGTAGCTCAATGTATATTTGAAGGACCGTCACCATTGTAATGTGGCAGTCAATTTACCTATACTGTAGTCTCACAAACTGCAGTACGATAATAACCAGATGATCTAATCTACTGGTGTTAGGTGAAGAAATAATTTTGACTAGAACATGGTTTGATCTCTCAGGTTTTCTTTGAAATAGAAAGATGTTTTTTTTAACCAATCTTTGACCTCCACAGGAAATGGTAGATGCAGTCTGTCAGTAATATGTATCATGTCCTCCAGAACTAAACTGCAGTGTTAGGCTAGAGTTTGCTCTCAAGATACTGGAGGTAAGCCTACTGCCATCTGACACACAGATGAAAGAGTGGTTACTAAGCCATTGTAAGTCCAGTTGCAGAGTTCTCAGAAAAGAACACAAGGAATGGAAGCAGAAGTAGAACCATGGACCTTTCCTATCTAGTCTGCTGTTCAATCAGAACATGGCTAATCTTTTACAATTTTCCAACATAAAAACATAGAAAACCTACAGCACAATACAGGCCCTTCAGCCCACAATGCTGTGCCGAACATGTACATTTGAAACATATTTTTGATTCTTTTACTATCTGAAAACATAACCACCTTTGCCTTCAGTGTGCTCAATAACAGCCCTCCAGGATTGAGTAAAAGAATTCACTACTGTCTGGGGTGATGACATTTTTACTTATCTCTGCCCTACATGGTTAGCCCCTTATTTGAGGTTGTTAATCCTTGATTTTTGACACTTCCGTTTTGGGAAACATCAATTCCATATTTACCCTAGGGCAGGGGTTCCCAGACTTTTTTACACCATGGACCAATACCATTAAGCAAGGGGTCCGTGGACCCCAGATTGAGAACCCCTCCCCTAGAGACAAGAGATTCGGCATGTGCTGGAAATCTTGAACAAGACATGGAAAATGCTGGAAGAACTTAGTAAGTCAGGCAACATCTATAAACAGTTGACATTTCGGGCTGAGATCTGAAACATCGACTGTTTATAAGACCATACAACCATAAGGCATAGGAGTAGAATTAGGCCATTTGGCCCATCGAGGCTGCTCTGCCATTCAATAATGGCTGATCCTTTTTTCTATCTCCTCCTCAACCCCATTTCCCGGCCTTCTCCCAGTAACCTTTGATGCCATGTCCAATCAAGAACCTATCAATCTCTGCCTTAAATACACCCAATGACCTGGCCTCCACAGCTGCCTGTGGTAACAAATTCCACAAATTCGCCACCCTTTGGCTAAAGAAATTTCTCTGCATCTCTGTTTTTGAAAGGGCGCCCTTCTATCCTGAGGCTGTGCTCTCTTGTCCTGGACTCTCCCATCATGGGAAACATCTTTTCCACATCTACTCTGTCTAGTCCTTTCAATGAAAGGTTTCAATGAGATCCCCCCTCATCCTTCTAAATTCCAGCGAGTACAGACTCAGGGCCATCAAATGTCTCTCGTATGATAACCTTTTCATTCTTGGAATGATCCTTATGAACCTCCTCTGGATCCTCTCCAATGCCAGCACACCTTTTCTAAGATAAGGGGCCCAAAACTGTTCATAATACTCAAGGTGAGACCTCACCAGTGTTTTATAAAGCCTCAGCATCACATCCCTGCTCTTATATTCTAGACCTCTTGAAATGAGTGCTATCATGGCATTCGTCTTCCTCAACACCGACTCAACCTGCAAGTTAATCTTCAGGGTGTTCTGCACAAGGACTCCCAATTCCCTCTGTATCTCAGATTCCTGGATTCTCTCCCCATTTAGAAAATAGTCCGCACGTTTATTTCTACTACCAAAGTGCATGACCATGCATTTTCCAACATTGCATTTCATTTGCCACTTCCTTACCCATTCTCCTAAGCTGTCTAAATCCTTTTGCATCCTACCTGTTTCCTCAACACTACCTGCCCCTCCACCAATCTACCTCTATAGGTGCTGCCTGAGTGACTAGGTTCCTCCAGCATTTTTTGTGTGTTGCTCGATATTTATCCAGTCAAGCCCCATGAGAATTTTCTACATTTCAATGAGATCACCCTTTATTCTTCTAAACTGTGGAGCATTAGTTTTCAAAGTGGGAACTGTGGCTTTTGGGTAGATCATAAGATTTAAACATGGGCCACTTTCTCTATATAAAAAATACCCATCTACAGATCAGAGAAATAGTTAATTATAGGGTCATGTGGATGAACCATTTGATTCAAGTGGGTCATCTTGAAGCTTGAGTGCTCCTGATCTGGAGAGTATAGGCACAATCTACTTAATTTTCCTTATGCAACAAATCCATGAATCCATCTAGTGAAGCATTGTTGCATGCCTTCTGGCACAAGTCACATCACCCAGTCAATACCTATGGAGTCATTAAGACATGACTATAAGCCTGTAAGAACTTATCCCTCAAACTGTATCGCATCACTTTTTATTATAACACTATGATCAGTCTCAGCTATTATACAACATTAAATGTGTCATAATTTCAACAAAGTCACCAGAGAGACACTGAAGCTAATGGATATAAAAGAGTTTATTCAACAAAAATGAGCAACAGGCAACGTACTGAGACACTCTTGGAAGAAGAGGCCTGCTCGACCCAATATTAATGACCTTTTATATGCTAAAGATCAAAGGTAACAGCAGGACAATTCTAAATTTACAATGCATCTACAATTCTTCCTTTGAATTACATATAGTTTTCAAACACCTCCTTCTTCACACCCACCCTCCAGACACCCCAAATGAATGTTAATCAGAATTGTCTGGTTTGCAATCAACTTCAGTCTGCAGCTTCAGGAATACCATTGTTCAGATCTGCATTTTAAATTCAATCTACAATTCACGTTCAGGTCTGAAGATTGGTTGCTGGTGAAATTAATATTTGCTGTATGATATAACTCCAGAATACACCCTAACAAAAAGTTTATCCTTTTTTCAGAATATGTAACAGTAGAATTGTCACAGTAATGACACATTACAACTAAATAGGACATTAATGTTTGACTTTTCATTTGTTCCTCATTTTGAAGATCTAAAAGTACATATTTTATTTTAACTATTCTAAATGTTAACAGTTTTATTCAAGATTTTCACTTTTTTGAAATAATGTAAAACTAGCCACAACACCTGCATTGACATGATCTCAAACTAGCTTCTCACAATTGGCTTTAGCTCCAAAAACAGATGCCTGATGCATCAATTATTTTTATGAATGAAATTAATAAAGGTAAAAGTAGTTTCTCTGATCAGTCATGGCATCATGACCTATTTTCCTATGAATTGTAGGTAAAGGATTCCTAAAGTTCTGGATTGCTGGGATAAAATTATAAGATGAACTAAAATAAGTAATTCTAAAACTTTTCTGTAAGTGCTAAAAATTCACATAAAATATTGTAAGTAGTAAAAAAAAACATTAAAATGAAAGCTATTGTAAAAAGAAACCTGAATTGCAATAATTTTAAGTAAATGAAACAATCTTTAAAAAAAAATACAATTTCACCAGTGTGGTTTGGACCTCAATAAAATATTTAAATCAGGGATTAAGTATGGATGAACAAAAAATTATGATATTGAATGACACATCAGAATCAAACTATATAATTTACAGGCAGATCATTAGAAAGTTTCAAGGGGTCAATAACACTAGAGTAACGACAGTTCGTATTTTAGTGTCATTGAGTGAGTAAACAATATAAGTTATAATGCTGAGTTTGAAAGGCCAAATTAGTAAATCCTTTCCAAACTGTAATACTGAGAATAAACTTTATTTACTAAAATAGCCTCCCGATTTGATCTGGATGATTAAAACTTAAGTCACACTATCAGCACAGAGTTATGCATATGACTCCCATAAAATTTCCACAGAGGATATCTCCAGATCTTCATGAAAATATCTAACTTGCATCTCCCTCTTCCCCAGTTCTGAAGAAATGTTGCCCACCTGAAATGTCACTGGTTCTCTTTCCCCAAGTGCTGTCTGGCCAGTTGAGCTTTTCCAGTACTTCCCAATTTTATTTTACATGTTAAGCATCAGCAGTTCCTTTGATTTCCATTGACCAACATACCATTTGCCTTACCAACCACTTACTGCATCTACACTTGGCTTTTAGTCACTTGTGTTTGTGTATGCAAAGGCCCCTTTGGACAACAAGATTTCCAATCCTTCACCATTTAAAAAGAATATATTACTTTTCTCTCTTCTGCAAGAAAGTGGATGACTTCATGTTGTTTTTCTTCTACCTGCACTGGGGGAAATCAAGTGTTAACATGTAGCTAAAAATGCATCCCACAATCTCCAAGCTTAATAATGTCTTCCTCATTTTAAATTTTAACATTTGTAAACATTAACATCACAAAGAATGTAATCTCCTCATTACAGGTCCTCCCCATATTATGACAAGGTCCCATTCCAGTGAACCAAGTTCCCTCATGGCAGAAGATGCCTGCAGCAGCCAGCAAATCTACCCTGCTCATTCTTATGCTAAAATGGCAGCACGTGTGATCGCAGCAGCTTCTCAGGGACCAACCAAAGGTGCTTTTCTCTTTGTAAAATGTGTTTCTTATGATCCAAAGACAATTCTACTCCAAGAACTTCAGGTACTGCAGGGCTACTCCATCACTGAGCTGCTTGTTGATCGAAATAGCTGGACTGGTGTTGGCTGCAGAGCTGGCTGAGATGATGAAGAGGCCGCCGGGAGGTTAGAGAAGGTGTCGAAGGGGCTGGCTGGGATGTCAGAAAAGGAACCATTAGGAATGGCAGAAGCGCCCAGCGGAATGTTGGAGGAGCCGGTTTGGGTTAGGAGGAATTGACCTGGCTGCAGACCACGATGCTGCCTGCTCTTCGAAGGCATCGGATGGTGCGCAGAGGTGGCGTGCAGTGTAACTGTGGGAGATTGTCTCGGACATTTCGCTTGCGATTGCAAGCCTTCGTTGGTCAGTGATAATGTAAAGTGCCTGTTACCCTTGATTGGTGGAGGGACAGATGACATGGCAGCTGTGTCTCCTCAGCTGTAGCGAAGACTAAGCCTCAAGCCTGGTAGACCAGTTGAGAAGACACGAAAGCTTCACAGCTTTGCGTCAGCGCTCAGCTGGGGGATGGCCTCTCCCAACAGAGCTCCCCTTGCGAGTTTGAGCAGTGGAATGACAGGCTGGATTGTGTGCATCTGTGCACTGCTGAGAGACTGTAACATCAATCGCCAGGCATTGTCGCTCAGGGTCATGGACTATATATGTGTTTTTTTTTAAGTGAATATGCTTCTTTGCTTGCTATTTTGAATGCTGCTCACTATTTTGAATGTTACTAGCTATTTTGAATTATGTTACTTGCTATTTAAATGCTTGTTTGCTATTTTGAATGTGTCACAACTTGGCCTAGAGGAACACCGCCTCATTCAGCTGTATCTATGTATGATCGAATGATAATTAAACCTGATTTGTTTTGATGTGTACAGGTGATATTGTGTTGAATGAATGTTCCATTTATTCTGAAATTTGTAAACTGGGGAGGGCCTGTATGATAGAATAGAAGAACAATCCAGCACAGTTGGTTATTTGGTCCATCATACACATTCACATAATCCCAATCTCTGTAACTTGTTCATATTTGCAAATTATCCTCCTTTAAATACTCTTCCAGTTCCTTTGATAAAGTCAGTGTAGAATCTGCTTTCAGGAAGCTCATTCCAGGTCAACAAATTGGCTATATATCTTTTATCAAACTGAACATGTCCATGGACTGAACACAAATGGTCCACCAAGCAGACTCCCAATCTGGATTTGGTTTCTCTGATGTAGAGACTACAATATGAATATCGAATTCAGTAAATTAGATTGGAAGAAGCACGTGAACTGATTCATTATCTGGAAGGATTGTTTGGGACCCTGGATGGGAGGAAGAGCTGCTGTTGCATAGGAAAGTACCAGTGGCTGTGGAGTGGTAATCTGGGAGGAAGGCCACACCAGGGAATCGCAAATCCCTTTGAAGTGCAGAGTTTGGAAGGGGTATATGTTCTTCGTGGTGGAATTTCATTGGAGCTGGCAGAAATCACAATGAATTATCTTTTGAATGTGATGGTTTGGGTAGGAAGGACTAGGGAAACTCTGTACTTGTTCTGTCCAGGAGGAAAGTAGTTTTTTTTTAAAATTTTACTTAGAGATCCAGTGTGGAACAGGAAGAAGAGAGTTGCAGAAAACAGTTTAGTATGATGCTGACTCTGTGTTAATCATTAACACAGTAACTTATAGCCCTGCTAATTCCATTGCTGTGCTTTATTAGCTGTAACTTGAGTGATAATCATAAACTCTTCTATCTTGGATAATAGTAGTCAATTTACAGTAACATTGTGCAAGGATGATTTGGAACCTCACTCTCCTTTCCTTCACATTTAAAGCAAACCGATATGTGTTCCAGAAGTCTGTTTCTGGAGGGGGTATGAGCCATGCTTTACTCCCTTGATCCACTCCATTCAGGTTCCCAAACTTTTCTCCGGTGCTAGTTCATTGATGTTCATTGTAAGAATGCCCTTTCCCCTTCTCAGTCCATATTGGAAAATGTCACTAAGTTCACCTCCGATAAGCACCCTTCCTTCACCTAGACACAGTCCAGCTCCAACAGTACCCTTCCCTTCTTCAAATTCTAGATGCTCCTTTCTGAGGATAGACTTTGAACCATTTTTTCACTATAAAACCCATGGATTTTGAAGGAATTATACTTCTTCTTAGCTTACATTCTACATACACTATTCCATTCTCCCTGCTTCTGCTGCCATTGTATCTGTCAGAGAACACAACCTCCTTTCAAGTTTGCTCCTCAGCCAAGGATGCTCTTGTAGAATAATTGAATTGACCCTTGATCACGCTCACTTTCCATATTCCAGTTCCACTTAGGCCGGTTTTCCTCTGCTCACCAAAGTTCAAAGTACATCTATTATCGAAGTATGTGTACTACATACAACCTTGAGCTTCGTCTCCTTACAGGTAGCCACAAAACAAACAACCAATAAATAAAGAAGACCATCAAACACCCAATGTGTAGAGAAGAAAAACAAATCATGCAAACAATAAAAGCAAGCAAGTAGCATTCAGACCTGAAGTCCACAGACCTTTAGTTCAGCACAGAGCCCAGTAAACGTCACGGAGCAGTGAGCTGAACCATCCCGTCCCCGACACCCTTACCTTTTCAATCTAGCCCAGCACTTAAATCGTCATCCAAACATTGGGTTCTATTGCTTCGATACGCTCTGGGACCTGGACCCCACTGCCTCAACTCGGCCTGTAACCGACCTTTCCACTTTGGCCCAGCACTTAAATCGTCATCCAAACATCGGGTTCTGTTGCTCCAATACGCTCTGGGACATAGACCCTGCTCCCTGTACCTGACCCTTCCAACTCAGCCAGGCTCCACATTCAATGGATCATCCCCTGGCCGTTCCTTTACCTCAGAATTACACTATCACTAGTCACAGTATCTCCCCACTGTTTGAACAAGCATGTCTACTAATAAATCAGACCTTCCTCCCTTTCCACGCCATTGCATAGCGTGCAGAAGCTGCTCTTTCTACAGTCCAGGGAGGGGGACACTAAGTGTGACCTCCAGCTCTGCAGGTAGCCTTCATTAGTCTGGATGGATGCCTTTTACACAGGCAGATCAAACACAGGATGAGTGATTGCTTTGCCAAATGACTTTGTTCTGTACAGAAGCCACGACCATAGCCTTCCATCTACTTGGCATCTTAATTCCAAATCTCGCTGCCTCCCAATGAAGCTCAAAATAAACTCAAGAAACAGATCCTTATTGTCCCATGAAACACAATCTAGCCTTCCGGACTCATTAATGAATTCAGCAACTTCCACTGTTGTTTCTGTAATACCAGTTTGCAGCCCTTCTAGAACTTTCTTTTCTTCCTGTCCCACCATTGTCGTTTACTCATCAACGTATTTTATTATTTATTTGTATTTAATTTTTTGCTGCCTTTCACTTGACTAAAGACCCTTCCTTTTGCCCTTTCTTCCTTGCTCCCTTCTCTTGCCTCTGTACCTGTTTAGAATTTGCTACTCTCGAATATAGTTCCTTTTTGAATGACAGGTCAAGACAAGTCGAATTGATTGTCATATGCATAAAGGCAGTGAGGTAGAGGTACAATGAAAAGTCTGCTTGCACAGGCACCGTTTATGATAGGAAGACTATGCTGGGCTCCAAGAACTTTGGGTATTGCCGGTCTACCCCATCAGTGAGCTGCTCATTAGCAGAGGTGCTGGACTGGGTGTAGGTCATGTTGCTACCTGCTACAGGAAGGCATTGAAGGCATCGCAGTTGGTGTGTTTGGGTGGCGTGTATTGTAACCTCGGGTGAGTGTCTTGGATGTTTCTCTTGTGATTGCAAGATCCTGTTAAACATTGATCATCTAAGATTTTGCAGGCCTATTTCCTTCATTAGGTGGTACGACAGATAGTGGGGGAACTGCATGGTCTCAGTTGTAGCAAGGACCAGGCCTCAAGCCGCGGGCTTGCCTGTTGCTGCAGTCCAGGAGAGGAGCCTCTGGTGGTGTCCCTGCTCGGTTGGGGACTGGCATAGATTTCCGTGTTTCTATCTATTGTTTATTGCTGATCTTCAAAAAGCGATGTCTCTGGAGGGCCGACGTCCATCATTAAGGCCCTCACCATCCTCTTCTCACTGCTGCAATCAGGCAGGAGGTACAGAAGCCTGAAGACCCGCTGCTCGAGGTTTAAGAACAGCTACACTCCCCCCGGCCCACGATCAGATTTTTGAACTGAAAAATCCTAATTCTACCTCAGTGCATACTTCCCTCCATTCGAACTGATGTTGTTATGTTTACTGTTGTTTATTGTGTTGTGTAAGTTATGTATAACTTATGTTAATTTAAGGTTATGTAACTTATGTTGTCATACTGTGGTGCTTCTGCAAAAAAAAGCTGTTTTTTATAATATTATACCCTGGGTATGTATGCCCTTGACAATAAACTTGAAATTGATCACTTTTAACCAAACAATATTCCGTCCGTTGTATACGCTTTAACCAATAGCCTTAATTCGTCGACTGCATTACCTATTTCGGTTTAACGATGGGTTCCTTAGCCATTTTTCTGGGTTTCGCGAAATGACGGAATGAGCTCAAGTAAGTTGCAAGACTTTGAACAACAGACCATCGAGTTACGACCGAGGTGATGTGGCTGGCGCGGTGCGGACCATGGAGTTGGCGATCTCCAGCAGAGGGCATTGATAGAGACTGAAAAATTGTCACCGAGGTATCAGTGAGCAGAGAGGTGGTTTTGAAACTTGATTCTGCCACGGGGTGAGTAAACCACGGGCTGTTCCCCTGCTACGAACGGTGTGGGTGTAGGCGGAGGGAAGCTTTTGTTTCCCACTCGAGTTGCAGTGACGCTGTGAAAAGACAGCGCTCACAGGAATCGGCCTTCAAGTTGCGTTAAAGAGAGACCATTGCTGAGTTGTAAACAAAATCCCCAGCAGGAATATGTTTTGTGTTCATCTGTAATTCATTTTGTATTGATCGATAATTCAATCTTTGTGGTTGTTGTTGCGATAAAGCTTGAATCTCGTACAGATAATAATCAGCGAGGCGTTGTTTCCAGTAATTTAGTGATTGCGGCCCAACCCCCACCGTCATTCGACAGGAATCGCGATTATTATAAAGTGTAAGTAAATTAGAAATAATACTCTTTTTCAGACAATGGGAACTCTTGTAGATACTCTAGGGACTGCGTAGACAAAGTTTCTTCTAATCCTCCCCCCCCCCCCCCGGCCCTTGCAATTAAATTAGAGGTTTAAAACTTCACTGTGTGCGTTGCTGGGATGATGTTTGTTTTAGCGCTTAGACGCAAAGACTGAGTAATAGTTCAAGATAATTCGGCGTCTGAGATTTACGGGAGAAATTCTAGATGCTCACTTGCCGCTTGGCATTATAAAGTAGTGAAGCCTCAGCCCAACTCGTCCACGTTCATCCGGATCCCATTTACCCAGGTTTGTCCGCCCCATCTCTCTGAACCCCTCCTTGCCCGTGTATTTATCTAAATGGCTTTTAAATGTTGTTATGGTTCCTGTCACAACCACTTCCTCTGGCAGCTCATTCCACATATGAATGAAGATGTTATCCCTCAGGTCTCTTTTAAAGCTTTCAGCAATCACCTCAAACCCATAGGCTCTAGTTTTTAGCTCCCCTTCCCTGGTGGGCAGCATCATTCGGCTGGGCCATGGGACCAAGCACAACATCCAGTGCAGAGTCAGCAAAGCCAGGAGCATCTTCAGATCACCGAGCAACATTTGGGGGTCGACCAAGTACGGTGTCCTCACCAAGTGACACTGTACCAGAGCTGTGTTCTGTCCACACTTTTGTGTGGGTCAGAATGCCGGTGCATGATAGAGAGTGAACTTGCCAAGCTGTTGTCATTCCACACCACAAGGCTCTGGAAGACCCTCTGTATTTTCTGGCCAACCATGTCCAACTCCTTCAGTGTCATCAAAAGGATGTGGCCGCGCTGATCATGAGGAAGCATTGGAGATGGATTGGGCACATGATGAGAGGAGAGGCCAACTCCATTATCAAGACAGCACTTCATAAGACCCCTGAAGAGCGGAGGAAATGCAGGACACCAAAGTCAACTTGGCACTGAAATGAAGACTCTGAACCACACCGGGGACACAATAGAGAAGATGGCCAAGGACAGACAGAGAGGGTGGACCTTCATTGCTGCCTAAGTACCAGTGGCGTGATACGCAGTAAGTCCCCTGGGAAAAAAAGACTGTGCATTCATCCTATCTACACCCCTCATGATTTTATGCACCTCCTTAATCTCCTACATTCCAAGGAATGAGGTCCTAACTTGCCCAACTTCTCTCTGTAACACAGCCCCTTGAGTTCTGGCAACATCCTTGTAAAATTTTCTCTGCACGCTTAACTCCTTAATTATGGGTCTTTCCTATAATAGAGCAATGAAAACTGTGTACAATACTCCTGATGCGGCCTCACCAATGTCTTGTACAAGTGTTACATAGTCTTGTACAACTGCGACATAAGAAAGGTAGGGTTCCAGACAACTGGCTTTGTAACTCTCCATTTGGCCCGTTTTGGTGTAGCTGAAGCCTCACTAACATTTACAGTGGCCAAGCAACCCATCAACCTGCACGTGTTTGGGATGTGTGGAGCACCTGAAGAAGACCATCCAGTCCCAGAGTGGAAGTACATGCTTCACACGGACTGTACCGGACCTCAGCATCAGATCTGGGTCCCTGAAGCTGTGCGGCAGCATCTCTGCTAGTTGCACCATCACCCAATACAGGAACGACTAAGTTAAAAGCCCAAACAAAAATGTCGGTGAGAACAGTCAGTATTACACGATAACTATTGGAAATGTTTAAAAGATGGAATTTCTTTCATTTTTATATATTTTCGGGTCTGAATAATATACATTGAAAAGAAATCTTGTGAAGTAACTGAGTCCTTCATGAAACATATCCAGGTAAAATCGAAGCCATGGCTTACTGCAGAGGTCTATGTGTAGCTAAGGGACTGTGATGCTGCCTTTAGATCGGGGGATGCAACAGCTCTTAGGGAAGCGAGAACTGTGCTTTCCCGCTCTAACAGGAAGGCAAAATGGGAGCACCCTCAGAGAATTTACAGCCACCTCTGCGACACCAGAGACACGAGGCACATGTGGCAGGGAATTCAGAGGATTACAGACTGCAGGTCTACTCTGTGCATCAGTGACAAGGATGCTTCACACCCTGAGAGGCTGAATGCCTTCTACACCCGGGTTGATGAGCAGAATAAAGTGCTGGTGAGGAAGGCACCCCTCACCCCAGCGGAGCAGACACTCAGTCAGGCTGAAGCTAAGGTGAAGAAGACCCTAGCCAGAGTCAACCCACACAAAGCTGCAGAGCCTGATAATATATCAGGCCAAGTTCTGAAAGACTGGGCAGCCCAGCTGATGAAGTGCTGACGGATATATTCAACATCTCTCTGGAACACTCCTTTTCCCTTCGGTTTTCAAGGCAGCAACAGTAGCCTGCCTAAATGACTATTGTCTGATGGCATTAATATTTACCATTATGAAACGTTTTGAGTGACTGGTCATAGAGCACATTAAAGCCTTCCTCTCTGCTACACTGGACCCCTTCCAGTTCACTTATCGATCAGATCAATCCATTGACAATGCAGTAGCCTCTGCACTACACGCTGTCCTGACCCACCTGGAAAATGGGTCTCATGTGTCAGACTGCTGTTTATAGACTTCAGTTCAGCGTTCAGCACCATCATATCCCAGAAAATGGTGGAGAAACAGTCCTGTCTGGGCCTCAACACCTCCCTCTTCAACTGGATACTGGACTTCTTAACAGTAAGGCCACAATTGTCCCTGTGGGCAGCAGCGTTTCTAGTCCCATTATGCTGAACACTGGTGCTCCCCAGGGCTGTACTCCCCAAGTCTGCGGATGTTCATACTGCTGTCACATGACTGTGTTATAGGATCCAAGCTCAAACCATGTCTTCAAGCTTGCGGATGACACAACAGTGGCTGGCCTCATCAAGAACGATGACGAGACGGAGTATAGAGAGGAGGTGGAGTGACTGGTGGAGTGGTCTGAGAAGAACAAAGGAAATCATTGTGAACTTCAGGAAATTACAGACAAACCTTCCCCCTCTACGAATACTCATAGGACACTCAGCTGCTGCGCAGGTTGACTGTGTGGTTAAGAAGGCATATGGTGTATTGGCCTTCATCAACCGTGGGATTGAGCTTAGGAACCGAGAGGTAATGTTACAGCTATATAGGACCCTGGTCAGACCCCACTTGGAGTACTATGTTCAGTTCTGGTCACCTCACTACAGGAAGGATGTGGAAACTATAGAAAGATAGATGGTTATGGGTAACCCTAGGTAATTTCTAAAGTAAGTACATGTTCGGCACTGCATTGTGGGCCCGAGGGCCTGTATTATGCTGTAGGTTTACTGTTTCTGTTTCTACATGGCTCCTCTGTAGAGAGGGTTAAGTGCAGCAAGTTCCTGGGAGTTCACATCATGGATGACCTCACCTGGTCCTTTAATATTACCTCCCTAAACAAGAAGGCAGAGCAGTGCCCCCATTTCCTAAGAAGATTGAGGCAAGCAAGGCTCCCCCACCCACTTCTTCACAAGAGCACAATTAAGAGCATCCTGACAAGTTGCATCTCCATCTGGTATGGGAACAGTCTAGCATCGGACCTGAAGTCCCTACAAAGGACTGTGAGAACAGCTGAGAGGATCACAGGGGTCTCCCTACCATCCACTGGGGACATTCATCAGGAGCGTTGCATATGTAGGGCCCCCTAGTATTATTAAGGATCCACCCATCCATCCAGCATCCTTCTTGACTTTCTGCCATCAGGCAGGAGACTACGATGCATAGAAACAAGAACGGTCAGGATGAGAAACAGTTTCCAGGCCATTAGGCTTCTGAACTCCCTGCCGCATCACAGTCGAAGTTTCACTGGTTGATCTGTGCTGTACCTTACAATATTTAATATTAATGGACTTTAGTTTGTTATTTTTGTGTGATTCATCTATAGATTTTATCCTTGCCTTTGTAAGTTATCGTGTGTTATGTGTACTACTGTGCTTTACACCCAGATTTAGAGAAGTGTCTAGTTTCTATATTCATTATGTGGTTATATATGTTATATACATGTAGATAGTTAAATGACAGTAAACTTGACTTGAGTCACTAAAATGATAATGTGGCATCTTGCACGCAGCAGCTGAACGTCCAGTGTGAGATTTATGATGTACGTGAGCACATCTTTAAGAAAAGTTAATGACTACATAGAAGTAAACAGAGGATGAAACCATTGAAGTAATTAGCAAAGATCAGACATTACAAAGTTCATTATGTTAGTCACATATCAACGTATAGATCTCATCTTAAAGTTGTTAGAGGTTTTATGAGCATTAGATACTGTTTTAAAATTTAATGGAATTACAATAAAAATTTATTTATTCTGTGAAATATTTTTAGTTTCTCAAACAAATGGACACTAAACTTCAGTTTTAAAATTTGAATTATCCAGTATGTTACATTAAGCAACATCCTAAATAACATTAGGTAGATAGAAAATACTGTGAGCAATGGCTGGATTAGCAGATAATATGAATTAAGTAATTTATTGAACAGCTTGTACTGCAGTTTATTCTTAATTTTGCCAAAATAAATAAGTTGTAGGTTTTTTCATTTCAAGAACTAAAGTCTTTCTTTCACCTTGCACATTACCATTCCTCATGTCTGAAAGAAATCTTTAATTTGCTTCTTTCGTAACCATTTTTGCTACAAAAAATTAGAATTGGTACCTTTGTTGTTGTGAAGCAGTTCCTTTTCTTGATTCTCCATATTCTGAACATACTTGCTCAATCATTATAGTGGATTGTAATAGAAGGAATTGAATTTGAAGTTGGGTAACTTTATGTTCCTTCCAAGTGTAAACAATCCTCCACAAAGAGCTCTTATGAGAGTGTGAGGTGTACAGTCCTTGAAAGTGAGTTTGTATGTTGTGGAATCAGTTTAGTGCCGAGGTGAGTGAGGTTATCCACACTGGTTCAGGAGCCCAGTGGTTGAAGGGTAACAACTGTTCCTGAACCTGGTGATATGGGACAAGGCCCCCTTGCCATCGGGAAGGTGGTAGCGGTGAGAAGAGAGCGTGACCTAGATGGTGTAGATCCTTGATGATACGTACTGTTTTCCTGTGGTAGCCTTCCTTGTAGATGTGCTCAGCGGTGGGGATGACATTGCCTGTGGTGGACTGGGATGTGCTTACCACTTTTTTTGTAGCCTTTTCCATTCCTGGGCATTGATGTTTTAATACTAGGCCATGATGCGACTGGTTAGGATGCTCTCCCATGTGCGCCCATTGAAGTTTGCCAAAGTTTTCGGTGACATGCCAAAACTGTGCAAACTTCTAAGAAAGTAAGGGTGCTGTCGTGCCTTCTTTGTGGTGACACTTACATTCTGGTCCCAGGACAGAATCTCTGATACATTAACTCCCAAGGATTTAAAGGTACTGACCCTGTCCACCTCTGATCCCATAATGCAAACTGGCTCATGGACCTCTTGTTTCTTCATCAGTAATCAGCCCTTTAGTTTTGCTGATGTTAAGTGAGTAGTTCTTATTGTTGTGGCAACTTTTCAACCAGATTTTCAAACTCCTTCCTCTAAGCTGATTCATCGCCACCTTTGGTTCAGCCAAATACGGCATTGGAGCCGTGCTTAGCGACACAGTCATACGTATAAAGCAAGCAGAGCAGAGGGCTGAACACACAGCCCTGCACTGTGATGCAACCAGTCAGGATATTCTCCACTCTCCATCTCTAGAAGTTTGTCAGAGCTCTAGATGATGTGCCGAATCTGCAAAGTTAAGAGAGCAGAGGCACAGCCTCTGTAAAGTGCTTTTATAAAGGCACTTGCCTGCTATTGACCCCAAGACTGCTGTTCATGATCAGATGCTAATTAAAGTTTTAAAGGTTATTTCAGGTGATGAATTCCATTATTACTTAGTGCACAGAAGTAAACCTAGTCATTTTGTTACCTCTTTTGAATAGTGTCATGTTACTAATCTAATTGTATTACTCTAGTATCCATTCTCTCAAATGATCAGCAGCATCTTACAATCTCTTTGTTAGTCCCTCCTAACATTCAAATCAATATTTTGTATAATTACAAATCTATTCATTTATAACACTTTTGATGATTGAGATGAAAACTTCATCAATCCTGAATTCTGTAACTTAGCCCTGATACTGTTTTGCAAAGGAAGGAATGTTATTCATGATTTAGTGAAAGTTCAAAATTAGATTATCCTTACGTTAAATGATCTCTAATGACCAAAAGATGCTGGGAGCCATTCAAATGTTAGTCCTAATGTAGGGTCTCCACCTACAATGCCAACTGTCCCTTTGTTGCCGCAGATGCTGACTGACCTGCTGAGTTCCCTGGGTCAGTCTGCACTTGTGGTGATGAAGGGACAGTTGACATTATAGGTGGAGACCCTGCATTAGGACTAACATATGAATACCTTCCAGCAGTTTGTTTTTAGCTCCATGTTGGTCATTGACTTGAGCGGCAAGAGAAATCACCCACTATTGGATGTACAATAGCACCACTCTGCGGCTGTATTGTCCACCATCAAAAGCACCAGGACAGACTGAGAAGGCTGGGTCCTTGAGGGCAGGACTGCCAGACTGGGTCTGCAGCTGACAGTGAATGAATTAATACAAGAAGTAAGCCTACATAACCTCATCCACACCGACATACCCATGGCATGAACCAAGGTAAAATTAGTATTAGTGGCCACGACACAATTCTTGTGGAGATGAAGTCCTCTCTTCACACTGTAGACATCTGCACTGTATTGTCTGATCTATAGACTTGGAACAGATCATGACTCTCTATTGGGATATGTGGCTGTCATCTTGACAGATAGGTAGGATTCAAGGGAGTTATAGACAGGCGAGAGGGTTATGCAGGGATTTCCAGCATTTAGAACTGGGCAATGGCCCTGCTAAGGTGTGTACGCGTGTACGCACATACATCTAGCACACAAAAGAATTTAAACTTGGCACAAAAGGTTGTCACCCTCTACCTCATTGGCATTTTAAGTAATATTTCATAATTGTACCCAGTCATATTTCCTGTTCTGGTTTCTGATGTGGAAGGTGTTGACAACATGGAGTTTGCAATGATTTGTCTGCAGATTTTGGAAGTGGCTTATTGTTTTATAACAATTTGAAGGTTCAGTAATTATCATTACTGATACTAGGATCTTTCAAAAAATTGTTGCATTTATTAAATAGCCTGGATTTAATGCTCATTTTGTCAGAAGAACAAATTACTTATACTGTTTTTAATTGAAGAAATTATTGATTCACTATGTCAAATTCCAAAGAAGCAAAGGGTGTGAAACTTTAAAGAATTGCTAGTTCACTTAAGCAGAATGTCTTAATGAAACAGTAGAAACTGCTACACTGAAAGCTCATGAGGTCAGGAACGTGCAACTACGACAAATATTTATGTACAATACAGAAACTGGTGTTAGCTGCGTGTATTGTCACAACGCAAAAGTTGCTGGAGAATTTGCAAATGGGAAAAAGTGGAGTGATATTTGGAAATTTGACTTTTTAAAGCATCATGTAGCGAGTATATCACATATGACGGTGTGCAAAAGCTCCGGCGAGAAAATCCTTCATTACCTGCTACAGGCCTGCTACGTATATTTTGTGAGGGTGCAGATGAACAAGAACACAAATTATCAAACCCAGAAGAGATCCTATTGACAATGTTTGCTAGCTGCTAAAATGGATATACCTTTATATATGAAATTCAGTGTGCACATATCATTGTCACTGGGCAAAAAATTGCACAGCACAAAATTTTTGTGTACATTGGTTATTACAAATTAGAGGGAACAATGGAACTAGGCAGCTAAAGGTAGGGACTTATTGGTGGACAGAAGGTTTAAATTGTCCAGAATTAGAAGAGTACTGTAGTCTGAGGATTGTTGCTATGGGGTGGGGAAGTATTTGAGCATGGGTTATTTTTAATTTAACGTTTTGCTGGTCTGAGAGTCAACATACATCATTACAAACAAGAGTTTGTACAACTTAGAATTGGGAATTACGATAGACAAATCATCATTCCCTCAAGTGTATGAAAGCTTTAGGGAAGCCTAAACCTGCCCATCTTGTCAAAGGCTACATTTCTGGCACTAACAGTTGTAACAAAATTAAACAAATGTACATAACTGACAATGAATTCATGTGTATTGTCAATATCTGTTTCCAAAAGTCACAAATAAATTCACTATACATTATTTCCTGAACCCTTTCTGATTCTTACAGTGACTAGATTGTCTGTTGTAGTATAAAATAATCGGGTGCTTCTTCACTGACCTTCCTTCATTTGTAAGATCAAATTGTGATGATTGCACAATGTTCGGCCTTAGACAGTGAGGCAGTTAATAACCAAATGAAGCAAGATCTGGACAATATCCAGCTCTGTAACATTTATTCCATACACGCAAGACAAAATCGTCTCTTGACATTCAATGCCATTATCATCACTGAATTCCCCACTAGAGACAACGAGGAAGTTAGCAGCAAGTAATTCAGCTCCCAGCTCCACAAAGCCTGTCCACCATCTGCAAAGTTCAAATCAGGAGTGTGATAGAATACTCTCTACTTGCCTGGATTTCTGCAACTTCAACAACACTTAAAAATCTCGATACTATGTGGGACTTAGCAACCTGCCTGATAGATGGCCACCCACACAACCATTGACTCATTCTGACTCTGACAGCAGCTTATACCATATAGAGGAAGCACTGCAAGAAACTGACCAAGGCTCCTCGGACAACTCCTTCCAAAGGTGAGTGAGGAAGGGTTAATTAGCATGAGGAGGGGTTAATTAACAATCTTGTCCTGAGAGGCCCCTTGGGTAAGAGTGACCATAATATGGTGGAATTCTTCATTAAGATGGAGAGTGACATAGTTAATTCAGAAACAAAGGTTCTGAACTTAACGAAGGGTAACTTTGAAGGTATGAGACGTGAATTAGCTAAGATAGACTGGCAAATGACACTTAAAGGATTGACGGTGGATATGCAATGGCAAGCATTTAAAGATTGCATGGATGAACTACAACAATTGTTCATCCCGGTTTGGCAAAAGAATAAATCAAGGAAGGTAGTGCACCCATGGCTGACAAGGGAAATTAGGGATAGTATCAATTCCAAAGAAGAAGCATACAAATTAGCCAGAAAAAAGTGGCTCACCTGAGGACTGGGAGAAATTCAGAGTTCAGCAGAGGAGGACAAAGGGCTTAATTAGGAAGGGGAAAAAAGGTTATGAGAGAAGACTGGCAGGGAACATAAAAACTGACTGTAAAAGCTTTTATAGATATGTGAAAAGAAAAAGATTGGTTAAGACAAATGTAGGTCCCCTACAGACAGAAACAGGTGAATTGATTATGGGAAACAAGGGCATGGCAGACCAATTGAATAATTACTTTGGTTCTGTCTTCACTAAGGAGGACATAAATAATCTTCCGGAAATAGTAGGGGACAGAGGGTCCAGTGAGATGGAGGAACTGAGTGAAATACATGTTAGTAGGGAAGTGGTGTTAGGTAAATTGAAGGGATTAAGGGCAGATAAATCCCCAGGGCCAGATGGTCTGCATCCCAGAGTGCTTAAGGAAGTAGCCCAAGAAATAGTGGATGCATTGGTGATAATTTTTCAAAACTCTTTAGATTCTGGACTAGTTCCTGAGGATTGGAGGGTGGCTAATGTAACCCCACTTTTTAAAAAAGGAGAGAGAGAGAAACCAGGGAATTATAGACCGGTTAGCCTAACATCGGTGGTGGGGAAACTGCTAGAGTCAGTTATCAAAGATGTGATAACAGCACATTTGGAAAGTGGTGAAATCATCGGACAAAGTCAGCATGGATTAGTGAAAGGAAAATAATGTCTCACGAATCTCATAGAATTTTTTGAGGATGTAAATAGTAGAGTGGATAGAGGAGAACCAGTGGATGTGGTATATTTGGATTTTCGAAAGGCTTTTGACAAGGTCCCACACAGGAGATTAGTGTGCAAACTTAAAGCACACGGTATTGGGGGTAAGGTATTGATGTGGATAAGGAATTGGTTGGCAGACAGGAAGCAAAGAGTGGGAATAAATGGGACCTTTCAGAATGGCAGGCAGTGACTAGTGGGGTACCGCAAGGCTCAGTACTGGGACCCCAGTTGTTTACAATATATATTAATGACTTGGATGAGGGAATTAAATGCAGCATCTCCAAGTTTGCGGATGACACGAAGCTGAGCGGCAGTGTTAGCTGTGAGGAGGATGCTAAGAGGATGCAGGGTGACTTGGATAGGTTAAGTGAGCAGGCAAATTTATGGCAGATGCAATTTAATGTGGATAAATGTGAAGTTATCCACTTTGCTGGCAAAAACAGGAAAACAGATTATTACCTGAATGGTGGCCGATTAGGAAAAGGGGAGGTGCAACAAGACCTGGGTGCCATTATACACCAGTCATTGAAAGTGAGCATGCAGGTACAGCAGGTGGTGAAAAAGGCGAATGGTATGCTGGCATTTATAGCAAGAGGATTCGAGTACAGGAACATGGAGGTACTACTGCAGTTGTACAAGGCCTTGTTGAGACCACACCTGGAGTATTGTGTGCAGTTTTGGTCCCCTAATCTGAGGAAAGACATCCTTGCCATAGAGGGAGTACAAAGAAGGTTCACCAGATTGATTCCTGGGATGGCAGGACTTTCATGTGATGAAAGACTGGATGAACTAGGCTTATATTCGTTGGAATTTAGAAGATTGAGGGGGGATCTGATTGAAACGTATAAGATCCTAAAGGGATTGGACAGGCTAGATGCAGGAAGATTGTTCCCGATGTTGGGGAAGTCCAGAACGAGGGGCCACAGTTTGAGGATAGAGGGGAAGCCTTTTAGGACCAAGATTAGGAGAAACTTCTTCACACAGAGAGTGGTGAATCTGTGGAATTCTCTGCCACAGGAAACAGTTGAGGCCAGTTCATTGGCTATATTTAAGAGGGAGTTCGATATGGCCCTTGTGGCTAAAGGGGATCAGGGGGTATGGAGGGAAGGCTGGTGCAGGGTTCTGAGTTGGATGATCAGCCATGATCATACTGAATGGCAGTGCAGGCTCGAAGGGCCGAAGGGCCTACTCCTGCACCTATTTTCTATGTTTCTAAACACAGGACTTCTACCAGCTAGAAGTCCGTGGGCAGCAAAAGCTCAGGAACACCACCACTTGAAAGTTGCCATCCAAGCCAAATATTATCCTGACTTGGAAACCTGTTGCTGTTCCTTCACTGTCACTGGGTCGAAAACCCGAAACTCCCTCCCTAACAACGCTGTAGGTATCTATTCACAAATGCTGCCTGGCCTTCTGAGGAATTCCATCATCTCTTTTTTATTGTTAAATTGTAACTTCTCATGAAGCAGCACTTCAGAAGAGGGGAGTAAATGAAAAGGGGGGGAAAACAGAAAATTAAAGTAGCTATGGAGTTAGCGATATATTGATTCATCAAACCATCAATTTTCTTAAAATTCTGCCCAGGAGTTTAATGAAATGCTAAGTCATGCATTGCCGGAATGTACCAGATCTTTACATTTAGCTTTAATGTTGCTGTCTTTCTCAGTTGCAGGAAGTTAGCTGCTTACGTTACCAAAGTGAAGTTTCAAATGCCGACTGCACTGAAAGCAATTTGCATTCTCTTAGTATGACTGGGATTGCCGCCATTTCCACGATTCAGGGCTCATCCTTTGAGATCCTGGCAGAGCTCAGCCTAGGAAACTAACTACTTTGACTTTCAGTGTTAAGAGGGTTAAGGGCCTTTATTGGCCTAAACCACACACTCCACCTTAATGAAATAGCTTAATAACTTGTGTTGAATGATTTATGGTTGTGCTGGTGATTCATCATAAGGCAAAGTAGAGGTACTGTACAAAGACACTGACTATATCACGCTGCACCAACTGCCTTTGTTGTCACTACACTCATTAAATCTTTTATTCTCTTTTTGCAGCAAAATGAGCTTCACTGGCAAGTATGCATTTGGGAGTCAGGAAAACTATGAAGAATTTATGAAGGCTTTAGGTAAGGGAGTGCTTGTGGTGATACCATCATTTGGATCAAACAGATAATTTCACTCAAGCGTTCTGCGATTCTCAAAACTTAAAGGAGTGCCATGGCGTAAATTTTTTTTAAAAGGCCTAAAATCTGTGTGGATGATGTTATTGAAAAGTAGGTGTATTTAAATGCAGAAAATTGTTTATCTCACTCACTCTCACTCACTCTCTCATATCATGACGACCTATCTGTTCAAACTTGTCTACGCTGACTTGCTAATGTTTGATACAGTGGGCTAAGAGTGTAACAATTAGGTCAGGGAAGGTTACATTTAGCCAAAGATTTCAGTAGCTATTAAAAGCTGGTTGTTCTCATAGTGTGCAAACAGATACAAATTGAATGTGTGGTGAATCAGCTATTTCATGCATGTAGTGTTGCTTTGTTTAACAGGATTTATGAACATTAATAATCTTTCAAGTCCATACATAGCATTGTCAATAAATTTCTGATTTTTTTTGCAAAGGAGGAAACAATGGGTAAAGAAGAAAAGTCTCCATATTTTCTTTTTAGATGGCCCTGATCCAGGAGGATGAATGGCACTTTTTAAATATACAAAGAATTAGGTAAGAGGTCCAGGTGGATAGGTAATTCAAAGAACCCTGCATGTGTTTGACTAAGTATTTCTCTTCCAAGCTGCAATAATCTACTTTGTGCACAAAGAGGAATTCCATTTATGGCAAAACTCTGTGTGTGTGTGTGTGTGTGTGTGTGTTTCTGACTTCCACAGAGCAACAAGAACAATGTTTTCCATCTTCACATTAATTTAGCCAATTTTTTGTGTTAAGCATTAGGCGACTTTTGCTTTCCTCTTTCAGAATCAGAAACAGCTTTATTATTGACTTGCATGACGAGAAATTTGCTGTTTTCCAGCAGCAGTACAGTGCAAAGCCAGAAAATTAAAATAAATTACAAAATAAATAAATAGTGCAAAATTAAATAATGAGCTAGTATTCATAGGTCCATGAACCATACAGAAATCTGATGGCAGAAGGGAAGAAGCTGTTTCTGAATCTTTGAGTAAAGGTCCTCAGGCTTCAGTACCTCCACCCCAATGCTTGTAACTTGGTGAGGATCCTTAATCACAGATGCTGCCTGCAGCACACTGCCTCTTGAAGGTATTCTCAGTGGTATAGATGGTTGTGCCCATGATGGAGGGAGCCAGCTAAGTCTACAACCAACCCTCTGCAGCCTTTTGCAATCTCGTGCGTTGGAGCCTCCGTACCAGGCTATGATGCAACCAGCAGGAATGCTCTCCACCATATATCAGATGAAATTTGAAAGAATCTTTAGTGACATAGCTCCTCCTGAAGTAGAGCCACTGGCATGGTTTCTTTGTGATTGCATTAATGTGCAGGCCCCAGGACAGATCCTCTGAAGTGTTGACACTGTGGAACCCTTTTCACCACTGACCCCTCCAGGAGGACAGGTGTCTGTCTACCAACTTCCCCTTCCCGGTCCACAATCAACTCCTTCGTCTTGCCGGCACCGAGTGAAGTTGTTCTTTCCAAAAGAACCAAATAACCTTCCGAGCACATGGCTAGAACATTCACCCTAACAAAGTTTGTCTCTTTGTGATTGTCTTTAAACTTACTCCCATACTTTTCCATTTATACCTCTGCCTTTCTTCAGAAATGTAACCAGAGCTTCTAGTTGCCCTTTATAGCACCTGCACCATAACTGTTGCCTAGCTTCAAATTATGTCCCAAAAAATTATTGCGAGGAAGGAGAGGAAATTAAGGCATCTCATTATGAAAGATGAAAGATAAAAGATCTTGGCTGGATTTTTAATGATAAATACACTTTTCTAAATGTATTTTACAATCATAAGACATAGGAGCAGAATTGGGCCTTTTGGCCCATCAACTCTTCTCCTCCATTCCATCATGTCTGATTTATCTTCCCTCTCAATCCCATTCTCCTGTCTTTTCATAACCTTTGACACCCTTACTAATCAAGAACCTATCAACCTCCACTTTAAATATACCCAATGACTTGGCCTCCAAGTTGGTCTGTAGTTGAATCACCACGCTCTGGCTAAAGAAATTCCTCCTCATCTCTTTTCCAAGGGGACATCTTTGTATTCTGAGGCTCTGCTCTCTTGTCCTAGACTTCCCCGACTATAGGAAACATTCTTTCCGTGTCCACCCTATCCAAGTCTTTCAATATTCAATAAGTTTAGGTTTCAATGAGATCCTCCCCTCATTCTTCTAAACTCTAGTAAGTACAGGCCCAAAGCCATCAAGTTCTCCTCATACATTAACCTTTACATTTCCAGGATCATGCTCATGAACCTGCTCTGGATCCCATCTGTGGAAATTCTAAATTTGGCCACAGGTATACTATATCTGACAATATTCTCTGAAGATCAGTGTGCCTGGGATTCACAAGAATTTCAACTAGTTAGTCTGGGTGCAGAAACCATAACACTAATGATTTTAATGGGGATTATTGGGAAGAAAGTTAAGGGGGATTATACCCTTTTCAAGCACTTATTTATGCATTGCTTTGTATATTTTTTAAAATATTTCTTGATTTCCTAAATTTCTTTTCTTTTAATTTGAAGAATTTCACTGTTTCTACCTTGACAGCTGGCAAGGCACAAGGCATGGTTTTGCTGACTGTTAAAGCTTTCATGGGCAGTTTGGAGGCTAACACAAGCTGAGCTGTTACTCAGACATCATCACAGGAGTCTGGGATGCTTCAGGCTTCTGCACTCAAATCAGGTAAAGTCTGTCAAACCAGGCTAGCAAACGTTAGCTGCTCACCCCATAACCCCTAAAACTTTTCATTTTCTGCTGCATCAGGTTTTCCACAAAGCATCATTTTAGAAACAGCCTTGTTATTCCACAGTTATTTTTGTCTCATCTCCCTTCGTATTTCCACCAAGTCCTGTCATGCTTCCCTGTCTCATTTTCTTCTCGTCTCTTTCCTTATCTCCCATTCACTGCTTGCTCTATGTCCCTCCGCCTTTAGATTTCTCTCCTCTTCTCTCCAGTTCGTTCTTTAAAATATGTGCACAGTTTAATTTATTATTTTGCTTTTGCATAGATGTAGTTTGTGTTGTAATGTAAACAGAGTCACCAGAGAGACACTGAAGCTACTGGATACGGAAGTGTTTTATTCAACATAATGAGACACTGTCAGAGGAAGAGGCCTGTTTGACCCAATATTACATGACATTTTATAGCTAAAGTTCAAAGGTAGCAGCAGGACAATTCTGTAGTTACAATGTATCTACAATGCTTCCTTTAAATTACATATAATTTTTACACCTCCTTCTTCGCACCCATCCTCCAGACACCCAAAATGAATGTTAATCAGCATTGTCTGGTTTTCAATTAACTGGTATCTACAGCTCCTGCTAGCTATTGTCCAGGGCTGTATTTTAAATTTAATCTACCATCCACATTCAGGTCTAAAGATTGGTAGCTGAAGTTATACCCCAACTCCAGAATATGCCCTAACAATTTGTTTTTAGTTTTATTTCAGATCCAATGGGTGATTTATATTCTTCTCTTCTACTTAAGGAATCTATTTACAGAGGATTCCCTGACTGATGGCAGAGTTTGTAGCATAAAAAAGGAGTAACATTATTAAAGGACATTGATTGGTTTAATGATTAAGCAAAACTGGGGTAGATGGATTTCAGATATGTGTGATGTCACCCATTTTGAGCCTCAACAGAATAGTTATGAACATTAGGTATTGAAAATCTAGAACGAGCAGCAATCCAAAGAGATTTAGGATACTATATGCATTAAAGTATGAGTTATATAAAAAAAACTCATTTATTTTTAGAATCTTCCTCTCTGTAACTACAGTGGAAAACAAAGAGAAGGAAGTTTTGCTTCAGCTATTTTCATTTTTAACTCTTTTTATTACTGTAATCTTCTACAGCTATAAAATACAGAGATTCAACAAACTAGTATATATATAATTAATAACGCTGAAGAAAAAAGACCATATATGTGCTAACGAAAAAAAAATAATTTATAAAAGAAGAAGAAGGAAAAGAAAGAACCCCAGCTAACTAAAAAAAAACTCACTAACTATAAAACAAAAAAAAGAGAAAAAAAACCTATTAGGAACCAACTCCCGGAGCGATACATCTTACAATCATATATATATACACACACACAAAAAAAACCATCAAATCATATTTATATAACATAAAATTGGAAGGAAACCATGTAAATTGATTCAAATTAAATGATAATATTTAGCAAAAGAGCCCCACCTTCTCTCAAAATCAAATCGGGGATCAGAAGTTCTACTTCTAATTTTTTCCAAACTAAGACATAACATTACTTGGGAAAACCATCGAGTTCGTGTCGGAGCAGAGGTACCTTTCCACTTCAATAAAATAGCTTTTCTTGCCAACAACATAACAAATGCAATTACATGTTGGTTTGAAAGTGAAATACCCTGAATATGATGCGGAACTATTCCAAATAGAATAGTCAATGTATTAGGTTGTAAATTAATTTTCAAAGCTTTAGAAATTGTAGAAAATAAAGATTTCCAAAAAGGTTTCAACAAGGATCATGACCAGAGCATATGTGACAAAGTTCATTTTTGCACCTATCACAGTAATTGTCTATATTAAGAAATATTTTGGATAGCCTCTCCTTTGTTAAATAATAGCGGTGAACAATTTTAAACTGAGTTAAACAATGGTTGGCACATATCGAAGAAGAATTAACCATTTTCAAAACTGGCGACCAAGGAGCAGAACTGGGTTAATACGTACAGCTCTGGAGTAATATTCCTGAAGTATCATGTCTAGTTGTAGACTCTGCACCTTAGAAAGAAGATATTGGCATTGGAGAGGGTGCTGAGCAAGTTCACCAGAATGTTGCCAGGGCTCCAAGGATTAAACCACTTGTAGAGATTACTCAAATGAGGCATGGGCCATCTTCAATACAGATGGTTAAGGTGTGGTTTCATTGAAGAATTTAAGATTTTGAAAGTAATTGAGAAGGCAGATAAATGGGTCTTGCCCACTGCTGGAGAAATCTTGATGAGTACTGTATTTAACCTTAGAAATATCAGAGTTCGGTTATTAAGAAGAGAAATGCTCAGAAAAGACTTCTCCACTTAAAGTTGTCAGAAATATGTTCCCACGTTTTAATATATAAAATAGAAGATAATGAGCTGAAATAATAATTTAAAATGGAAATAACTCGTAGAATGTGTAGCTGGGATGGTTGATGCTTGTGTGGTTGTACTCCGAACTTGGCAATCCATTTGCAAATGTTTCGTCACCATACGAGGAAACATCATTGGTGCGCTGTTCATTTGTGGTGTGGCTTCCTGCCATCATCAGTGCACTTTTATACACGGATAAGGCCGAGCATTCGGAGGCCGCACCACAAATGAACAGCGCACTGATGGTGTTTCCTTATATGGTGATGAAATGTTTGCAAGTGGAATGCCAGGTTTGGAATAGAACTCAACCCAAATGATAATTTAAAATCTATGGTGATAGATATTCACAAGCCAAGGGCATCAAAGGATGTGGAACCAAGTGGGTGGAGAGTTTGGATGATCTTCAATAATGGTCTTATCAAGTGGTTGTAAAAGGCAGTCTCATCCGTTCCTTTTCTTTTCATTTAATCCCTCGAGAAACTGCTTTCCCATTTTCCAGGCCAGCTTGTGGCAATAGCATTGCATTTTTTAAACAGCTATTGAGCTCTATCTCAGCAAGGACTGATGACTATTAGCAAAAGAAATTATCTGTTTTCATGTGCCTCCGTCTTGACATTTTACTTCTTTCATTCCTTTCACTTTTCCCCTGCATCTTCTGCTAATGGTGTTAAAGTTTACCTCTGTTCATATCAATAACAAAATGGTGATGTAAAGAGCAGTCCATCAGTACTTCTAGATAGTCAGAGTTAAGGTGGATAGGGATATCCTCCCAGGATGGAAATGTGAAGTCCAAAAGAGCATGACTTTAACACATGAGGGAAAATTTAATGGAGATGTGGGGAGGCAAGCTTTTTTTTACACAAAGAGTGGGAGGTGCCTTGAGAGTGTTTCCAGGGAAGGTGGTGGAAGCAGATACAATAGCAGCATTTAAGAGGCATCTATGCAAGCACCTGAATAGCAAGGAATGGAGGGATATGGATGAGCAGGCTGTTGGATTAATTTATTTGTCATCAGATATTGTAGGGCAAAATGCCTGTCCTGTGCTGTATCTATCACACTGTTTGTGAATGACTGTAGACCTTGGTGACATATACAAGAAGTTCCCTTTCACGGGCAATTATTACTTCTGACATTAGTTCAATAGTTTATTTCATTCACCCATAACCTACAGCCACCCCTTTCAATATGCTCAACGTAGGGTTGGCAACATGGGCTATCTGTACAGCTGGAAATTTCATCTAGTGACTTTTCTCCTTCAACAGCCCCACTTAATTAAGCAGCCCCTTCCCCTGTATCACTAACATAACAAAAAACAAAGCCCAGTCTCTTATGTCATTGTGATTTACATTCTGAACTTGTTCACTTTGGTGGCTTGGAAATTAACCTTTATCTCCTGGAGATAACAGGTTCCTCCTCTTAGGTGTGGGGATGCGCCCCTGTGACAAAGAAAACAGGGAAAAATTAAATTTGGTGCCATTTGTGCAGACTTCCTCGGAGATGGCTATTTGACTGAGAAAAGTTGTTTTATTTTTGTGTTTGTGGATAGCACCTATAGAACTCACTAGTATCTTAAGACATTTAAGAATTGAGTGACCAGTCTGTGACCATGAGTGTGTAAATGTTTGTCCATACTAGCCCTAGTTCTGAACAATTTATCATTAGCTCTGCTGGACTTTTGGAAACTTTATTTTAATATTATCTCCTCCTCTGCCCATTACGCCACCGGGCAGCAAAGAAGGTCAGAGGAGGAGATAATATTAAAATAAAATTTCCTAGAAGTCTGTGTGGAAGGATTCTTCATTTGCTGGTTCTGTAACAATTTTGTTTTACCAGTCAGGGTTGTTAGCCCTGAGCTGACCTGGTGGACCGCTCTTAGTCTGGCCTCTACCCTTTGACCTGTTTGGTTGGGGTGACCCTACCAAGAATCAAAGCACAAGGCCCTGACTCCAGCCAACGTAGCGCTCCTGGTCACTGAGGCATGAAAGCCTCCAAACCCTACGACAAGGATGTGGTCCTCTTGGAGGATTTTAATATCATAACACTAGAAAAATGTTCAAAAGGCTCGTGAAAATGAAGTGGATATGTCAATTGTATTACTATTCATAGGGCTTACCATTAATTTGACACATTGCTCATCATGCAGGTGTACCTGAAGATGCCATTGGACGTGGGAAGAATGCAAAGTTTAACACAGAGGTTGTCCAGAATGGGGATGAATTTACATGGTCACAGATTTATCCATGTCATACTACAACCAATCAATTTACTGTGGGGAAAGAATCTGAAATCGAGATGCTGAACTGTGAAAAAGCCAAGGTAAAGCTGAAAGTTACAAAACTGAAGAATTTAATTTCACTCTTGGTTCAATATTGCGATCATCTTTAACGAGTTGGAACTCCGTGCACACTGCCCTTCTATTACCCCACTGAGTTAACCATTTGTGAGCCTCGGCATGGAGATGAATGAGACGACCGATTTGCAGTTACCGTACCAGCTGTCATATCCAAAGTAGCCGGGGGGAGGTGTGCAGGCTTAGAGGGGATAAGCACCCACTCCCTACTAAATACTCTCAATAGTGTGCATCTCAAATAGCTTCTGACAACCAAGTCCAGCTCCTGGCCTCCACGTGTCCCTGGTGGAACCATTTCTACTGACAGGAGAAGGGGCAAAGGCAGGTTACTGGCGCCTTAAAACCAGTCGCTTTGAGCAGATGGGGCTCATCAGCCGTGGCTGGCAGCTCATCTAGGAGAAAGAAAACTCTGATCTCAGACCTCCGCTGCTTTGCAGCTATATCCACTCATGGGAAAGGCTTCAGGAATAAACCCTGGAGAAGAGTCCAGAGCTGAAGTCCCTAAATCAGTCCTGCATTAAGTTCAATGCTGACTGGCAACCCCTGCGTTGCTACTTGTGCCAAACTGTATCTGCCGTTCCTTTGGATTCATTGGCTGCTTGGAGAGGGGGAGCTTGCTACATAGGCAACAGCTTTTCCTTTCCCCTCTCCCACTTCAACTCTGCTTCCCACTCCCATTCAGATATGTCCATACATGGCCTCCTCTACTGCCATGATGAGGCTAAACTCAGGTTGGAGGAGCAACACCTCATATACCGTCTAGGTAGTCTCCAGCCCCTTGGTATGAACATAGAATTCACCAGCTTCGGGTAATTCCCTCCCCCTCCCTTCCTCTATCCCTATGTCACTCTGCCCCCTCCCCCAGCTACCTATCACTTCCCTCATGTTTCTGCCTCCTTCTACTACCTATTGTGTTTTCCCCTATTCCTTCTTCACCTTTCCTGCCCATCACCTGCCTGCTTCCCCTCCCCCACCCCTTTATCTTTCCCCTTACTGGTTTTTCACCTGGCACCTACCAGCCTTCTCCTTCCCACCCTCCCCCCACCTTCTTTATAGGGCCTCTGCCCCTTCCCTCTACAGTCCTGATGAAGGGCTCTGGCCCGAAACGTCGACTGATCGTTTCCACGGATGCTGCCCGACCTGCTGAGTTCCTCCAGCGTGTTGTGAGTGTTGCTTTCCCTTTATATCATACTCCCAGGCTTGCCCTATTGACCTTTACACAAACAGCTGGGATGCAGCATCCGTGGTCATCCCCAAGACCCATGGACTTTCTAACATCCACCCTTGGGGTTGTGATCCGAGAGAAGGTTAACCTCACACAAGGGCAGAGAATGCTAAGGACGTGTCTAACATCATTATTGGTTGAAATGGTCTAATTCTATATACGGAGAGGTTCACATGCATGTCTTGCAATTCAGCAGCTGTAGTTGAAACTTGTTGCAGAAGATTGCAGTTAAGCTGAAAAAAGCAAAAAGCAATATCATGTTCTGCAGTGAATAACTTGCATGCTCTGTTACACTGGTGGCCAAATCAGCCCCAGTGGACAAATTCTCTTAGAGAAAAGTTTTAACAATTCCTTCCCTATAAAGTGCTTAGATTGGTGTCTTGGTACATTGGACACAAAGTTACTGTGCAGGTATAGTAAGGTAAATGACAGTGACTTTTGCTGCTGTTACGTACCCCGTAACTGGGTTGCCAAACCAGCAGAAATGGATCACTCATTTGGAGTCTGGATTACTAGAACTAAGAAAGTTTTATTAAAGAAACAAGCAACACAGTACTCGAATCAAAAGGGTAATAAATGCAACAGTTCAGCAATGATAAACACACATGTGCACAGAATTAAAATAACAGGATCAATCAAGCTCTATCGTTGTCTAGGGGTAAATGACCAGTTTCAAAGTGACGCAAAGTTCAGTTCAATTTAGTTCAGTTCAGTTCACAGGAATCGCTGCCGTGGGAGATGGACAGTGTGGGGGAAGGAGAGAGAGAGCAAAACGAATGAATATTCAAGGCTTCCACACAGACCTTCGCAGTCAGCTTTCGGGCGAGTCCTTTGTGATGTCATCTGAGGTCACTGACCGTGACCCCTCCGTTTCCAGATACGATCGTTTCCCTGTGGTGAACCTGGCACCCAGGCAAGGGTGGACACACACCAGGTTCCCGCCGATCGTGCCTTTCCACCCTGTGCGTCTATGGCCCGGTACTTCCCACCGACTTGTGAGAGACGCACCGCTTCCAGGGTCTTGTTACCTCGGGTGTCGTGTGTGTCTTTCCTTAGCGAACCTGTCCCGTTTTATCCCCCTGCTGGGGTATCACCTGTCCATCACTTCAAACAGTTCAGGGTTCAAAGGGGGAGCCGATCTTGACAGCTCTCCTTCCCCTTCATTAACATCTCCAAGTGCTGCTCCATTGTTTTCCTTATCTCTCTCTCTCCTGAAGACAGGTGGCAGACCAACTGCTGATCCCACTGGTGCCAGCACAGGACAGCTACATCGTAATCTATGTGTATTCTTGTCACACTTCCCCCCTTTAAGGATTTTTACCGGGGGTAAAAATTACAAACATGAATGCATTATTTGATACCCACAAATATGCATCTTTATCAGCTATTTGGCTAATACAGCGAGTTTGAAGTTGTCAACACCTGACAGACAGTCAGCCATCACATTTTCTGTTCCTTTTATATGTGTTATTAATAATCCCTTAGACCAGGCTCCAACTTAGCAAACTTCATAGTGGCCAAAAACACTGATGAATTGCGATCAATGTAACCTCTCATTGGGTTTCATCCCGGACCACAATAACAAGGGTCGTCCCATTCCGACTCAGTTTTCTCTCGCAAGGGCTTAGTAGGAGGGGGAGAGGTAGTAACCGCAGAGTTATTGCAAAACTTCCTACAGTACCCCACCATCTCCAAGAGCCTTCTGAGGGCCCTCTTGTCTGTCGGGGTTGAGGTGACAGCGATAGCCCGCACTGTAGCTTGCATCGCTGCCAGCTGCCCCTGTGTCACCACAATTCCCAGGTAAGTGACCTTCGTGTGGCCGAACTCATTTTTTTCAAGGTTCACTATCAAGCTGGCTTCAGACAGCCGTATTACATTGCCAATACACACCTCTGTGTTCGTCAGCCCTTTAGTCACTGAATTACTCATTCTATAGGGTTGTTGCTCGTTAGGCTGACCTGGTGTCACAGACACCACCCAACGTCCCAGTTCTTTGCATCGCCTCGGGACAATCAAACACACGTGTGTGAGTCGTTTAATTACTTCTCCTAAAGAGTCGCTTTGTTCGGGGATTAAGGGAGAGACCTTATCAGCAGAGCTGGCCAAAACAATAGCCTTCTCCCATCTGGTCGATACCATACTCATCTTTTCAAAATGGTTTTTTTCTCTTATCAGGGGGACCCTAGCTTCATTGATTTCCGCGCTAACACCGACTAGGTTTGTTAGCATATCAAAAGCCTGTGACCGTCTCATTTCGCGTCGGTCATAATCAATAACATCCTTCCCCCTGGGCAGCCGGTAAACCTCTTTCATGATTCCACCAACTGTTTCCTCCAGCACCGCAAAATGTCCACCATGGGGTACCTTGTGGGCCAGGTTAAAAATCTCAACCCCATAACTCTTTTGCAGCACCCCCCATCCCTCATCTGCGGGCACGGTACTTGGTCTCCCTTGCTTCCTTAGCACTTCCTCCTCCACACAATAGCCTACTAGTTCCCTTGTTAAGTCTGTGTCAGAGAGAGCTGTCTCTGCCAAAACCATCAGCCCCTCATCCCGCTCCTGTGCCTGCACAAATTCCTTCCTAGCTAATGCTAAGTCTGTCTCAGCTCCCTCACTACCTCTTGTTTCACTACACTCTTTCTTTTCACTTTCTACCCCCTTCTCGTACAAGGCTGGCAGAAACGTCTCAGCTAAATTTACTACCGCAGTCCCGTGATGAACCTGTGAGTCCATGGGCGGGGCCTCAATGCTGGCAGGCTGACCTGTCAATCTCACTGCTTTGAACACGATTCCCCCGGCGAGGTCATTACCGAGCAAGACTTCCACACCTTTCATCAGTAATTTGGACCTCACCTCGATCGTGACTAGTCCAGAGACCAGGTTGCTTTGTAAGTGTATCTGGTGCAAAGGGACTGACTCTGTCCCTTCCCCAATACCTTTGACCTCTACCTCCCCAGTCTGGGTCTCTGAGCTAAACTCTAATACACTCTTTAGTATCAGTGACTGACATGCTCCCGTGTCTCTCCAGATCCGCACTGGAACTGGTTTTAACCCCTCCTTCACCGACACCAATCCGGCCGAGATAAACCTTTCGCGCCCTTCCTGAACTTTGGCAGACCTGCCCTTCCCTAGCGGTTCATTTACCAGCTCGATACAGCCAGTCAAAATCGCCGTTTTTCCTTTTCCCGTCTCCTTCTTTGGGGCAAAGCACCTGGACGCAAAGTGTCCGACTTTCTGGCAATTATAACAGACGACCCCAGGAGACTTCCTACCAGACTGCTCCCGGTCTACCTTATCCTTTTCACTAGTCCCCGGCTTACTTTCTGACTTTTCTGGCGGACTCTCCCCGCCGTACTGACTACCCTTCTGGTAGCCTTTACTCGGGGCAAACTTCATTTTATGTGTCAACGCATACTCATCCGCTAACTTAGCAGTTGTGGCTAACGTGGCTGCCTCTTTCTCATCGAGGTAGGGTCTCATACCCTCAGGGACACAACCTTTAAACTGCTCAATTAGGATCAGCTGTAGCAGTCTGTCATAATCCCCCTCTACCCCCTTTGAGGCGCACCAACGCTCACAATATGTCTGCATCTCACGGGCAAACTCTAAATACGTGCGGTCCCACTGCTTCCTTGCATTCCGGAACCTCTGCCGGTATGCCTCCGGAACCAACTCATAAATCCTGAGGATGGCCTCTTTCACCACCTCATACCTCTGGACATCTTCTGCGGACAAAGCTGAGTAAGCTTGTTGGGCTTTCCCTTTCAGTACTCTCTGAAGCAAAGCAGCCCACTTATCCCTCGGCCAGTCCTGACTTGTAGCAACTTTTTCGAAATGGAGAAAGTACCGATCCACGTCGGTATTGTCAAATGGGGGAACCAGCCTAACCTCCTGGGTTGTCCGGAACCCTCCACCTTGGTTCGGCACGAGCCCCTGCTCTGCCCTTATCTTTAACTTCTCCAGCTCGAATTCCCTTTCCCTCTGTTTCTCCTCTTGCTCCAGCTGTCTGTCTCTGTCTCTCTCTCTCTCTCTCTCTCTCTCTCTCTCTCTCTCTCTCTCTCTCTCTCTCTCTCTCTCTCTCTCTCTCTCTCTCTCTCTCTCTCTCTCTCTCTCTCTCTCTCTCTCCTGCCTTTAACTATCTCTCTTTCTCCTGCCTTTCTAACTCTCTCTCTTTCTCCCACCTTTCTAACTGCTTCTCTTCATGTTCTAACTGCCGTACCCGGAACTCGTGCTCGAGACTCAGTTTTTCAAGCTGCACCTGTACCGCGTCTCCAGCAGGTTTTTCAATAGACACCACCCCCAGCTCGCCTTGGGGAAACACACCTTTAGATACATAGTGCTCTACGATAGCTCTGTGTATCTCCTCTCTCCTCATTGTCGACTTCCCCTTAGCAAGATTCAACCATTTGGCCACAGCTACCAATTCCGTTTTCCTGGCATCCTCTAATGCCTCCAAGGTCGGTGCCTTTATAAATCCCTCAACCTCCATTTCTGCTGTTTGTCTTTTCTTTCTTTCGGGAATTTTGACCCAATCAATTTACTCCGTCCCAAATTTAGCATTCAAAATCGCGGACGAGACCCCCACTTATGTTACGTACCCCGTAACTGGGTTGCCAAACCAGCAGAAATGGATCACGCAGTTGGAGTCTGGATTACTAGAACTAAGAAAGTTTTATTAAAGAAACAAGCAACACAGTACTCTAATCAAAAGGATAATAAATGCAACAGTTCAGCAATGATAAACACACATGTGCACAGAATTAAAATAACAGGATCAATCAAACTCTATCGGTGTCTAGGGGTAAATGACCAATTTCAAAGTGACGCAAAGTTCAGTTCAATTTAGTTCAGTTCAGTTCGCAGTAATTGCTGCCGTGGGAGATGGACAGTGTGGGGGAAGGAGAGAGAGAGCAAAACGAATGAATATTCAAAGCGGCTCCCACACAGACCTTCGCAGTCAGCTTTCCGGCGAGCCCTTTGTGATGTCATCTGAGGTCACCGACCGTGACCCCTCCGTTTCCCGATACGATCGTTTCCCTGCGGTGAACCTGGCACCCAGGCAAGGGTGGACACACACCAGGTTCCCGCTGATCGTGTCTTTCCACCCTGTGTGTCTATGGCCCGGTGCTTCCCACCGACTTGTGAGAGACGCACCACTTCCAGGGTCTTGTTACCTCGGGTGTCGTGTGTGTCTTTCCTTAGCAAACCTGTCCCTTTTTATCCCCCTGCTGGGGTATCACCTTTCCATCACTTCAAACAGTTCAGGGTTCAAAGGGGGAACCGATCTTGACAGCTCTCCTTCCCCTTCATTAACATCTCCAAGTGCTGCTCCATTGTTTTCCTTATCTCTCTCTCTCCTGAAGACAGGTGGCAGACCAACTGCTGATTCCACTGGTGCCAGCACAGGCCAGCTACATCGTAATCTATGTGTATTCTTGTCACACTGCAAATCAGTTGGAGTGCCACATAATTCTCCTTACTTTGGGATAGCTATAGTAGCATCGGAGGCAGCTCTGAAAAGTTAATTGGCTTGATTCCAGAAGTGAATAGGATGGTTCTGTGCTCAGTTAGATGAGAGATTATCTTTTTGATGCAGTGTGACAGAGTGCATGCTGAGGAAATGTTTCCCCTTGTGGGCAATGAGTGAGAGACACAAATTCAGAATAAAAGATTGCCTATTTACAATGGACCTGAAATGATTTCATTTTCCCCCTGAGGGTTGTGAACCTTTGGGATTCTCTGCCCTAGAGGATTGTGAAGGCTAAATAGTCGAATATTTTCAAAGCCAAAGCTAAGATAAATACATGTTTGGTCTACTGGGAACAGGTAGGAATATAGGGTGAAGAGCAAGTTAACATTACCCAAGTTCTCACTGATTGGCAGAGTAGAATGGGTGAGGGGGATGACAAAAGGCCTTCCCCTTCCATTTCCGGTGGAATTGGTCCATTTGAGGTGAGGAGCAGAGTGCATACAAGGGGAAGTATCATAGGACACGAGGGAGGAAAGTATAGTAGGTTTGCTGATGGATTTGATATAGATGGTTGGAGGCGGTTCAGGTGAAAATTATGTTTTGGTGCATATTATTTGAGGTGATTGCCTTCTTCTATGCTGCAAAGTCTGTAATAAAATTGAGTGATGTTATTTGCTTCTCTCCAGATTACCGCAAAAATCGAAGGAGGAAAACTCATCATGAAATTTCCTAATTATATTCATACTGTTGAGATTGAAGGAGACAAGTTGATTGAAGTGAGACACCTTTTCCTGAAGTTTTAACTATTTAAATGTTGTTAATTTATTCACAGAAGAATTGTTTTGTTGCACTATGGTTAATAACTAATATGTGAACTTCTTATTCACAACAGACATCAGTGTCCGGCAATATCACTTTAAAAAGAGTCCACATGAAAACAGCCTAAGAAGATGAACACAGAATCTTGTAGAAGATAGAACAACTCTACAGCAAATAGCTAATTCAGGATACTACATTTATTTCCATGTAAAGTGCATGGTTATATCACAGATTAAAATAGAATCTGTTCCTAAAAAAAAAGTGATTTTTCCATTGCTTGCATGAAGTCCAGAGAAACAAAGAATTAAATCTATGTGATCTTTATGCTAAACTTGTTCTCTTGAAATTTTATCCTCACACAGAACAGCTTAAAAATAAATTTTGCTTCTGTACTTTTGGGATGCACCAGTTACAGCGGAGGACCAGCAGATGAATGAAATGTGCACAGTTCATACGTGCAGGCAGGTTCCATCAGTTACTGTGTCTGCACACTGATAAAAGGGAATGATTACAGAATCCTTGCATGCTGTGCACGATTTATTTTTCATCCAAAGCTTCTGCCATTTGGTGTGAATGCACCTTGTGAATGGTAAACGAGAAAACCTGCAGATGCTGGAAATCCAGAGCAACACACACAAAATGCAGGAGGAGCTCAGCAGATCAGGCAGCATCTATGGAAAAAGAGACCAGTCCTGCTGAAGGGTCTTGGTTGGAAACTTGCAAATGGTATTGTGCATGACTAACGCAAGTTCTGTTAGTTATTATCTATGTATGTTGATAAGAGCAAATTACATAATTTTTTTTGAATCGTTCAAATTCCAATCATTAATATCCAATTTCAGATATAGTCAGTCATTAATCCCATCTTATAAACTATATTCAAAGAAACACTGAAATTTGAGCAGTGATGTAAAACAGGAAATGCAATACAGGAGATAGTTTAAGTGTAAATTTACTGACTGCATTTCAGAATCAGAATCAGCTTTATTATCACTGACATGTGACGTGAAATTTGTTAGCAGCAGCAGCAGTTCAATTCAATGTAGCAGAGAGAGAAAAAAATAATAATAAAACAAGAACATAATAATAAACAAGTAAATTAATTATGTGTATTGAATAGATTTTTAAAAATGTGCAAAAACAGATATACTGTATATTAAAAAAGTGGGGTAGTCATATGTAAACAGAGTAGAGAGTGGAGCATTTCTAAGCCATGTCAGGAAATTGTCAGGCTCCCCTGCTTCCTACCAGATGCTTCAGCATATCTGTCCATGGATCGGACCTGCAATAAAGTGATCCTACAAATACAGGAGCATGAGTAAGTCTGCTCATTCAAGTTCAATACCATCTGGTGTAGGGGGCAGGGTTTCAGATTTCAGGATCATTGGGACCTCTCCTGGGGCAGGTGGGACCTGTACAAGAGAGACAGGTTACACTTGAACCACAGGGGGGACCAATATCCTTTCAGGGAGGTTTGTTAGTGCTGTTGGGGAGGCTTTAAACTAGATTTGCAGGGGGATGGGAACCAGAGTGCCAGAGCTGACAGTGTGGCTGGGGTGAAAATAAATGATGTTGAAAGTTTAAGCAAATCCGCTGATAGAAAGGTTGTGAGTGGTGGTAAAAATCTTCTGAGGTGTATATATTTCAATGCTAGGAGTATTGCGGGGAAGGCGGATGAGTTGAGGGCGTGGATTGACACGTGGAATTATGATGTTGTAGCAATTAGTGAAACTTGGCTACAGGAGGGGCAGGACTGGCAGCTTAATATTCCAGGGTTCTGATGTTTCAGATGTGATCGAGGCAGAGGAATGAAAGGTGGGGGAGTAGCAGTGCTTGTTAGGGAAAATATTACAGCAGTGCTCAGGCAGGACAGATTAGAGGGCTTGTCTACTGAGTCCTTATGGGTGGAGCTGAGAAACAGGAAAGGTATGGCCACATTAGTGGGATTGTATTACAGACCACCCAATAGTCAACGAGACTTGGAAGAGCAAATCTGCAGAGAGATAGCAGGCAACTGCAGGAAACATAAAGTTGTGGTGGTAGGGGATTTTAATTTTCCATACATTGATTGGGACTCCCATACTGTTAGGGGTCTAAATGGTTTAGGGTTTGTAAAATGTGTTCAGGAAAGTTTTCTAAATCAGTATATAGAGGGACCAACTAGAGGGGATGCAATATTGGATCTCCTGTTATGAAACAAATTAGGGCAAGTGACAGAAGTCTGTGTGGGGGAGCACTTTGGTTCCAGTGATCATAACACCATTAGTTTCAATTTGATCATGGACAAGGATAGATCTGGTCCTAGGGTTGAGGTTCTGAACTGGAAGAAGGCCAAATTTGAAGAAATGAGAAAGGATCTAAAAAGCGTGGATTGGGACAGGTTGTTCTCTAGCAAAGATGTGATTGGTAGGTGGGAAGCCTTCAAAGGGGAAATTTTGAGAGGGCAGAGTTTGTATGTTCCTGTCAGGATTAAAGGCAAATTGAATAGGAATAAAGAACCTTGGTTCTCAAGGGATATTGCAACTCTGATAAAGAAGAAGAGGGAGTTGTATGAAATGTATAGGAAACAGGGAGTAAATCAGGTGCTTGAGGAGTATAAGAAGTGCAAGAAAATACTTAAGAAAGAAATCAGGAGGGCAAAAAGAAGACATGAGGTTGCCTTGGCAGTCAAAGTGAAGGATAATCCAAAGAGCTTTTACAAGTATATTAAGAGCAAAAGGATTGTAAGGGATAAAATTGGTCCTCTTGAAGATCAGAGTGGTCGGCTTTGTGCGGAACCAAAGGAAATGGGGGAGATCTTAAATAGGTTTTTTGCGTCTGTATTTACTAAGGAAGCTGGCATGAAATCTATGGAATTGAGGGAATCAAGTAATGAGACCATGGAAACTGTACAGATTGAAAAGGAGAAGGTGCTTGCTGTCGTGAGGAAAATTAAAGTGGATAAATCCCCGGGACCTGACAGAGTGTTCCCTCGGACCTTGAAGGAGACTAGTGTTGAAATTGCGGGGGGCCCTGGCAGGAATATTTAAAATGTCGCTGTCTACAGGTGAAGTGAGAATTGCTTCTCTGAGTGGAGGCCTGTGACAAGTGGTGTGCCACAGGGATCAGTGCTGGGTCCATGTTTATTTGTCATCTATATCAATGATCTGGATGATAATGTGGTAAATTGGATCAGCAAGTTTGCTGATGATACAAAGATTGGAGGTGTAGTAGACAGTGAGGAAGGTTTTCAGAGCCTGCAGAGGGACTTGGACCAGCTGGAAAAATGGGCTGAAAAATGGCAGATGGAGTTTAATACTGACAAGTGTGGGGTATTGCACATTGGAAGGACAAACCAACGTAGAACATACAGAGTTAATGGTAAGGCACTGAGGAGTGCAGTGGAACAGAGGGATCTGGGAATACAGATACAAAATTCCCTAAAAGTGTCGTCACAGGTAGATAGGGTCGTAAAGAGAGCTTTTGGTACATTGGCCTTTATTAATCGAAATATTGAGTATAAGAGCTGGAATGTTATGATGAGGTTGTATAAGGCATTGGTGAGGCTGAATCTGGAGTATTGTGTTCAGTTTTGGTCACCAAATTACGGGAAGGATATAAATAAGGTTGAAAGAGTGCAGAGAAGGTTTACAAGGATGTTGCTGGGACTTGAGAAACTCAGTTACAGAGAAAGGTTGAATAGGTTAGGGCTTTATTCCCTGGTGCGTAGAAGAATGAGGGGAGATTTGATAGAGGTGTATAAGATTATGACGGGTATAGATAGTGAATGCAAGCAGGCTTTTTCCACTGAGGCAAGGGGAGAAAAAAACCAGAGGACATGGGTTAAGGGTGAGGGGGGAAAAGTTTAAAGGGAACATTAGGGGGGGCTTCTTCACACAGAGAGTGGTGGGAGTATGGAATGAGCTGCCAGACGAGGTGGTAAATGTGGGTTCTTTTTTAGCATTTAAGAATAAATTGGACAGATACATGGATGGGAGGTGTATGGAGGGATATGGTCCGTGTGCAGGTCAGTGGGACTAGGCAGAAAATGGTTTGGCACAGCCAAGAAGGGCCAAAGGGCCTGTTTCTGTGCTGTAGTTTCTATGGTTTCTATGGTAAGAGGTCAGAGTGGGCAATAGCAGAGAGGTAAATTGATTTACCGGATGGAGAAATCGGTATTCATACCATCAGGTTGATGGGTACCCAGACAGAATATAAGCCTTTGCTCCTCCACTCTGAGGCTGGCCTCATCGTGACACAAGAGTAGACCACGGATTGACACATCAGACCAGGAAATGGAATTAAAATATTTGGCCACTGGGAAGTTCCACTTGTGGTGGATGGTGCGGAGGTGCTCGACAAAGTGATCCCAAATTTATGACGGGTCTCACCAATGTAAAAGAGGCTGCATCAGGAGCACCAGACACAACAGACCACCCAGACGATTCGCAGGTGAATTGCCTGGTAGGACTGCTTGGGGCCCTGAATGGAGGTGAGAGAGGCGGCAAATGAGCTGGTGAAACACTTGGCTACTTGCAAGGATAAATGCCTGGAGGGAGATTAGTGGGGAGGGACAAATGGTCAAGGGGATCACAGAGGCAGCAATCCTCTGTGGAGGTAAAGATATGTTTAGTGGTAGGATCCCTTTGGAGGTGACAGAAGAGGCGGAGGATCGTGTGTTTGATTCGAAGGCTGATGGGGTGATAGGTAAGAACAAGAGGGTCTCTATTGGAGTGGCGGGAAGGTAGAGTGAGCACGAATGGATGAGAATGGAGGAGATGTGGATGAGGGCAGCATCAGTAATAGAGGGGGGGAAACACCATTCTTTAAGGAAGGAAGACATCTCTGATGTCTTGGAACAGAAAGCCACGTCCTGGGAACAGATGCAGTGGAGGCAAAGAAACTGAGAAAAGGGAATAGCATTTTTACAGGAGATAGGGAGGGAAGAGGTACAGGTGAGCCAACCATGGGAATCGGTAGGTTTATAAAAGATGTCGGTCAACAGTTTGTCTCCAGAGATGGGAGCAGAGAGATTGAGAAAGGGAAGGGAATTGACAAAGATGGACCAAGTGAATTTAAGGGCAGAGTGGAAGTTGGAGGCAAAGTTGATAAAAATTGATGAGATCAGCATGAGTGTATGGAAGCAGCACTAAAGCAGTCATCAATGTAGCAGAGGAAGAGTTGGGGAGTACTGCTGAGTAAAGCTTCAACATGGGCAGTTCTACATGGCCAAACAAAGGGGCAGGTATAGTGAGTGCCCATGGCCACCCTTCGAGTTTGGGGAAAGTGGGAGGAGCCGAAGGAAAGGGTGAGGGTCAGTTCTGACAGACGGAGGAGTGTGGTGATGGAGGGGGATTAGATGGTTCTTTTGTCAAGAAAGAAGCGGAGAGCTTTGAAGCCTTCTCGATGGGGAATAGAACTGTCTAGGGACTGAGCACCCATAGTGAAGATGAGGAGGTCAGGGCCAGGGAATTGAACGTTGCTGAGGAGATAGAGGGATGTAGGTGGGAAGGAACTGAGCCAAGGGGATAGCATGGAATTGAGATATGAACACATGAGTTCAGTTAGTCAGGAGCAGGCATGGACAATAGGTCTACCCAGACAGTCCAGTCTGAGGATCTTGGGTAGGAGGTAGAAGCAAGAGGACTATGAATTTGGTGGCAATGGTTGGGTGTTCTTCAGAGTGGATGTGGTCAGTGATGGTGTGGAGTGGGGTCCCCGAGGAGTAGGTAAGAGGAGGTGTTGGAGAGTTGTCACCTGGCCTCAGCCAAGGTAGAAGTCGGTGCATCACACTACAACAGCACCCTCTTGTGGGTTTGATGGTGAGGTTGGGATTGGTGTGGAGAGAGTGGAGAGCAGTGTGTTCAGAGAGGGTAAGGTTGGAGAGGGAGAGAGGAGTGATGAGTCTTCCCCAACCCATACATTTCCAGAACTATGTTGATAGTTTTCTCCCTACGTGATGGCAGGATTCCCCTCCTCTCCACTGCATCCTGACAAAACGTCACACACGTTGAATTAAAAGTTTCAATAGTTAACGAACTGCCAGAAGTACTGGCAGCCGACTTTTCACTTTACAGTCTCTTTGCAAGTGTTTTTTTTCTCACCTTCCCCCAAAAAATCTGATGAGTTGGACCTGAAGTTCACTTAGTCCAAGTCTGGAACTCAGAGGTTGCCTTCAGAAGTCCATTTGAACAGGGAGAAGAGAATAGTTGAGAAAGCTGTTCCTTGGTATGTAAACCCTGCAAAAGATCGAGAGAATAGTCATGCAGACATGACACTCTCAGCTACCACTGAGACCGTGCCTGTTGATGCCTCATTATGTAAGGGGTTCAGGATATCTCAAACTCGGGACCTTTCTGATGTGTATCAGTTAATGTCCCATCATATCACACTTTCAAACTGTCAGGATCCCAGTTACTGTGCATTTCTGCTCCACAGCCTTTATTGCCTGAATTTGATGCAAGCTTCCTAGTTTAGTGAATGGGAGCCAATAGAAGAGTGAACACTTGCTGTCACGGCAACAAAACAACAACAGACGCAATGGAAACCACAAAGAAAGTCCAGGTGCACCTGGAACCACAAGATACCAGCAGACCATCCTTCAAGGGAACTTTACAAGGCCACTTATTCCTCTGCACTTCCACGAGAAACATTGCTTCATGGGGCTGCTCGAAGTCTACATGGATCTACAATTAAAAGCAATGCAATTCATACAGGGCTATGGTAGGAAACTTCGTCACATGGTGTGAGCAGAATTATCTGCAGCTTAATGTGAAAAAGACTAAGGAGCTGGTGGTAGACCTGAGGAGAGCTAAGGTACCGGTGACCCCTGTTTCCATCCAGGGGGTCAGTGTGGACATGGTGGAGGATTACAAATACCTGGGGATACGAGTTGACAATAAACTGGACTGGTCAAAGAACACTGAGGCTGTCTACAAGAAGGGTCAGAGACGTCTCTATTTCCTGAGGAGACTGAGGTCCTTTAATATCTGTCGGACGATGCTGAGGATGTTCTACGAGTCTGTGGTGGCCAGTGCTATCATGTTTGCTGTTGTGTGCTGGAGCAGCAGGCTAAGGGTAGCAGACACCAACAGAATCAACAAACTCATTCGTAAGGCCAGTGATGTTGTGGGGATGGAACTGGACTCTCTCACGGTGGTGTCTGAAAAGAGGATGCTGTTCAAGTTGCATGCCATCTTGGACAGTGTCTCCCATCCACTACATAATGTACTGGTCGGGCACAGGAGTACATTCAGCCAGAGACTCATTCCACCAAGATGCAGCACAGAGCATCATAGGAAGTCATTCCTGCCTGTGGCATCAAACGTTACAACTCCTCCCTTGGAGGGTCAGACACCCTGAGCCAATAGGCTGGTCCTGGACTTATTTCATAATTTACTGGCATAATTTACATATGACTATTTAACTGTTTATGGTTTTATTACTATTTATTATTTCTGGTGCAACTGTAATGAAAACCAATTTCCCCTGGGATCAATAAAGTATGACTATGACTATGACTATCAATCTAAATAATAGAACAACCTAACAGAAAAGATAGCAGTGGAAAAATTGCTCAGAATCTATGTAATATTTTCAATTAGTATGGATATAACAGGTACTGAGCGTGAGTGCACAGCCCATTTGAAATTTATACTTCCGCTACAGGCTATAATAAATGGAAGAAATGTGATGTGTTCATAAAATATTGGTATATGCAGACCGACCACACTACATAGCAGGGCAGGAGAGAAATAGAGAATTCAGTAACACTGTGTGTCATACATAGCAACCTGATTGCTCTCATCACACCAAATATATCACAGCCACCTTTTATAAATGGGTACTTTGTCCAAAACTAACAGAAAGGAACAACGAGGCCAAAGAGACCATGTACATAGTGTACAAGCAAGCGAAAGTCTGCACTTGCTGGAGATCCGCTCATAGAACACCAGAGGAAATCACCAGGTCAAGCAGCATCCAGGGAAATGAGTAACAGTCGACGTTTCGGGCCGAGACCCTTCTTCAAGACTGGTGATGATGTGCTGATCTTTCACTCTTTTTGGTAGATGCTGCCTGACCTGCTGAGTTCCTCCTGTCTTTTGTGTGTGTTTCTCTGCACATCATGCAGTGTTCTGTGTGTGTTTCTCTGCGCATCATGCAGTGTTCTGTGTGTGTTTCTCTGTACATAATGTTGTGTTCTGTGTGTGTTTCTCTGTACATCATGCAGTGTTCTGTGTGTGTTGCTCTGTGCATAATGTAGCGTTCTGTGTGTGTTTCTCTGTACATCATGAGGTATTGTGTTTCTCTGTACATAATACAGTGTTCTGTGTGTGTTTTTCTGTATGTAATGTAGTGTTCTCTGTGTGTTTCTCTGGAAATAATGTAGTGTTCTCTGTGTGTTGCTCTGTACAAAATTAGTTTTCTATATCCTTGGATCTTATTCATTGTTTTATAAGGTTTTTGCATTGTATGATAGAACATCTCAGTGACCACAATTTTAAAAAATACTCCTACAAATGATAGAATATCATGACACAGATATTGTGCCTGTAAAATGTATCTATGGTTAAGGTACCAAACTATTCAATCCAGTGTTTTGAGTACCAGCTTTAGAGTCATTCTTTCCACCTCAGTTAAATTTTGAAATCTCTGCCAATTTGTCTTATGCCATTTTGGTATACTCAGCTGACTTTATCAGCAACTTTTGATGGCTGAGGAGGTGCCGGCTGATCATCAACAAACCACCAGATACAGACAGCAGGAATTGCTGTTGTCTCTGTTCAAATTTACATTTGAATAACATTTGCTGTGACATTTATTTCCCAGCTTCTGAGATGAGATACTTTAAGTACGTCATTGCAATTTTATTAGCTGATGGACCCTTGCAGTGCATCGGTTACTGATCGTAATCTTCAGTTTGTATTGTAAGCTAAAGTATTTTACAACCTTACAATGTCAAGATAAAAATGAGTAGGGCACTTAATATAACCATTGATTCAAAGACAGTAGTAGTCTTTTAACTCCTACACTTACTATAAATGACAAAAGCATTGGACAAACATAAAACAGTACAGGCAGTACAAGAACTTCAGTCCCTGATGTTTCGATCATTCAACCTTCTCTAAGATCAATCTAACCCCTCTCTCCCCCACAGCTCTCTATTTTTTTTCATCCATGCACCCATCTAACATATCTGCCTCTACCACATGGCAACACGTTCCACACAGCTAACAATCTGCGTAAAAGTAAAGTATCTCGACATCCTCTCATCCTCCTTTGCTCCAAAGCAAAAAAAGCTCCAGTTCACTAAAACTATCCTCATAAGACGCATTTTCTAATCCAGGCAGTATCCCTGGTAAATCTCCTCTGTACCCTCTTTAAAGCTTCCACATCTTTCCTATAATGAGGCAAACAGAACTGAACACAATACTCCAAGTGTGATCTAACCAGAGATTTGCTGAGCTGCAGTATTACCTCTCAGCTCTTGAACTCAATCACCTGACAAATGAAGGCCAAAATTCAGTACAACTTCTTAACCACCCTATTAACTTGTACGGATACTGAGGAACCTATGGGTGTGAATACCCAAGATCCTGATCCTCCAGACTGCTAAGAATCCTGTCATTAACTTTTCATTCAGTCTTCGAGTTCGACCTTCCAATGTGTATCACTTCATACTATTCTAACTTGAACTCCATCTGCCTCTTCTAAGCCCAGCATATTTTTGTCCATTTGGATTAAGGAATGCTCAAAGACAATAAACCCATTAGGGCAACTAAACATAAAGGCTTTCCTAATTGAGACTTGGACTGACAACTGGAAAACAAATCACACACCTACATGGAATTCATTCTGATCCTAGTCACTCCAACTTAGAACTGTGGCCTTTTATAGACATTTTCATTCCTTTCCTTTGGAAAAAAAATGACTCCTTGGATATACTTATAATTTAATAGGACATGTGCAAAAAGATAATTGGCTTATTTCAATAAAAACTCAGTGGGCACTTTATTAGGTATAGCTGCTCGTTAATGCAAATATTTAATCTGCCTCAAACAACAGGAATTCTGCAGATGCTGGAAATTCAAGCAACACACATCAAGGTTGCTGGTGAACGCAGCAGGCCAGGCAGCATCTGTAGGAAGAGGTGCAGTCGACGTTTCAGGCCGAGACCCTTCGTCAGGACTAACTGAAGGAAGAGTGAGTAAGGGATTTGAAAGTTGGAGGGGGAGGGGGAGGGGGAGATCCAAAATGATAGGAGAAGACAGGAGGGGGAGGGATGGAGCCAAGAGTTGGACAGGTGATTGGCAAAAGGGGATACGAGAGGATCATGGGACAGGAGGTCCGGGAAGAAAGACAAGGGGGGGGGACCCAGAGGATGGGCAAGAGGTATATTCAGAGGGACAGAGGGAGAAAAAGGAGAGTGAGAGAAAGAATGTGTGCATAAAAATAAGTAACAGATGGGGTACGAGGGGGAGGTGGGGCCTAGCGGAAGTTAGAGAAGTCGATGTTCATGCCATCAGGTTGGAGGCTACCCAGACGGAATATAAGGTGTTGTTCCTCCAACCTGAGTGTGGCTTCATCTTTACAGTAGAGGAGGCCGTGGATAGACATGTCAGAATGGGAATGGGATGTGGAATTAAAATGTGTGGCCACTGGGAGATCCTGCTTTCTCTGGTGGACAGAGCGTAGATGTTCAGCAAAGCGGTCTCCCAGTCTGTGTCGGGTCTCGCCAATATATAAAAGGCCACATCGGGAGCACCGGACGCAGTATATCACCCCAGTCGACTCACAGGTGAAGTGTTGCCTCACCTGGAAGGACTGTTTGGGGCCCTGAATGATGGTAAGGGAGGAAGTGTAAGGGCATGTGTAGCACTTGTTCCGCTTACAGGGATAAGTGCCAGGAGGGAGATCAGTGGGGAGGGATGGGGGGGACAAATGGACAAGAGAGTTGTGTAGGAAGCGATCCCTGCGGAATGCAGAGAGATGGGGGGAGGGAAAGATGTGTTTAGTGGTGGGATCCCGTTGGAGGTGGCGGATGTTACGGAGAATAATATGTTGGACCTGGAGGCTGGTATTTAATCTGCCTACCATGTGGCCGCAACTCAATGCATAAAGGCATTGCAGACATGGTTAGGCAGTTCATTTGTTGCTCAGACCAAACAGAATGGGTGAGAAATGTGATCTCAGGGGCTTTGACCATGGAAGGATTGTTGGTGCCAGATAGGGTGGTGTGAGTATCTCAGAAATTGCTAATCTCTTGAGATTTTCACACACAATAGTCTCTAGAGTATAGAGAACGGTGCTACAAACAGAAACATCCAGTGAGCAAAAATGCCTTGTTAATGAGAGAGGTCAGAGGAGAATGGCCAGACCGGTTCAAGCTGATAGGAAGATGACAGTATCCCAAATAATCATGCATCAAAAGTGCTGTGCAGAAGAGCACCTTTGAATGCAGAACACTTCAAACCTTGAAGTGGATGGGTTACAGCAGCAGAAGGCCACAAACATACTCTCAGTGACCTCTTTATTAGGGACAGGAGGTATCTATTAAAGTGGCCACTGATGAATCTTCAGTTGACATATGCAAACACAAAAGACAATCAATCTTCCTCCAATTTGCCTCATACTGCTGTGGTAGCTGTATGATACAATGACAATAGTGTTGGTTAGTAACTCCCCATAATAAATAATTCCCATCAATTAGTCTACAACAGACTCTGACATGGGTGAAGAAAACTGGAGTGGTGGAAGCTTTTGGAAACCTTGTGCCCAGAGTTACATTTATTTTCCAAACATGGCACATTTACAATTGTGCAGTCCAAGAGTACATCTGAAAGCAAAAGCATTTGTTCACAGAGTGAAATAAATAGGAACTTTTAAAAGTCCTTTTTCACCAAAAAAGTTTAGCCATATTAGACAAATCAAGTAATACGCAAGATAATCTCAGTTAGGAAAGTCTGTGGAAGGGAAAAGAACAAATCAAAATGCTCATGTTCACCCATTGTCCAATGGAGATTTTCCAGGAGAAATCTGACTTAGAAAACATACTTGTGTGGACAATGATGGAGGACATCAAAATCTTTTGCATGTTGTGCTATGCTCTCCATAGTCGACTGATTGTCCAGCGCAAGACAGTGGAAGTGTACCACGGGCAATAGATCTCCAACCCAGAAATTTCAATGGTAAAGGACAGCCCAAGACTGCGCCATGTTAACCAACAATCTCTAAGGCTAATTGAAGATCAGTACCAAATTTATTGAACTCAGAGGACTTTACCATCAGTGAAGTTTCCCTACTCCTGCTTGCCACTGGAGCTGACACTCCAAAATCCTGCCCATTCTTTTTTTAATTTGGAGGGCAATGGGAAAAAGAATTGAAATGGGAACGCTTTTCTGCTTAAAGAGTCAGCAGAGGTATGATTGTCAGAACAGCATTGATTTGTGATTTGAGAGAAAAATTAAACATATCTTGTATTGTTTGCTCCAGTAGTTCTGGTAGGAAGTCACAATTTAAATGCTGGGTCTCTGTCCATTGACCTGCTGTATATTTATGATTTTCTTGCAAAGTTAAGCCAATACATCTTCAGAACTGTCAAGTTTAAGGTCAATGACTTCGTTGTCAATGACATTAGGCAGCATAAAATTATGTCATTGCCTCATAATATTATACATAGAAAAATAAAAATCTGGTTAATAAATCACTAAGGCGTGACTGCTGAATCTGTATATATATTCAGGAGGTCTGGTCACTATATTCACTGGTTTCTTCATCACTAGACTGTGCCAGATTACAGCTGCTCCATTATGGCTTTCACCGGCAAATACGAAGTTGCAAGTCAGGAAAACTATGATGAGTTTATGAAGGTTCTGAGTAAGTTATATCAATTTATACGACAATTGGGTCAGTGGTTTCACATTCTCTAGTTGTGAAAATGTTGGTCCTGTTATGTTTATTGAGCTGAACTGTAAAGGATGTTTAAGGTTTATTCAGTCCTGTTTTGTCAGAGTCAGAATTAGGTCTAATATCACTGGTATATAGTGTGAAATTTGTTTGTTTTTGTGGCAGCAGTACATTGCAATGCATAATAATAAAGAAACTATTACAGTAAAAAAGATACATACATTTTAAAAAGTTAAATTAAATAAATAGTGCAAAAGGAGAAAAAAGGTACTGAGGTAGTTCATGGCTTCAATGTCCATTCAGAAATTGGATGGCAGAGGAAAAGCAGCTGTAATCAGTAATGCATGTAAAAATGCGTTCCAACTGCTTTTGTCACCTTATACAACTTGGAATCATTACTGTAACAGGCCTTTAAACAGCTGACAACTTAAATCACACCAGATGCAGAGGGGAGTGCAACAAAACATATGCAGTTGGAACTTTGAGAAAGATTGTATTTTTAAAGAAGCTGCTATGTCAATTCCTCACTAATGCTACTGCACTCTCAATGGAGCTGTCAGGTGGGGTGAATTCTATTGTTGCACAGTCTTGAAACTTTATATTTGTTCCTGCCTTTTTTGTGTCTCATAATAAATGAAAGACTGTTTTAAAGGTAAGTCTTTTCCCTGTCAAATTTCTTCTAGTCAGCAAAATTGCTTGAGAACTTGAACAAAATCTATATTCACATCTGAAAATTTCCACAGAGTTTAGCAGAAATAGTAAAAGGGAGGAATTTACAGATTTATCCTTTACCAATTAGACATCGTTCCCAGGTATATACAGTATGTGAGCCATATTGCCTCGTGTGCACCATTTCACAGCAGTTTATAGTAAGCTTCATCAGACATTGTTCAGGCTTCTGAATTCATTTCTAAAAGTTTGAACAATTCAGCTTGAGATGATAACGAATGCGGATATTAACACAAATTTGATTATTTTCCAGACTATCCGGCTGACATCACCGAGAAGGGAAGGAACGCTAAAGTCATTACAGAGGTTACCCAAAATGGAAATAATTTTACCTGGAGCCAGATCTATCCTGGAGGAAAGACCATGAAGAACACGTTTGTCATTGGCCAGGAATCAGAGATGGAAACCATGGATGGCAAAAAATTCAAGGTAAGCCTGGAAAATATTTTACTAGATAACATTGACATTACTTTAGTGTTTATTAGGGACTTGGGGGCAGATTTATGACTAAACAATGCATGAGAAATAATATTACGTGAAGAGAGATCTATCATGTACAGCCCAGTATCGAGTAAATGGATACTGGGCTGTACATGATAGATCTCTCTTCACGTAATATTATTTCTCATGCATTGTTTAGTCATAAATCTGCCCCCAAGTCCCTAATGGGGCAATGTTGTGCAAATGGAGCAATGTTGTGTTCCCTGCTTGGGAATGTGTATGAAGGCTTTCGCATTAAATCAGTGCAGAGATTATTCAGGCACTAAATATTCAGCTGTCTTGAATCTACTCTTCTGATTTTTTTTTTAAATACACCAGGCAACAGTCAAAATGGAAGGAAATACACTTATTTGCGACTTTCCAAACTACCACCACACTTCAGCCATCTCCGATGGAAATCTTGTTGAGGTAAGTAATTTTTGAGTTAGAAAATAAATTCCAAATGTTAGCTGGAAATTGAGCATAATAGCTTTTTTTTTCTCCTTTCTGGTAGACTTCTACATGTGGTGGTGTGGTTTACAAGAGAATTAGCAAGAAGATTGCATAATACAACAAAACTTCAGTTACTCCTTGGGATGAAAAATGCATCTCCATTATACATTGTTTTACCTGTTTTTGATTAAAAATATATAATTCTGAACGCTTAATGCTTTGTGTCCTTAACTGTACAATCTATTTAAATTCCACATTTCAACCATCCCAGCTCTTTCCCAGTCAAGAATTGTTTAGGCCAGTGCGGGAAATGATAAAATAGAAATACAACCATATCCTTCTTAGGTTATCTTAGGTTAAGCTGTTCCTTGGAAGTAGATTGCCCTCTCCAATGATTACCCCAACAATCAGTCTTTTTCCACTGCTCAGGCGCGGTGAGTGCTGGTGTCAAAGGCCTAAACTCAGCACCAAATAACAGGAAAGTAGATCAGGCAGAGTAGCCATTATCAGAGTGTGCCAGTGATAAAGTGGAAAGCTTTGGCAATGACAGGTGGATTCACAGATACGAAGTAAAAGTTTTTTTCAGTACAGAGTAATGCTCCTCCAGTCAAATATGGGAATTCAGGATAACTGATGGTCCCCTGATGCGGGAAGTGTACTCAACTTCAATGCCTGACTGACTGGGTCAAAGAATTTAATGTACTCAGGATCATTCAGGAGGCTAAAGATATTATAGATGAGACCTTTGAAGAGGTGTTCACACCCAGAGTACAGGCTTCGGATAGTAGATGGGTGACCAACAGGAGAGGTATGGGGATTAAGAAATCAGTGTAGGGTTCCCTGTGGTCTTTTCCCTCAGTAACAAGTATACTCCTTTGGATACTGCTGGGGGATGACCCATCGGGGCACAGCAGCAGAAGCCAAGCTGGTGGCACTGTAGCCGACACTGAGGATCGACAGGGAAGGGTAAAGTCAGGCAATGCGGTAGTGATAGAGGACTCAACAGTCAGGGGGACAGAAAGGAGATTCTGTAGCTGTAAAAGAGACACCAAGATGGTGTGAAGCCTTTTCGGATGCTAGGGTCCATGATGTAGCAGAGTGGCTGCAGGACATTCTTACAGGGCAGGGGGGACACCCAGAGGTCATGGTGCATATTGGCACCAATGATGTAGACAGAAAAGGGGAAGAGGTCCTACGCAGAGAGCTTGGAAAGAGGCTGAAGAGAAGGGCCTCCAAGGGTGTAATCCCTGGATTAGTCCCAGGGCTACAGGCTGGTGCAGGCAGGACTGAGGTGATAACACAGATGAACGAGTGGTTGAGGAGATGGTACAGGGGACAGGGTTCAAGTTCTTGGATCATTGGAACTTTTCTGTGGAAGGAGTGACCTGTACAAGAGGAACGGGTTGCACCTGAGCTGGAGGGGAACTAATATCCTGGCTGGGAAGTTTGTTAACGCTACAAGAGAGAGTTTAAACTAGCTTTGCAGGGGACTGGGAGCCAGAAAACCATGCCAGTAAGGGAGAGAATGGACCTGAGGTAGATGTCAGGGAAAGTATTGAAAGGCAAAATTGAAATAATAGGTATAATGGGTCCGATAGTTTGAAATGTGTATATTTTAATACTAGGAGTATTATGGATGGGTAAGGGTGATGAAGTTAGAGCATGGATCAGTACGTGGAACTACACTGTTGAATCCATTACTGAAACTTGGTTGAGAGAAGGGCAGGAATGGGTGATTAATGCACCAGTTTTAGAAAAGATAGAGAAGGAGGTAAAAGAAGGTGGGGAGTAGCACTACTGATCAGGGACATAATCAGAGCTGCACTCAGGGGAAACATAATGCAGGGTTCAGACACTGACTCCTTTTGGGTGGAACTCAGGAATAGGAAGGGGGCAATCACACTGATGGGATTGTACTACAGACCTCCTAATTGCCACCGGGAGATTGACAGATATTTAATCAGATTAAGGACAGGTGTAAATATAATAGGGTTGTTGCCATTGTCATAGGGGAATTCAACTTCCCTAATGGAAACAGGGACCTTCTTAGTGCAATGGGTTTACAATGGGGCAAAATTTGTTAAGAGTATCCAGGAGGGCTTCTTAAATGAAAATGAGGATGGTCCAACGAGAGGAGGGGTGGTACAGGAACTGGTGTTCGGTAATGAGACCAGAAGACCATAACACACAGGAGCAGAAGTAAGCCATTCAGCCCATCGAGTCAGCTCCACCCATTAAACCCATACACCTGCCCTTTCACCGTATCCCTTGATACCCTACCTAATCAGGAATCTATCAACTTCCACCTTAAATAAACCCACCGACTTGGCCTCAACAGCTGTTTGTAGCAGAACATTCCACAGATTCACCACTCTTTGGCTAACTCCTTACTGTTCTAAAAGGTCGCCCCTCAATTTTAAGGCTGTGCGGTCTAGTTCTAAATCCCCACCTGAGGAAACATCCTCTGCACATCCACCCTATCTAGTCCTTTCAACATTCAATAGGTTTCAATGAGATCTCCCTGTATTCTTCCAAATTCCAGTGAATACAGGGCCCAAAGCTGCCAAACACTCCTCATATGTTAACCCAAACAACAGGAATTCTGCAGATGCTGGAAATTCAAGCAACACACATCAAAGTTGCTGGTGAACGCAGCAGGCCAGGCAGCATCTGTAGGAAGAGGTGCAGTCGACGTTTCAGGCCGAGACCCTTCGTCAGGACTAACTGAAGGAAGAGTGAGTAAGGGATTATTCTCTCACTCTCCTTTTTCTCCCTCTGTCCCTCTGAATATACCTCTTGCCCATTCTCTGGGTCCCCCCCCCCCTTGTCTTTCTTCCCGGACCTCCTGTCCCATGATCCTCTCATATCCCCTTTTGCCAATCACCTGTCCAGCTCTTGGCTCCATCCCTCCCCCTCCTGTCTTCTCCTATCATTTTGGATCTCCCCCTCCCCCTCCAACTTTCAAATCCCTTACTCACTCTTCCTTCAGTTAGTCCTGACGAAGGGTCTTGGCCTGAAACTTCGACTGCACCTCTTCCTACAGATGCTGCCTGGCCTGCTGCGTTCACCAGCAACTTTGATGTGTGTTGCTCATATGTTAACCCCTTCATTCTTGGAATCATCCTTGTTTACCTCTTCTGGACCCCCTTCAATGACAAAACATCCTTTCTGAGATAAGGGGCCCAAAACTGTTGTCAATACTCCAAGTGCGGTCAGACTAGTGTCTTATAAAGTTTCAGCATTATCTCCTTGCTTGTATGTTCTATTCCCCTTGAAATGAATGCCAACATTGTATATGCCTTCTTTACCACAGACTCAACCTCTGGGAGTCTTGCATGAGGACTCCTAAGTCCCTTTGCAACTCTGATATTTGAATTTTCTCCCCATTTAGATAATAGTCTGCACTTTTGTTCCTTTTACCAAAATGCATTATCATACATTCCCAACACTGTATTCCATCTGCCCACTTTTTGCCCATTCTTACAATTTGTCTAAGTCCTGCTGCAATCGTACTGCTTCCTCAGCACTACCTACCCCTCCAACTTTCTTTATATCATCCGCCAACTTTGCCGCAAAGCTATTAATTCCATTATCTAAATCACTGACAAATAATGTGAAAAGTAGCGGTCCCAATACTGACCCCAGAAGAATGCCACTAGTCACTGGCAGCCAACAAGAAAAGGCCCCCTTTATTCTCACTCACTGCCTCCTGCCTGTCAGCCATTCCTCTATCCATGCAGTATAATCCCTGTAACACTATAGTATTTTGCCTTGTTACCTCATGTGTGGCACCTTATCAAATGCCTCCTGAAAATCTAAGTAAATGACATCCACTACCTCTCCTTTGTCCACCTTGCTTGTCACTTGCTCGAAGAATTCCCACAGCTTTGTCAGGCAAGATTTCCCTTCACAGAAACCATGCTGACTTTGACTTATTTTATCTTTGGTCTCCATGTACCCCGAAACCTCATCCTTAATAATGAATTCCAACACTTTCCCAACCACTGAAGTTAAGCTAACTGTCCTATAATTTCCTCTTTTTTGTCTTTCTTCCTTCATAAAGAGTGGAGTGACATTTGCAATTTTCCAGACTTCCAGTATCATGCCAGATTTAAGTGATTCTTGAAAGATCATGACTAATGCATCCATTATTTCTTCAGCAACCTCTTTCAGGACTTGGGAATGTAAGGTGTAGACTTATCCACCTTAAGACCTTCAGTTTGCCTAGCACTTTTTTTCCTTTGTAATAGCAAATGCACTCACTCCTGCTCCCTGACACTCGCAGACCTCTGGCACATTGCTAGTGTCTTGCACAATCAAGACTGAAGCAAAGTACTTAATAAGTTCATCTGCCAATTCTTTCTCCCCCATTGTTACTTCACCAGCATCATTTTCCAATGGTCCAATATCAACCCTCACCTCCCTTTTATTCTTGATATAACTGGAAATACTTTCAGTATCCTGCTTCATATTATGGGCTAGTTTGCCCTCATATTTCATCTTTTCCCTTCTTATAGCTTTTTTACTTGCCTGTGGTTGGATTTTAAAAACTTCCCAATCATTCAGCTTTCCAGTCACTCTTGCTACACTATATGCCCTTTCCTTGCTTTCATGTAGCTCTTAATTTCCCTTGTTAAACACAGTTGCCATTTGAGAACACCTTCTTCTGTCGGACATATCTATCCTGCGCCTTGTGAACTATTCTCAGAAACTTCAGCCACCTCTGTTCTGCCTTCATCCCTGCCAGTATCCTCATCCAATCCATCTGGGCAAACTCCTCTCTCATGCCTCCATACTTCCTTTCATTCCATTGCAATATGGCCAGGCCAGGCCAGGTGACTGACCTTTCAGCGGGTGAGCAGTTAGCGAACAATGACCACAACTCTTTCAGGATAGCTACAGATAAGGATAGGTATGGTCCTTGCAGGAGAGTTTTAAATTGGATTAGGGCAATTTACAAGGGCATTAGGCAAGAGCTAATTGGGAAAACCCTTTTTTCTGACAAGTCAACATCAGACACGTGGAGGATATTTAAGGATGAATTGCACAGAGCATAGGAAAGATATGTTCCTGTTAGAAGAAAGGACAGGGATGGAAAGATAAGAGAACTTGGATGTCCAAAGAGATGATGAAGTTAGCAGGAAGAAAAAGGAGAAGTATG